>NC_083361.1:67465139-67807482 GCF_030254825.1 Meriones unguiculatus | reverse complement strand
GCTACCAGAATTCTCGGCCACTGGAGGGAGAAACTGAGAGTCTGGCCCACAAAAATGTGGAAGCCAGACCAGGAAAGGGATAGCTGTTGGGGGTATTTGGAGAAGGGTGGTAGCTTCAAAATGTATCAGGTGGCACTGGGAGAGCTGGCGGCAGGGCTTAGGGAAAAAAATGAACTTTTCTCCCTCTGACCTTTCCCTGCCACCCTATCTGCAGTATCCTCAGCCTTCTTTTCTGTCTTCCTTCCTGCTCTACATACCCACATCCTCATGTCTTCCCTGCTTTACCTTCCAGATAGTTCTCAGATGTCTGAAACCGAAAATGGTGCCAAACCCCATTTATACCACCTTTCTCTATAATTGTGATCTCTGTATATATACTCACAGTGTGATAAAGCTTAATTTACTAGTTGGGCACGGTAAGAAATGAACAATAATGAACAATAAAATAGGATGTGTATAACAATGCACTGTAATAAAAGTTACTTAAAATCTATGAGTTGTTTACATCTGGAAGTTTTCATTGAATATATTTTGGCTTACTTTAACTTTAATTTTTAAAATCAAGTGCATGTATGTGGGAGGGGGGGCTACCTGTGGAGCCAGAAGAGCCAGATACCCTGGAGCTGTAATTATAGACAGTTGTAAGCCCCCTGAAGTGGGTGCTGGGAATTGAGCTTAGATCTTTCTAGAAGAATAAGAAATAAGCTTAACCACAGAGCCACCCCTCCAGCCCTTCACTGAATGGTTTTGGATCCCAGCTGAATGCAGATAACTGAGTAGAATGGGACAACAGATAGGGAGACTATCCCACTTACACGCCATGTTCATGGTTGTCAGCCTCCTCCACTGTCCCTGGAATGCTGGCTCTGAAGCCAAGCATTTTGGCCTCTTTCATTTCCTGCTATACCCTGGGGCATAGCACAGAACCTGACACACAGTAGGCGCTTAGAGAATATTACTTCCTCCTTCCTTCATCTTTTGAGGCATTCCCAGATAGTTACCAGTTCACTACCCTGCGCTGCAGATAGGGGGATTTGAAATAAGACATCCCTTCTGGAGGTGAGGGGTGAGGAGAAATGGCTCAGCAGTTCAGAGCATTTCCTTCCAAGGGATCTGAGTTCCATTCCCAGCACCCATGTTGAGTGGCTCATAACTGGCTGTAACTCTAGCTCCAGAGGCTCTGATACCCTCTTGTGGCCTCCGTGGGCACACCTGCTTCTCAGCCTTCATGTGGGTGCTGGAGATCAAGCCTGGGTCCACAGCAAGAGCAGCAAGTACTCTCAACTGCTGAGCCATCTCTCCCTTCCCCGTGACTCTAGAGAGCTGTGCACCTTTCCCACCTCATCCTAAAATCCCCTGCCCTTGGTACCTTCAACCTCAGGTCCAGAGTGACCGGGCCTCCATGCCTTTAGAACTGTTGGTAGTGGATGTCTATGGCCTCGACCTTGAATGCTGTCCAGGGCACAGAGGGAGGAGCGCTGAGGGTGCATCTCAACAGGAGACATAGGTACCAGCAGTGATGTGACAAGGAGGATAGAGAGTGTGGCAAAAAGAGGGGAGGATGTGGGAAAGAGGAAGGGTCCTGTCAGTCTACTTCTGAGGCTATTACTGAACGCCATAGCAGGGTTAATTTAAAAATTTAAAACGCCTGAGGTTTATCCAACTCACACTTTTGGAAGCTGGAAAGTCCAATGTCCGGGGAGCCCCTCTAATGAGGACTTTATAGCTGGTGGGCGGTCTACAGGGTCCTTGGGCAGTATGAGGCCTCACACAGTGAGAAATGAGCACACCCAAGAGACAGTCAAGGTGGCTTTCATAACAGCCACTTCAGATCGCCATGAACCCACTAATTCAGAGTCCTCCTGCCCTAGTCACTCCTCTTGAGAGGCAACCCCTGGTCCCAAGTATTGATACTTCACAGCAGGGACGAAATGCCAGCGCAAGTTTTGGAGAGGGACCATTCTGACAATTATAGGGCATAAGGCTGGAGGAGAGGTTCAGGAATCAGGCAGGAGGCTGCCCATGGAGTCCAGTGAAGTCATTCCATGGTTGAAGGTGACTTAGGTTTGGGCAAGGCTGTAGATAAGTATGCAGTCATGGCCAACCAAAGAGAATTCTCTGCTGAGGACTAGGACCTTGGTGCCCCGTGCTGGCATGGTGGAGCATGGCTGGGAAGTCCGGAGTTCCCAACACACTGACCAGTACTCATCCTCATGTGTCACCTCCTGGCAAACGGGGTTGTAAATCCAATGCTGAGGGGAGCATATGGGAAGGACTCGCCTCTGGCATTTGGGGTGCATGCTCTGTGGGGCGGGGATATCCCAGGGAAAATCTAATGAGGTATGACAGTCATCTGGCCCCTCGGAATTCATGGGCGCGAGCAAAAACCTCTGCATCTGTGTGTTCAGGCTACTGAGGCCAGCCATACTGTCCCAGAGCAGGAACTGGCTAGATCAAGCATGGTGTCATCTTGCTTTTAAAGGGGCTGTTGCACCTGGCAAGATGGCTCAGCTGGTAAAGGCACCTGCCAGCAAGCCTGAGGACTTGAGTTAGCTCCCCCAGACAGACCCACATGGTGGGAAGAGACCTCCAGCTCCCACAAGCTGTCCCCTGGCCTTCACATGAGCATGCCACTACACAGGCTTAAAGAGAAATAAAAGTTAATAGGAAGTTATTAATTTTTAATATTTATTTTTATTATTTTTAATTAATTTTAATATTTAATTTTTATTATTTTTAATTTTAATTCAGGGGCCAGAGGCATTTGGTCCTCCTGGAACAGGGGTTGCAGGCAGCTGTGAGGACCAGATGTGTGCGCTGGGAACAGAATTTGGGTCCTCAGTAAAAGCAGCGTATGTTCTTAACCTCAGAGCCATCTCTTCAGCTATAAAAATTGTTTAATTAAAAAAAAAATAAAGTGAGTATGTAGCTCAGACCTGTAATCCCAGTACTTGAAAGTCTGAGGCTGGAGGCCAGCCCTGGTCACTGAGTGAAGATACTGTCTTAAAAAGAACCAAAACAAGACAAGACAAACAAACAAATAACAGCAAAAAAAAGAACTAAAACTGGACTTTAATCCCAGCACTGAGGAAGCAGAGGCAGCCAGAACTCTGAGTGTAAAGCCAGTCTGTTCTCCGTAACAGTTCCAAGACTACCGGGGCTACATAGAGAGACCCTGCCTAAACACAATGAAACAGAACAAAACAGAAACAAACAAACAAGCAAAAAGCCCAGGTTTGGTAGCAGAATGCCTGTACTCCCAGCACTTAGGAGGACCACTGTAAAGGCAAGCCCAGCATAGTGAGTTCCAGGTCAGCCTGGCCCACAATACAGACTTGGCCTCAAAAAGATAAAACAAGGCCGAAGAGTGAGTTCCAGGACAGCCAGGGCTACAAAGAGAAACTTTTGTGATGTCATTGGCAGGGGGTAGAGGGGAGGAGATAAAATGATGATGTAAAGAGTCAGGAAGATGTTTATTTGCGAACTACTGAGTAACCCAAGCTATGTGCGAATAGCATTACAGAGTAAAACGTTCCTTCCTGTACCTGTGCCCTCTCTAACAAGCTTGAAAGGCTACACCAAAATTCCAGCGTGACTCCTGGGTGACAGAGTACTGATGGTTTCCATTTTCTTCCCTGTGCTTTCTATTTGGTACCTGCCCACCCAGACTTGTCTGGTTTGTGACCGTTTCTCATGTTTCCTTTGCTTTTCATTCACGCGTCTCCTTTGAATGTCGTGAACTGGAAAAGGAGAGGGATGTCAAGTGGCGGTGGTTCATGTGAGAGGCTGAGGCAGGAAGATGGCTAAGGTGTTCAAAACCGGCCTAGATCCGAGAGGGAAAGCGTCTCGGAAAAAAGGGATGGGATTGGTGGCGGTGGGGGTACTGATTCAGTCTGGGAACTCTTCGTTCTCATCTGAGTGAGCGACGAAGCTCATCCTCTCGCTTTACTCACCAGAACAAGGGGGTGGGGGGGGGAGGCCAGGCACCTCCAGGATGCACAGAAGTCGGGGCGTTCTATTCCCTTCCTTCTGGCCTGCTCCCATCCACAGGAGCTTCCCTGCCAGGGGCGCTGGGCTCGGGGCGGTCCCGCGGGCCTCTTGCCGGTTGGGTAGCACCCTGGGCGCGTGGGCGGCACCAGGGTCAGCTGTTCGGCGTCCGCCCCGCCCAGTGCCCGGGTCCTATAAGGTTCGCCCTGGTCTCGGAGTCCAGCGTGTGGAGCGGCTGGCGGCGCGGAGCATGGCCTGGAACAGCAACCTCCGGTGGCGGCTGCCCATCACCTGCCTGGTCTTGCAGTTGATCACGGTGGTTCTCTTCGGCGTGTTCGTGCGCTATGACGTCCAGGCGGATCCCAGCTGGTGGTTGGAGAAAAAGACCAAGAACCTTTCCAGCGACCTGGAGAATGAGTTTTACTATCGCTACCCGAGTAAGTCCTATGGTCCGCAGGCTCACCTGAAGAGTCTCCAAGCAGTCCCCAGCTAGTTCGGGGCTGCCTGACTGCACTTCCAGTTAAGTCTGCCTCTGCCCCTGCCCTCTGCCTGCGCCTCTGAAACAGGATGGAGATGGAGGGGCGATGCTGCGGCACAGTCCCCCGATGGTCCCAGGATAGGGTCTTCACCAGGGCACTTGCCTGCCTCAGTCACTGGAGAAATGGTCAGATGTGCTCACGCTTTGAAATCTGGTACTCACCTGGGAGAAGTTGGCTGTCTTTGTTACTGTTCTTTGGTTGATTTGGGTTGGTTTGTCTTTTCTTTTTTCTTTCCTTTCCTTTTCTTTCTTTCTTTGTCTTTCCTTCCTTCCCTCCCTCCCCCATTTCTTTTCTTTTCTTTCTTTTCTTTCTTTCTTTCTTTCTTTCTTTCTTTCTTTCTTTCTTTCTTTCTCTCTCTCTCTCTCTTTCCTTCCTTCCTTCCTTCCTTCCTTCCTTCCTTCCTTCCTTCCTTCCTTCCTCTTCCATCTCTCCTAGCCATCCTATGTCCCTGTCCTACTTGGTGTCCTCAAAAACCAGAGTCTTACCTCCACCCCCGAAGTAGCAGGTGACCTGGCTCCCATACACATCAAATAGGGATAGGTCCAATGCCAGGGATTGCAAGGATGGCGTGATGGCCCTCCGCTTCTGATATGGAGAGAGGTGTATGGGACCAGAGGTGGTGTTGGGCCAGGAGGTCCCAGAGTTTGGAGAAAAAGCCACTGATACCCTCCCCCACCCTGGGATTTTCTGTATCCATGAAGCTATGGTTAAGAATGTGTCTGCTGGGGCTGGAGCGATGGCAGTTAAGAGCATTGGCTGCTTTTCGAGAGAACCAGGTTTGACTCCTGGCACTTTCGTGGTGGCTTATAACCATCTACAACTCCAGTTCCAGGGTGTCAGGTGACCTCTTCTGCCCTCCTGGGCACTAAGCACACAGACACGCCTGCAGGCAAAGCACTCACACACATTTTAAAAAGAGGGCTATGAAGAATATGGCCCTGGAATGACAGACCTCTTTTCTATCCTGGCTCTGCTGCTCCAGGGTAGGTGGTCTCAGACAGATGTCGACCATGAGGAACCCTACTTTTCTTCTCAATGAAGGGGTGATGGCGGGACCCACTGTCCAGGAGGGCGTGAGGCACAGTACTGGCAGTCCAATCCTCACTTTATAACAAAACAGTCAATTACAAGACCACTAAACCCAGGCACCTTAGGACTCCAGGCAGCTCTGAGAGCTTGAAAGTAAGGCCAAGGTCACTCCAGGCAGTCTAACCTAGGGCTCTGCCAATGCCCTGTACGTTCTGAGTTTCCACCGGCAGCCAATGACATTCTTCTCACAGTGCTCATGTGGTCATCGGCCACTGGTTTTTGAACGGACCCTGAAGCTTTTTCCCCCCAACGGTTACCTGTATCAATCTTTGTTCCTTCCATGGCTTGCACACTCAGCAGCAGGGCGCTTTCTGCATCTGGAAATAAAGGGGCTCCATTCAGGGCTGTGTGTTTCAAAGGAGGTCTTGACAATTGTAGCTTCAGACTCCACAGTGCAAACTCTTCACGTTGCCAAACTTTCCTCTTCTGGGTAGGGAATTGGTGGGCAAATGGGAAAACAGACAAGCTTAGGGTTCGTCTTTGACCTGTTCCATTTCATCTCCAGCTGTCTTGTTCACTTCTGGCCGCAAGAGCCAGCCCCATAGGAAAGTGTGAGGGCAAAGCTGATTCCATGGGTATTTGTAGCTTCTTTATCTTGTCCTGGTGGATAGGCATCAGGAACCCACAACGGAAAGCTATAGGACCTCATGTCTCTCAAGAAGGGCTGCAGTCCTCAGTCTCCCCAACTCTATCCTGTCCCTCCTCACTCGGCCACCTGTCTTCTTTTTCCATCACCTCATTAGCGTTTATCTACAGGGTGACCCAGGGATGCTGGCAGCAATGAGTTGGCACCAAGACATAAGCCCCACTGTCAGTGAGTTAGGGCTTGTGGTCACTCTGGACTAACAAGTTGTACATCTTGGGTCTCTGGTCCTCAAGGACTCCTAGATTTATTCAGAACAGTGCTCTGCATCTCCTAACACCCAAGGCCAGCCAGCGGTGCTAATGCTGGTGCTCTGAGCGGGCAGTCAGTCTCTGGGAATGAGAAGTATTGGTTGCTGAGAAGGGAGGAGGGCAGCCAAGGGACCTCCGAAAGGGAAGCCTTGGAAGTGGGGTGAGAGAATGACCTAAGAGGAGGGTTCTGAGAGAGAAGGGGGAGCATGCTGATGGAGAAGAGAACCCTAATCAACAAGGCTGCCCCCCAAGAGAGATGGGGGAGTGCTTTCGTGGAAGCAGGAAGCGGGAGGTAACCTTGCGTCAGTGTTCCTCGGGGAGGACAGGAAGTGCTATGACGGCAGAAGCACCTCCAACCAAGCATGGGAAAGGTAGTTGATCATCACTGTCATCCCTCAAGGGGAGACATTGTTATCCCCCCAGCCCCCTTTCACAGATGAGAAAACTAAACTCAGATAACAGACATGTCCCACCCAGGCCATCCAATAAGAAACCAGGTGCCTGGGTTGCCACCCTGGGTCTGAGCCTATCCTCGGATGACTCTCCCACCCCACATCTCACCCCTCACCTCTCCCCGGCACCACTCTTTGAGTCACCTAGATCATGTTGACTGTGGTTAGGAGCTAAGTCAGGAGCATGAAGCTCCCTGGCCTGGTGGGTCTCCAGGCCCTGGTTTCTTCATGACCAGGTAATTCCCAAGGGTATGGGACAGTGCAGGCACATCTAGTTCTTGGCTGGAAGCCATCAACACCTATGCAGGGTTAGATGTGGGACTTCATTCCTACCCAGGGTATGAGTGGAGCCTGCTGGGCATCTCTGGTTTCCAGAGCAGGACAGCACCAAGCCTCAAGTGGGCCCCAAATCATCATCCCTGATCACAGCCCCTCCCAGACGAGTTCCACAGAGCTAGCTAGGAATGTGCCCAGATGCCCTTGGAGAAGTGAAGTGCCATGTCAGCTGCTGAATGGGAAGCCTCCATCTCGCTGATGTAGCAGCCTCGGCAACCATTGGCTATGGCTATGGCTATGGCTATGGCTATGGCTATGGCTGCAGAGCCTGGCCCAAGGAGTGCTGCCAGGTCCTCACCCCAGAAGCTTCCTAGGGACATCAAGGTGTGTGTGTGTGTGTGTGTGTGTGTGTATGCGTGTGTGTGTGTGTGTGTGTGTGTGTGTGTGAGAAGACATGTTTTAGGAGAGGGTGTAGGGCAGAGACTGCTCAGATTTCGAAGCGACTGTCTCCTGAGGCCAGAACCTCCAGGCTTGCCTGGTCCTCTAGGGACTTGTGGCTCACACTAGCTCCATCCATCCAGGACGGGTTTAACCAGCACAGGTGGCAAGCACAGCCTGGTGGTGAGCCTTGCAAAGAGATATCTGCGTCAGATCCATCATTCGATGACCTAACCCCGAGTCTCAGTCTGCCCGTCTGTCGAGTGGCTCTGTGCTGTATAGCCTGTCTAAGAGGACTCAAGGGTTTTAGGGCACAGTGTTTAGGAAACACTCTCACGGGGATCCAGGAGGGAGTGAATACTCCGTGGTGTTTAAATGGAGGGCCAGCATCTGGCTAGAGATGTGGCTGAGGATGAGGTCTCTGGCACTAGTTAGAACTGCCGTAGCCTTTACGCTCCTTCATGCTCCTCCTAGCTGCCATGTGCTGCTTGCCGGCTGCCAGGCGGGAACTTTATTCTCTTCCTTTTACAGTGGAAGGAAATGTGAATTAGGGAGCCCAGTGCTGGACTGGACAGTAGTATAGGAAGGGGCAGACAGGGATGAAGCCCAACCCTTCTACTGCACAGCCTGCCTGTTTTCTGGAGGTGACTGTGGCATTGCTGCCCCTGTCAGGACACTGTGCAGCGCTGGTGTGCAACTGCCACCCGTTGCCTGGAAAACAAGCAAGGGGTAGAGGTGAAATGGTTCAGTGGGTTAAAGCATTTGGGGCACAGGCCTGAGAACTTGAGTCTGATCTCTGTAACCAGCGATGGAAGGAGAGAACCAACTTCCAAGTGTGGTCGTCTGACCTCAGCATTTATACACGACCACAACTATCACTGTTATCTTCTTCACCATCATCCTCCCACAAAACAAGTGAGGCTGTTTTGGCTGGCCTCTAGGAAATGGAAGGAGAGGTCCAGTACCTACAGAGTGACACCCTTAGCGTGCTGATTCAGTAGAGGTCAGGATAAGGGCCTGAGTCAATTCCCCAATTCCTCAATTTATTATGAGCTAGGGTTGAACACCTCATTGTCGGGATCCGGGGGCGGGGTCAGGTGTCGGGACGGGGAGGGGAGAGTGGCAACAGCTATTTCGTGGCGCCCTCTGGTGGACGTTAACATGGTTGGCTGCTAATATGCTGACCTGCCTCTTCGGGCCTTGGCACTGAGTTGCCCCAAGCTGGGAAGATGGGCAGATGGCCAACTTCCACTTAGCAGAAGTCGCCTGCACTGGTCACTCCTGACAGAGGAAAAGAGAAACACCTGCTCGTATATGAGCAATGGCCAGCCTGTGCCAGGGCTTTGACAGGGTTCCCTCGTTAAAAGCTCCCCACAGAACCGCTTGGGCTGGCTGTAGAGCAGGGAGGAGCCTTTGAGGAAGCCACCCAGCCCAAACTTCCACATGATTACTGCGGAACCCCTTCAGTTAGCACCAAACCTTAGGCAACAGGATTTGATGAGCAGATGGTTTCAGTGCTAATTCAGGACCAAGTTGGCAGGGAAAGAGGGAAGGAATGTGCCCAACGAGGGGAAGCTACATCCCTAGAGAGGGACGAAGAGGGCCAAGGCACCCAGGAAACTGGGGTGAAGGGGGATAGATGGGTCAGAAGGACGGGAAAAGCCAGAATTTCTCTTGCCTGCACTTGAGACACAGGGAGACCAAAGGCAGCGTCAGTGTGTGTACATGTGCCCTGGTGCCCTTCTGCTCTTCGTTGTCATGATGGCTTCCTTGTGCCACCAAGATCTGGACCCCCTTCTTGAAAGGCCCCCACTTCCTGACAGAAAATTTTCTCCTAGAGGCCTCCCTCCATGTTCCCCTTTTGTCCTCTAGCTCCACAGCACAGTAATACTTGGTCTGTTTCTCCCTTCGTTCCCACATTCAGTGGTTTGAGGATGCATGCTTATCGTGTTGATAGTTGGTTCTCAGGCATCAGGCCCTGCCTCCTCCATGGTTGATTGTTTTAAGGCTTACCACAGCCAAGATGGCACCCAACACTCAGCCTTCCAAGGCTGCCTCTTCACTCCCACGGCTGGTTCTCTGTTTGTCAATGGCGCTGTCTTTGTAGTCTGTCACTCGTCGGCTCTTCCCGGAATAACCACAAGATCTTTTTTGGTGCTTCATATACATGCACTCCAGTTTTTGCCATGACGGTTGGTAACTTGATAGGGCATGGGACGTGATGATCTATGAAATAAGCCTACGTTTAGAAACCCCAGCCAGGATGTGTTTGCTCTGGGGAGCTCAGCAGAGCTGAATAAACCTGAGACCTTGAGGGGACTCTGAGCGCCCTCCAGAGGTACACAGGGTGGAAAATGTCAGCTTCCCTGTATCCATCTGTGCTCCTGCCCTTTGATGAGCAGGGAGGCCTGTTACTCCTGTTCAGTATGCTGTGCTTTTTTTTTTTTTTTGCAAGGGATGGGGGAGTTGAGACAGGGTTTCTCTGTGTAGTTCTGGCTGCCCTGGAACTCTGTAGTCAGATTAGCCTTAAACTCAAGAGATCCACCTGCCTTTACCTCCCGAGAGTGTTAGGATTAAAGGCATGTACCACTGTTGCCCAGCAAAGGTTCCTTTCGGGGAGGAGAGGAGAGGGGAGGGGGATTTTGAGATAGGGCTTCTCTGAGTAGCCCTGGCTGTCCTCCAACTCACTCTGGAGACCAGCCTGGCCTCGAACTCAGAGAACTCTGCCTCCCGAGTGTTGAGATTAAAGGTGTGTGCCACCACTGCCCTAATCCGCTGTACTCTTGAAAATGTGGAGGGCCCACGTTGGCAGAACACAGGCTCAGCTCACCTGCCTAGAGATGTATAGTCTAGTAGGTTAGACAAGCAAGTGAACACACAATTTCATGTTGTAATGAAACCGGGAAGGAAATGAGGGCACCACGGAGAGGACAGCCTGCCTTAAAGTAGGTGGTCACAGTTGGGCCTAGTGGCATAAGCCTTTAATTCCAGCACTTGGGAGGCAGAAGCAGGTGGATCTCTGTGAGCTGGAGGCCATTGAGTTCCAGGATGGCTACACACTGAGACTTTGTTTAAAAAAAAAGGTGGTTAGAAGGCTTCTCCATGAGGGCACATTGGGCTGAGGTATGTAGGGAGACCTTTGCTGGCCATTCTGCAGTGGCCTTTCAGTAACAGAAACAGCACCGTTGCAAAAGCTCCTGCCCTGAGACCGAACATCAAAGGGAGGTCACTGCATGCAGCTGGCATACAGAGGGGAGAGTAGAAATGGAGACAAGGGTAAAGAAGGCAGGTGGCCCGGCAGGCCCCCTCCCCCGGGAGCTGCCTTTTCTTTCTTTCTCTTTTTCAGCCTTTTCTTTAGAAATAATTTCAGATTTGCAAAAGCTGCTAAAAAGGAGCACAGAGACACAGCATGCTATATGTACTTTAACTTGTGTGCAGGCATCGTTCTCTGTCCCCAGCCACACACATCACATCACATCACATCACATCACATCACATCACATCACATCACATCACATCACATCACATCACATGGAGGGGCGGTTACTTAGCCTTCCTCCCTGGCACACCCCAGCATATTTGCTAAGAACAGGAGTATTTGCTTCTGAAATGACGATATTCAGCTTCCTACATCCTCGAGGGCGGGGAACCTTAATCCACCATTAATACCTACTTCTTTCGGATGACCCAAAAATCATGTTAGCTCTCCCCCATACTTCCTCTGCCAAATCCAGGGCAGATGCAGGCATTCAGTGTAACTGGCCTATCTTTTAATGTGGAACATTAAAACAAACAAACAAACAAAGCTTTTCTTGGGTAATATTCAAGAGTACAGCTTAAGCACCATGGCTTGGCTTGGCTCTGCTCTGCTCTGCTTTGTTTTGTTTTTGAGTCAAGGTCTTACTAGGCGGCACAAGCTGGCCGCGAATTTGTAATCCTCCTGCCCCAGACTCTCAAGGGCTGGGCTGACAGGCAAGTGCCCTTGTGCTCTGTGTCTGCCTCAACCCCTTTTAATGAAAGACTCGTTATTTTTGTGCCCCAGTTGTTTTTCATTATTAAATTGGGCCCTACAGTCTCAGGGAGAGCACCCTATGGGGGATACGAGGTGACACGTCCTTTATAGGCTGTCCCATCTGGAGGCACGCACTGTCCTTCTGCCACCATTGGACATGTTCATTTGGGTTCCCCCAGTCGATCTGTAAACCTAATTTTTCCTCTGTGCAATTACAATCGTTTGTCCCTCCCTTGAGAGCAATGAGTCATTTATTGGCAGAATCTTTAAGACAGTCCAAAAGCCCTGCTCTTCTTGGAATTTCCCCCTGTATTTAGCATCACTTATTGAGCTATTGCTGTGAAAGCGATGATTTTTTTAAATCTTAAACTCTACCCAGATTTTAAGCAGAGTCCTCAGCATTCCACTGCAGCCAAGGGCCCTCTTTGCTACCCTGTCCATTTTTACGTATCTATTGTCAGCATGGACTCATGAATTCCTGTATCTAAATGGTTGTAACTTATTATGAGAAACCATTATTTTGGTGCTTAAATTGCCCAGATGAGGCCAATGGGAGCCCTTCTGTCTGGCTCTTTGTAGCCCATGCCATTCACAGTCCCTTTGTGTCTTATATATCTATTAGGTGCAATGAGCAGTAAGTCTCAGAGGCTGAAAACATTCTAGGCCCAGATTAGATCTTGTGGAGGCTAGAAGCTTCCAGGACTAGATCCTAGGTTAGCAGACAGAGGCAGGAAGCCTTCCAGACAGCAATTGAACCAGGCGAATAAAAGTTACCTTTACATTTAGCTCTTCGCCTGACGGGGTTTGGGTTTTTTTTTTGTTTGTTTGTTTATTTATTTTTGAGAAAGGATCCCATTGCATAGTTCTGGCTGTTCCACAGCTCACTCTGTAAACCAAGCTGGCCTCGAACCTACAGAGATCCACTTAACTCTGCCTCCGAAGTGCTAGGGCTAAAGGTGTATGCCAGTACACTCGAGTTTTCACTAGTCAAGGCTCTTTGCCTTCTCTTGTTTTCTTAGGCTCTAAAAGCAAGCACTGTCAGTGCTGGGAGAGCAGTTCAGATCATCCTAGCTCATCCCTTCAGTTTTATTAGAACCCTGAAGCTCAGAGTGGTGAGGTGGCTTGCTGGGATCTCTGAGATTTAGAAGGCTGGTCAAACTTGGGAACAGAGCCAACGCTTGAGTAGAAATAAATAAGACAGATGCCCACGTGGGTCACCTGCTATGGGTACACACTATGCCAAGAACTTTGCATACACATCTGTGTTTAACCTCGGCAACATCTGTGGGGCAGGATTATAAAAGGTGTTGGGTCCAAGTCTGTTTTGGTAACAGCCATCCAATCCAGAAGATGAAACACTGGTGTTCCACTTGAGGAAGTGCATTTGGTGGAGGGGAGGGGGGCGGATAGCTCCTCCCACTGCATGGTTGGAGGGAGTCCTTTTGGTGGAGGCGGTGATGGCGATGTGGACATGAATAGGTGTGTGCAATTGTGCTTGGCCTGTCACAGCCCTGTTGATTCATCAAGCATTGATTCTCCTCTGAGGAAAAGGTTCCTGTGGAGAGAGCGAGACTGTATTGCCTCAGATGATCTGTGCTCTAGACTCTGGACCCTGACTATAGCTTGGCCTCAGATTCAATTGCCCAGGGCCTGTGGTAATAAGCTTAGTGGTAAAGCATATGAGTGAAGGCTCTGGACTGGACAGTCAGCACCGAGGGAGGGAGCGGGAGCGGTGGTATAAGCGAGTCAAAGGCTTAGTTGCCCATCCGTGTAGACCAGCAGTGCCATCTGAATGGAGGGGGAACCAGAAAAGCGTCATCTCCCGGTGCTCTTAGGCATCTTTTGACCCTACAACCCAGTGGTCCAGCCTGGAGACCCATCCCAAGTCCCCCGACTCTCTCCAGAGAGCTTTAAGAAGGAGGTAGTGCCAAGCAAGAGGCCCCTTGTTACTTCCACCCCGCTGTTGGTTGTTCCCTGTCTGGTTGCAGGGAAAGGGAGCAAGGATGAGGGAAACAGGGAGTCAGGGCTCCAGGTTCTGTCACAGTGTCTGGAAATAGAGGTGCTGCCCTAGGCTGGGCTGACCTGTCAATCTAGCCGAGGTGGACCCTCTCTAGGCTGCAGAGCCCCTCAACTGCACTCTCCCGGCAGGCTTCCAGGACGTGCACGCCATGGTCTTCGTGGGCTTCGGCTTCCTCATGACCTTCCTGCAGCGGTACGGGTTCAGCGCTGTAGGCTTCAACTTCCTGCTGGTCGCTTTCGGCATCCAGTGGGCCCTGCTCACGCAGGGCTGGTTCAGGTTCTTCGCGAAAGGCCGCATTCTCCTGGGCGTTGAGAAGTGAGCCGGGAAGGAGGGGCGGGGCGGAATGGGATGGGCGGGGCCCAGAGTGGTGGGTCGGGCCCTGGAGGGGAAGGGGCGCAGGTGGGCTGGGAGTGGGGTTAGGCTGCGGGCGGGACCAACTTGATTGGGGGTGCGTCCTGGGGTGGGGGTGGGGGTCTGTGGTGGTAGAGATGACTCTGCCGTCAGGTGGGAAAGAAAAACTGGGTAAGGCGGGGCCTAACGCCGTGGTGGTGAGAGAGATGAGAAAGGGAGTGGGCAGGGACAGGGAGCAGGCAAGTGATGGAGAAAGGCGTGGCTTCGGAGGGTTTGGGAAAAGGTGCCCTGTTGGCCAGCGATGGCCACCTGCAGAGGCTCCACACAGAGTTTGCTCACCAGCAGCTTTCCAGGATGGAGGCTGTAGTGTTACTCAGGTCCTGTGGGAGGGTCTCTCTCCCCACGATGAAGGACAATCTTTTCTCCAGAAGAGGAAGGTCCAAGCCCTCCTTCAGGGCTCTGAGACAGTCCAACCCCAGGGACTCAGGAGGCAGGGCCAGCTTCCTAAGCCAGCATCAGAAGGCTCCTTGCTAGGACGACGCAGAAATGGGGAACTCAGCCAAATGGAGCCCTTGCCCTCCACCTCTCTTGTGGGCAGAATGGGCAGGTAAAAGAGCTGGAAGGCTGGTGTGTGTGTGCAGGCTCCCAGTTGAAGCCTTCTGGACTGGCCTTCCAGAGTCAGGGACCAGCCTCTTCTCATCACCCCCCCCCACCTTCTAAACAACGTCTGTGATAACTTTGGTAACTTCTCAGTTTGATGAGTGTCACCAGCCCACGGTAACCTCACTCTCCTCTGTTGCGAAGCTGCCTTCTCTGAGCCTCCCCATCTCACCACAGGCTGGAAAAGAAATTTCCCCAAACCGGCTTGTCATAAGAAAACAGGCAGAGCTGTTCTATCGCACTGTGGCCTCTGGAATTGCAGCTGTCGATGCTGCGTGGGACCAGACGGTGGAGGGCATCTCCCAGTCTGAGACAGGTTTTAGGTGAAGGCAGGCTCTTCACTGAGTCCACTCAGATGGACTTCTCCCCATGCAGACATAAGAGAGGTTTGGCTTAAAGGGGGGAAAGCTCTGAATTTGAGTAAGTTGTCAGCTTCGCTAGAAATTCCCGCTCATCAAGCCCACAGTTTAGGAGCAAACTGAGAAAGGCCCTTGCAGGGGGCAAACCTCTGCCGGAATTAGTTACTTCTCTGCTGCCGTGATAAAAAAACCATGACCCAAAACGACCTGTAGAAGGAAGGGTTCATCTGGGCTTTTGATTCCAGGAACCCATCATGACAGGGAGGCATACAGCAGGCTTGGCAGGCAGTAGGATCAGGAGAAAGGCCACATCCTCAACCACAGCAGAGAAGTAGGGTGAAGACTGAATACATTCAAAGCCCGCCCCCGTGATGTGTTCCAGTGATGAGTTTCCTCCATCTCCCTCCATTAGGCCATACCTCCTAACTTCCCTAAACGCTATCACCAACTGAGGACCAGTTGTTCAAATGACTGAACATACGGGGCACATTTCTCACTCAAACCACCGCATCTGCTGTCACAAGTAGAGTACCAGTCCCATGTTATCGGCCAGATGTTTGAAAATTAAAACATGTGTAAAAGACCGGTCACTCAAGCCAGTTAAGGACACACAAAAGGAACAGGAGGAAAGACAGACAGTCGGCCTGACAGACTGCCCTAAATAAAACTTGTGACATGCACACCTCCCAGAAGTTCAAAATGCACAAAATATTCCCAATGCCGTGGGCCTAAAGTACGAATATACCTGTTATATATCTAATTAACCTCCATGGCAGAATGGCCAAGTCACATAAAAAAAGTAACCATTAAAAAAAAGTTGTGGGTTTATTTATTTATTTTTTTTTTTTCAAAATAGTGGTTACAAACTCTGAGTTAGCAAGTTTGAGGTGAACTACTTATTCAGCAAGCTGGTCACTTGATAAATAGAATTTGGTCAAATTGGCTTTGTGGAATGAGACTCCAGCTACTGGCCTGGAGCCGATGTCTGCAGTCCAAGGCTGGGATGAGCATGTTGTCTCCAGACCTTGCCTTGTGGGTTCAGAGGTGAGGGTCTACACCTGACATCTGCGCTGGCTCAGTTTACCTGCCACCCCGGGGTAGTTCTCCTCTGTGGGCTCTCCAGCCTTCCTGAGACCCCAATAATGTGGCACCCAGATAAATCCACCTCCCAGGTATGGATGGACAGAGCCCAGGCTTTTCTGTTCTCAGAGCCCTTTTCACACCACCATCAGGTGGCTCTTTGGAGTGCAGCTGGGAGAACTTGGGTGAGTCACTGGGCCTCTCTGGGCCTTCCTAACATATTGTAGGTGATAAGAGTAGCCATCTCTTGTAGTTGGGGTGAGGGTTCAAGAGAGCATGAAACTAATACTCTGTAGCCCATCACCCTTTCAGCCAGACCCCACAGACACAGTGACGAACAAGGCTAGCAGCAGAGGGATGTCCTGTGAATATCCCCTGGAGAGGTCCTGCCCTCATTCCACAAACTGGACCTCCGTTAGATTGTTTGACCATGATTCTGTGTTTTATACACACCCCTGAACGTGAGAAGGATGTTCGACAGCCTTGAGGAAGCAACCCTTTCTTTTTCCCTGCACCTACCCTACTTCAAGAGCCACACTGGAAGTCTGCTTGAGAATGCTGGGTAGCCTTGCTGCTGGCAGGGGACAACAGTCCAGGCAAAGCATGTGGTGGACAGAAGCAGGGTCCCTTGGAGGGGTAGGTATTGTGTGGCTGCACTAGATGTCCGCCTCTCCTTGGCCCCTCTGCTGGGATGGCCGAGCTTGTGTGGTTCACAGTCAAGGGACACCTGTGTGCCTTCTTCTCCTTCTCCTTTCTGTGGGCCTTCCTGCCCCCTCATGCCCAGCACCACTCCAGACCTCTACTTCCTGTGGGAAGGTCCTTTTGTCTCTTCAGACAGTGACTCTTCCTTGTGGATAGAGGCAGGACTCACAGTGGTAGTGACAGGGGAGTGGGCACTCAGGGTCTGGAGCAGAGACCGCACTGGAGGAACTGGCAAGCAGAGGCAATAAGAGGAAGTTCTGGAAAAAGTTAAGTAAAAGACAGGGCAGCGTTGTACTCCAAATACAGGACTTGTCCGACAACAGCTTGATCACTTGGTTCCCTGAGCATAAACTGTCCACAAGGCATGGGGCTGTCGAGGGAAGGCACGGCTCCCACTGTCGCTGTGCTGGGTACTATCTGGGCATGGCCCTCACCGTGATGAGCTCATTTTCATAGATAGTGAAACTAAGGCTCAGAGAGGTTCAACCATCAGCCACAGTCCACGGAGGCCCAAAGGCATGGAGCGTCGTTTCTGGCTGTAGCTGCAGCTCCTTCCCGGTCCATCTCTCTGCAGCATCATTGAGGCTGACTTCTGTGTGGCATCTACCTGCGTGGCCTTTGGGGCAGTTCTAGGCAAGGTCAGCCCCATCCAGCTGCTCATCATGACCTTCTTCCAAGTGATCCTCTTCACAGTGAATGAATTCATCCTCCTGAGCCTGATAGAGGTGAGCCAAGCTCAGAAGGGGGAGGGAGACAAAGGGAGAGGAGAGGTCTGTGGATACGTGCAACCCGGGAAGTCACTCAGCTTCCGTTTCCTCCTCTACAAAGTAGGAATCATGATGCTTCCCGAGGGAAATCATTGTCTGCCTAACACATCTGCCCGGCATCTGAGCACAGCATCTTCCAGGCATCTCCAAGCTTGACTCTGTCTTTCTCCTCTAGGCCAGGCCAGACTGGGCTTTCCACAAGGCACAGAAAACCACTCCCTCGATTAGAGACTACCAGGAGTTTTCATTCCACTTAGAGCAAAATCTGACTTGGCTTAAGGCTCTGCAAATTCTGGCCCCAGCCTTCCTCTAACCCCCACCCCAAGCTCAGGCTCTGCTCTTTCACCACTGACTATCCTTTGGCTGTGACTTCCTTTATGTTTCCAATTCGATGGAACTTGACCCCATCAAGGACTTACTTACCCTTGCTGTCTTCTTGGCCCGGAGCAGCCATCTTTATTCTTTTCATGATCCACATTTCAATTTGAATGTCACTTCAGAGAGGCCCTGCTGGCTTTCCTCCATGATGTCCCTCCCTGGCCCTAGCTCCCAGATTGCCTCGCGGGGCTCTTACATGGCTTTTGTCTGTCTTCTTCATAGCACTCGAGGTCCAGTTTGATAATGCAGGATGTCTGGATGCTTTCTGCCCTAGCACCTGGCCAACATATCACACATATTCAGATTTCAGAGTCTGCAGCTGAGCTACGCTACGGGCTACAGGCTACAGGCAGGCTGCACTGGTATAGCCCCCAGGAATTTACAATTCCAAGAGGGATCCAAGCATCAAGGTGCCAAGTGTGCCCTGTGTAAAAGACTGCTCTCCAGGGCTGGGTAACCCAGCAGAGGGCACCGCAAACAGCCTAGTGGTTCATAAGCTTCCCCTAGGCAGACACTCAAAGCCCAAAGCCCACCAAGCCAAGAAGTGAGCAAGTGAGAAGGACCATGGCATTTTGGTGACTAGCCAGCAGCTTGGGTACAAGGATCCCTACCTCCCTCTGCTCAATTGATTGGTGTGGGAACTGCCTTAGTCAGGGTTTCTATTGCTGTGATGAGACACCATGACAGAAAGCAAGTTGGGGGAGGAAAGGTTTATTTTGCTTACACTCCCTTGACAGTCTGTTGTGTAAGGAAGTCCTGGCAGGAAACCGGAAGCAGGAACTGAAGCAGAGGTCTTGGAGGAGTGCTGCTTACTGGCTTGCTTCTCAAGGCTTGCTCAGCCTGCTTATACAACTCAGAACTACCTATCCAAGGTTGGCACCAACCACCCCAGAGAGCTGGGTCCTCCCTCACCAAGAAAACACCCTGCAGACTTATCTACAAATCAGTGGGATGGCGGTATTTTCTCAGCTGAAGGTCCTTCTTCCCAGATGACTATAGCTTATATCAAATTGACAAAACAAACAAAAACCAACCAACTAACCAAACACACATAAAGGTATACACACACACACACACACACGCACGCACATACACACAGTTAAAAACAGGTCAGGGAACTAGGCTCTGTGTTCTCAAGAGTCAGAGACAGCTAAGCATGTGTGGACTTGTGTGGTGTGGGGAGTACTATGCGGAAGGAGGGGAAATGGGTGTCAGGCCCTGACAGGCCCCTTGCACTCCAGGCAAAGGATGCAGGGGGCTCTATGACCATCCACACATTTGGCGCCTACTTTGGGCTCACAGTGACCTGGATCCTCTACCGAAAAAACTTGGAGCAGAGCAAGCAGAGGCAGAGTTCAGTGTACCATTCGGACCTCTTTGCCATGATTGGTGAGAACTAACTAACGTCGGTGAGGGCAGCCATGGCGGGCGAGGCCTTCCATGTTGGTGGGGGCCACCGGAGGGCTGGAGAGCTGCTACATTGGTGAGGGCCACCACAGTAGGTGAGAGTTGCTAGGAGCGGTCAGAACTGCCAGGAACGGGTAAGAACAACCATGAATAATAGCCCAAAGACTGCCGTGATGAGCGCAAGTCAGTCACCACATTGAATGATTAGAGGAACACCCACGGTGAATTAGAACGACCATGATGGGTAAGGGGCGACTATGAATGGACGAGCACAATTATGAACGTGCCAAGACCTGCCATGATTGGTGAGGATTGCCACGGTCATCCCCAAGCTCCACATAATCAGTGGGTGACAGCTGGTTCTTGGGGAGGAATGGGCAGAGTGAAGTAGCCTGCGGATACTTCTAGAGTCCTGGGTGTCCAAGTCCCTCCCTCACGGTGTTGGAAGAAGTTTGGTCACTCATCCTCTGTGTTCCCTAGAATGCCCCACGGCAGATGGAGTGGAACCCAGGAACTGGCCCGCTCGGTCCCCGTCCATTCCTACTCCTCATATCCCTTTATTTCAGAGAACATATGTGCTCTCTCGGACCCAGGCCTTCCTTCCATCACCCCTTAGGCTAAGAGATGGTAGCCCCACCAGCTAATCAGTCTTCAGAGGGGAGAGGCTCCCCCACATGGTGCTACAAGAGTAGGCGGCATGGAACCAGTCCTGGTGGTCGGGTGGACGGAGGAGGCTTCGTGATGTGGTGTGGGAGGCCACGTGGGGACTAGGTGAGTTAGGCCAGGGGCCCCTCCTAGAAGGAGCACTAGCGAGAGGGATGAGAATGTCGCGCACAGGTTGGAAGCAGCTCGCTTCATCTGGAGGTGAAAGGCAGCGCCTCTGCTTGGGCCTGTGAGCCTGGCCCAACACCTTCTCTCCTGGCCCCTGGTCTGTGTCTGCTCTGACCCAGGCACCCTCTTCCTGTGGGTATACTGGCCCAGCTTCAATTCAGCTAGTTCCGCCCACGGAGACACCCAGCACCGAGCGGCCCTCAACACCTACCTCTCCTTGGCGGCTAGTGTGTTAACCACAGTGGCGGTGTCCAGCGTCGTACACAAGAAAGGCAAGCTGGACATGGTGAGCCGGGGGCTTCTCGGGGGAGGCATCGCTCTGACTGCCAGGCCCTGCCTCCACCTCACCGTGGCAGGCAGCTTCTAGACTGGCACACGCAGGGTGGGCCATCCCTGCCAAACTTAGAGGGGCCAGCAGCACGGCACCTGCTAACCACAGCTGACCAGGAACAATGGTGGCAGCTGGGCATGCACGGAGCCCGCAAATACCTTTTGTAGACATACTGTGCACTCGGATATGCCCATCGGCCCCCAGGTAGACATGGAGGGGGAAAAAAAGTGCAGATAGTTTTTTTTAGGGTCCTTGGGCATGTCAGCAGCACCCTGACAAGCGGGCACAAAACATGTCTAGGCCTGCTGGAGGTTGTGGGTCGCTTCCTTGCGGAGCACAGAAAGCAGCTGTACTCAGCTGGGCTCAGGGCTGACCTGACTCCTTCCGCATGCTCCTGGCTTGCTGAATCCGAGTTGTTTCCAGCTTCCAAGTTTGCAGTGTGCAAGCGCAGGCCGCACTCCCAGGACAGAACTGAAAGCTTGCGCGCTTTGCCTACCCTGCCCAGGTGTACATCCAGAATGCCACACTTGCAGGTGGGGTGGGCATGGGCACAGCTGCGGAGATGATGGTCACATCTTACGGCGCCCTCATCGTGGGCTTCTTCTGTGGCATCTTCTCCACCCTAGGATTTGTCTACCTAACGGTGAGGACCCTCAGGGCTGGGGCTGAGCATGTCATGTGTGTGTGTGATGTTCCTAATAGTAGGGAGAGACAGGGGGAGGGGTGAGGCTTAGGGAACACTGGATCCCTGTGTTTTTGATGGCCTCCCCACATCCCCGACCCAGCCTCAGCCTGAGCAGTGATGCCTTCCTTCCTCCCCCTAGCCATTCCTGGAGTCCCGCCTGCGCATCCAGGACACGTGTGGCATTCACAACCTGCATGGCATTCCTGGCATCATAGGTGGCATCGTGGGTGCTGTGACAGCTGCCTACTCCTCCCCTGATGTGTACAGACTGCCAGGGTAAATGTGGAGGAGGTGTGTGTGGGGGGTTCCTCCTTCCATCTTTCTTCCTTTCTTCCTGTAGGACCAAAGGCGTCACCCCCCTCCTCATTTTCCACTCCAGACCATTCACGGGCCTCTCTTCCCACCCTCAGACCTTCCATGAGAATGCAAGGAAAGAGCGATCTAGTCAGGAAGGCAGAAACCTAGGCGATCGAGAGCACATCTTGTGGGGTAGCAGTAATCATGGCCTCTCCATGCGGCCCTCAGTTGCTTCCTGTCTTTACCCCAGGATAGTCCATTCCTCTGGTTTTGGGAGCTATAAGATGGAGGAGATGAAGAAAATGCAAGGCAGGTCCCAGATATTTGGCCTTCTCCTGAGTTTGGCCATGGCCCTGGTGGGCGGCATCATTGTGGGTGAGTGACAGTGGTTAGACCAGAAAAGATGGGGTTCTGGTGGGAGACTCACCAAGTGGGGGACCCTTGAGCATGTCTTAAGGGTGGACCTGGACTCCCTGATATCTATGTTGTCAGCTGTGGGGGTGGGAAGGAGTCCAAGCTGAGGATAAACATTGAGTAAGCAAAGAGTGTTTTCTGACCATCGTTTCCTCCAATCTCCTTAGGACTCATTTTGAAATTGCCATTCTGGGGACAAGCTGCTGATGAAAACTGCTTTGAGGATTCCGTCTACTGGGAGGTAAGTGCGAGAGACCCGTCTCTCTGCACAAGGATAGCTGTACCCTCACCTGCTGTGACAGCTATGTAGGGCCACCTATAAGTTGAAGACTCTTTTCCCTGTCCTCCTTTCTTTCGCCTCTGGACCCCAAGGGGGGTCCTTTCTCCACATTCTGGGAGTGGCATCGCAGAAGCAGCCTGCCATGGGACCAGAATCTGGAGTGTCAGCCAATTGTGGTCTAGCCAACTTCCAAGGTCTGACCCCAGCTTTGGCAGCATCACTGTCACCTTATACTCCTAGCCTAGGAAGGGGGCTGAGGCAAAAGGATCAGAAGTTCAAAGTCATCCTTAGATATACAAGTGAGTTTGGTATGATATATGTGACCCTATTGAAGAAGAAGGAGGAGGAGGAAGAAGAAGAAGGAAGAAGGGGAAGGAGGAAGAAGAAAGAGGAGGAGGAGGAGGAGAAGGAGGAGGTCACCTATCTGGTAACTATGGTTGAAGCCCCACCTGAGAGCTGGTGGCTCTTTACTGGTCTTGGCGTCTGAGAGTCACTTGGGAAGCCTCTAGAGCAGTGGTTCTCAAACTTGTGGGTCAAAACCCTTTTTGGGGTCAAATGATTCTTTCACAGGCATTGCATATTAGATATTTACATTACAGTACACAACAGTAGCAAAATTACAGCTATGAAGTGGCAACAAAATAACTTCATGGTTGGGGGCTCCCCACAACATGAGGAACTGTATTAAGGGGTCGTAGCATTACGAAGGTTGAGAACCACTGGGCTGGAGCTCCTCAGAACTTCTGGCCAGCAGCATGGGTTGTGACGGTCTGGTGGTGCAGGGATCGGGCCTGAGAATACTTTGTAAAGCTTTCCAGGTGATTCTGAGCCTCACCTTGGTGAAAGAGTCAATGTGGTGTCCAACTCTAGACTCCATCATGATCACCTTATAAAACTGCCTCCTGATGCCAGCCAGCAGGGCCTCATTCTGAAAAGCCGGGACTCCACAGATGGGCAAGTTTCCAGGAGAGCCTGGCTCAGAAGCAGAGCTCTGCCACGTTTAGCCTGTCAGTCCAAATCCCAGCCTTAGAGGGGTTCCAGGAAATAAAATACCAGAATACAGCAGAACTGCCTCTCACGGTCTCTCTCTCTCTCTCTCTCTCTCTCTCTCTCTCTCTCTGTGTGTGTGTGTGTGTATATATATATATATATATATATATATATATAGTGTATCATCATTATCTGTCTGTCTATCGTCATCTTTCTATGTGTATGTGTCTGAGTGCATGCCCATGCGTGCCCACACAGATGTACACACCTGTGTGTTAAGAAAATGGTGTCAGGGTGCTGCAGAGCTGGCTCAGCAGTTCCGACCACTGACTGCAAATCAATTCCCAGCACCTACATGGCGGCTCACAGCTGCCTGTAACTCTTAAGATTTGACACCCTCATGCAGACATGCAGGCAGAACACCAGCGCACATAAAATTAAAAAAATATATATATAGTTTTAAAAGAAAATGGTGTTGGGTTCCTCTGTCATTCTCTGCCTACTCCTTTGAAGCACAGTCTCTCCTTGAACCTGGGGCTCCGATTTTCACAGCTGGGCTGGAAGCCAGCGACCCTCCTGTCTCCACTCCTCTTAGAACTTAGGCTCCTGACATGTGGCAGATACATGGCTTGTTTGGGATCCAAACTCCAGCCCTCGTGAGTGGACCTTCCAGCACATCTTGATTTGGTCTAACCGGTGTAATTAATGCCAGTTCATACTTTCTCCCAGATAGATACTTCAGCAGTACTAGGTCAGGAGAAAAAAAAAAATCTAAATTGCTGGACGTGAAGGCTGTCCCTGTGCTCCAGGGCTGTCTACCCGGGCAGTGAGATTGCTTCCCTGAGGAAGGGGGTGTGACAGCTGTGAGAAGGTGGGACTGAGATGCCTCATCCGTGCTTCCCTTCCCAGGTCCATTTCCAGTCTTTACATTCCCATGCTCTACTTTTGGATGTGGCTGTAGTTCTGACATGCCGTATTCTTTATCTCTCAAAAATGGGCCCAGCCTCTCCCGGTTCCTTCAAGCTGCTTATTCCAGTCTAATGAGATCTGAGCTCCTCTGTCAGCCCATGCTTACCCAGCTACTGTTCTGGTGGGTCTTGCTGTTCCCTAGCACCCCGGATGGTGCCAATCATGACAGTGCCAATTGTGAAGGGCAAGCTATAAAGGCGTGTTCGTACCATGTAATCTTCAACATGACCACAAGGTGGCACTCTCCACACAGCATTCGACGCCTTTGGCTCACCCCAACATCTTTAGTTCTGCTAGGCGTACTGGGGCCTGCCTGTGACTGGACCCTGGAAGTAGCTTTCTTTCTCCACAGATTCATGAAGAGGTGAACACTGTCTACATTCCTGAGGACCTCACCCGCAAAAATCCTTCTCTGGTGCCCGCGGTACCCTTGGTCCTTCCATCACCTTCAGCATCCATTTGTCCAGTCCCTCCAACACCTCCAGTATCCTTAGCAACTCCAATACCTTCAGCAGCCTTGGTACACTAGACTCCCAGGGCAGGTGGGAAGCAGGTAAGCCTTAACTGTGTGTGCTGGGGAGTTGTCTGCTTCTCCCAACAGAGGCCCGTGTCTCAAGCCAGATGCCATATCAAAGAAACAAAGAGCAAGCATGAAGAAATGAAGGTACGCGCTCTCCTGAGCCTGAGGTGGAGCAGGCAGGCTACACCGGAGGAACATATAGCGAGACCCAGGGACACACTTGGCTTTGCGACTGCTGCTCCTGTGTGACTTGGAGAGTTTCTCGGGTTAGATCAGGCTAGGCCTTCCCTCCTCCTTCCATTCTGTAGTGCGCAATGCTTCCATGGGCAGCTGTAACATCTATCTAGCCAACCCTTGGGAGATTCCCATGAAGCAGGGTCATCGTTTCCCCCTTGTTCATATCCCAGACTAGCTTGGAACTTAGTAACCTCCCTCCTCAGTCAAGGGCTGGGATTACAGATGTGTGCCCTTTTTAAAGACAGAATCTTAGATATCCCAGCCTGGGTTTGAACTCACAATAAGTAGCCAGGGATAACGTTGAACTACTTGCTGATCATCCTGTCTTTCACCCAAGTGCTGGAATTGCAGATGTGTACCACTAAGGCCAGTTTATACAATGATGGTCTTCAAACCCAGGGCTTTGTGCATGCTACCAACTGAGCTGTGTCTCAGCCCCCTTTCTTTCTTTTTAAAAGATGACAAAATTAAAGCATAGGATGGATCTTGAAGCCATGTGGCTAACAAGTGGGGGAACTGGGGACTTTCAAGGTTCCTGTCATTGATCTTATAAGCAGTTGTCACCCTTAGAGAACAGGACTTGGGAGCAGCTGGGTCTAGGGTAAAAGGCAGGAGAGAAGGGTTAAGAGGTGACCACAGCCAGACTGTAGCCCATTGCTGCTGGTGTTCACCTCATCTGGAAAAAGAAAAGGTGCCAGGAGGCTGCGGCAGGCTGTTCTCCCTCTCTCCCTGCAGGCTCCACAGACTGTCCCCACACTCTGGAAAGAGCTGGGCTGACCTAGCTGGGAACTCAGGAGCAAGGCAGCCAGCCGAAAGGCCTGCTGGTCTGTCCCCAGCACCTCCCACACCCCCTTCATCCCAGGGGGCTTGGCTGAGAATGGAGGAGATTCCGACAAAGTGAGCTCCAAGCCAGGGTCAGCCGCGGAAGGTCTGCCCCTGCCTGGGGTCACGGATGCTCACACATCCTGTGAAAAGCGGCAAGGAGAATGGCCGGCGCGGGGATGGGGGTGGGTTAGAAGGGACCGGCTTGACCCTCCCAGGGAGCACCACTTCCTGGATTCTTCCAGACTCTGCCTGTCCCCCAGCCATGTCCCCGGGGACCCCAGACCACTCCGTTTTGTGTAGTAAATAAACGTTGCTGATATTCTTTGTAGACTGGGTGTGAACGCTCTGGGAGGGCCCCTATGAGGGATACCCAGACCCAGAGGATCTGCCCTTCTGCCTGGCCCTGACCCTTGCCCAAAGGTTCACTGTCTTTACAAGAAGCTCATCCAGCCTGGGGGGGTGGGGTGGGGAAGGGGCAGGAGCTCAGGCCCTGGACTTCATTCTTTCACCAAGCACCCCTCTTCCTTTGTGTTAGTGGTGAGAAAGCCACTAGCTCGGCCTGAGGACATCCCAGCAGGCTGGGCAGTAGGGATGGAGGGCTGGCTCCCTTCCCAGTTGGATTTCCCTAATCCTCCCCTTCCTTAGCCTGTTCAGGACCACTGCTGCCCTACAGTGGGGAAAGTTTCAGGTCCTTAAATTACCAGGTGTGGAATGGACAGGTAGGCTACGGCCGGGCTGGCCGGGCCACCTTAACACTCAGTCTGTTAGTAGGTGGTGACCTGGTGGGGTTGTGGAGGATGACTAGGAGTTACCAGAATCGTAACAGGGGCATAGCATGAGCAAAACTCACGGACAGGAATCAAGATGACGAGTTCGACTTAAGCTGGCAGAAAGGGGAGGGGAAAGTGTACAGGCTAGAGAGCAAGGAAACCCAGATCTTTTGTGGAGCCAAGGTTCCTGGGAAGGAAGGGGTAAAGAGAGGAAGGGGATGGTCTCTCTTGCCTCCTGCCTCTGCTCTCCCCACCTCCCTGGCAATTCACACACTCACTCGCTCACACACATACATGCTCCTGCACGCACACTCAGGGCTCCGCTCCTCTCTGCAGAGCAGGGGGAGGGGGAGGAGAGAAGGAGGAAGCTGGAGCACCACCTATTCATGTTCTGCGATGTAACACCCCTTATTTTCCATGCTGGGTAAAGACAAAAACCCTTTACAACCTGTTTCTGGAACTTGTCAGCAGCTGCCAGGAGGAGCATGTTAATTAAACGTCGGCAAAGATGGAAGCCGGAGGCCCCGGCTCTAATTGGACAGTTTGCTTCACCGGATTGAAAAACATTGTGACAAAGGAGGAGGTGCGCGGCCGCTCGGCAGGGGGACAGGGTGGCGGCGGAGGGGGAGGGGGCGGCGGCTTTGATTCCAGCTGATCGGCCCGGCACCCTCCCCCACGGCCGCGCGGTTCCGCCCAGCCGGTCCCCGCAGCTCCAGGGCGGGGTGCAGGGGCGGGGTTTGGGAGGGGCGCAGGTGGTGAGGTGCGGAGGCGGAGTCTGGGAGGGGACAAAAACGGGGTGCAGGTGGCGGGGTGCAGGAATGAGGTGTGAGAAGGGCTCAAGGGACAGATTTGGGAGTCTGGGAGCGGCTGCACAGATGGGGGTTCAGCGGGGAGGGGCGGCGGGGGGAAGGGTGTCTGTGAAGGGATACGGGGGTAGAATCTGCCAGGGGCTCAAGAGGAGGGGCGCCCTCGCAGCACACCATCTCCCAAACTGCTGAAAGCCAACGGTGGGCCAGGCTTTGAGGGAGCTGTGGTGTGACGCTCCCCCTGATCTCCTGATCCCAGGACTTGGGCACGGGGGTGGGTGAATGGGGAAAACAAGCGGCTTCTGCCCTCCGGCAATATGGAGGCCGCCTCGGAAGCGGTTCCCAGCCCCTTTCTGGGAGCGAGCTGGGCAGAGGGTAGCCTTAACGAGATGTGAGCCGTGATGAGGTATCACAGCGCTGTGGAACTAGGGCATTGTATCAGGAAATTGGACTGTAAGGGTTCCCAGGGAGCTCGCAGGTCCACCAGGGCCGGGCATCCCATTGCCCCGCCAACGTCTTACGGCTGCGCTTTAAGTTCCATTCCCTGTGTGCGCCCAGTGCTAAACTGGGCACCACGCTGAAGACCCCATGCGCGCCCGTCATTTAACTTTCCAGCAGCCCTGAGAGTGGCTGTCGTCTTCCAGGTTCACTGATGGAGAAACTGAGTCCCAGAGACCATAACACCCTACTCAAGGTCCCTGTGATGGGGTGGGGAGAGAAGGTCTCACAGTAATATTCAGATTAGCCTGGATTTCCGTATCTAGCCTGCCTCCGCCTCCCCCTCACCCGTCTCCTAAGAATGGGTGAGACGTGGGCCTCTGCCCCTGACTGCAGCCTTCCGTCTACACCTTTTCAGGACGGTCTGAACTGTGTGGCATCCTATTTCCTGGAGAGGGGCTATTTAGCTGAGGTAGAGAAACACTGGGGTAGGAGCCAGGCTGGTGACAGGCAGCAGCAAGGATGGGAAAAGGCACCATTGTCGCTGGGCCAAGGGAATTAAGAGCTCGCACTTGGATGTGGAGTGCTGGGACCATTGACTGCCCTGAGCCGAGTTCCCAGGCTGGGGCTGGAGCAGCCTGTTCTGCGTCCAGATTGCCTGCTGAGCCTAATCCCCTGGGAGCCAGGCCCAGGAGCCCAGACAAAGCTGCGGGGGAGACAGCAGTGCCCTTGATGGGGTCCTGCGGCCTGGTCCTGGGTGCTAAAGAGGCCACCTGGAGGAGGGGGGTGGGTGAACAAGGAGTTGTTATGCCTGGAGGAGTGGGTACAGCTGCTCTGGCCTGGATGTGGTATGTATGTAGGACACTTTAAAAATAGGCAGCCTAATATATCGCTCGGGGTGTGTGTGTGTGTGTGTGTGTGTGTGTGTGTGTGTGTGTACTTGAGGGCCGATGGAGCAGGGTGCTCAAGAGCAGCCCTTCAGAGGCGGCTGGAGGGGCTCTGCAAATTGTAATCAGATTAAGGGGACCAATCACTTAGGGCTCTTGAAAAGGCCACAAGGTCCCTAATCAGCCCCAAGCTCCCGAGCCTACAAAGCCCGCAGGAACTCCGCAGGGGCCACCCTCTGGGGGGCCAAGGGGTGGGGGCTTCTTTCTTCCCAGTCTTTAGTAATTATGTCAATTTGCTAGCCAAATTGTTTGCTCAAGTGGACAGGGGGGCATGTGCCCCATTCATGTGGTAATGTGGGAACCAGCAGGATTCCCGGCTGGGAAAATAGGAGGGACTGGGACCTTTCTCCAGGGAGCAGGCAGGGCAGGGGCATGGGGTGCCCAGGCTTCTGGAGCCCCCTTCACTGGTATGGGGCTTTCCTCCCCATCATACTCCTACTGCTACTATGGAACCCAGGGCCCACATTAAAGAAGCCACTGAGCTACATCTCCCTTTAGTGCAGGGGCCTTTATTAAACACATTCCAGAAACCTCCAGCCTAGCTTGTCTTCTGGGGAGAACTGAACTAAAGGGTGATATTGACCATGTGAGGGTCCCAGAGAGAGGACTGGACAGGAGAGGCATCTTTGGGAGGGTTCCATGAAACTGGGCACCTGGCTGGCTGGCTGGCTTTCTAGTAGTGCAGGTTCAGGCTGGAGTAATTTGTGGGCTGAGTGACATGGGACCTGGGAGATGGCATTTTTTTAAAGGATGAGTCCCTCTTGATGGTACTGATGGGGTTAGGCAGATTCTGAGATAACTAGAGACCTGGAGAACGTTTTTGCTAGTTTTTTGGACATGGATGCCTGCAACCGTAGTGTGCCACAGATCCTAACTCACAAGCAAGAACACAGAGCCTCTTCCATTCTGTCCCTCTGCCCCATCCCATTACAAGGATTTGTTCTTTCCTTCAGTCAGCAAACAGGAACTATGTCCCTGCCCCTTGCTTGTCTGAGGCACCGAGGCTGTGGAAGACTAAGGTGATTCAGGCAGGAAATGGTCACAAGGACTGTGAATACCAGTATACCATCCCCTGCTGTATGCTACTCAGCATGGGACTCAAGAAAGCCCAAGCCTTCGACATGGTGTTGAGGGACAGTGCTCATTATGAGCAGTGGTGTCATCAGTCCAGACACAGAACATGCACAACCTTACGGAGTCCCAGAATCCCTTTCAGTGCGTGAGGACCTTTCTCATCTACCTGGATGTGGTACCTCAACATCATTGCTTGCCCCCCCCTCCAGTGCCTTCTAGCTTTCTCTTTTGGGGTTGCTAGGATCTGTCTTACAAGAGTTGGCAGGAGGGTGGATACAGAGAAGAGGCTGGGAAAGAAACCTCACCAGCCACAGCACAGCATCCCTTACGCCTGGAGAAAGGGCCAGGGTCAGGGTTTGTTACTTATGATGGCCAGAAGTCCTGTCTTCTTAGAGAAGCTCTGAATGGTGATGACTTTAGCACAGGACCTCAGCTGAGCCAGGTGCTGTGAGGCTCAGAGGCTCTGCCCTCCAGCCGCTCAGGGAGGAACTGAAATCTAGAATATAGTAGCTGCTCTGGACGCGAAGTGCCCCCAAGAGCCAACAGGGGAGCATTACTTTTGTGGCAAGCTGTGCTAGGCATATACCGTACGTTAACCTGACAGATCTTCACAATCTACGAAGTAGGATATAACCTTTTCACGCCGCAGAGAAACTGAAGAGAGGTTGAATGAGTATCCCAAGACCCTAAAACTGACTGAGTGGCACACTTCTGGATCTTCCCTCACCCGCAACCCATTCCTCCTAAAAAAAACACTAGGAACTCACGGAACTGAATATGCAGACAGGAAAATATCCAATACCACATCCAACCTCTTGGAAAGCCACATTCAAGCCAGGTCCTAAAGGACCATCGGGAATTTCTGAGACCCAGGGTTGTGACTCTGTGAGGTGACAGGATATCTAGCTCAGAAGCGACGAGGCCAGAAATAAAGGCAGGAACCTTCCTCCCCAGGGGTGAATTTGGATCTTACAGTATGGCTAGGGGGAAGATGTCATGATATTTTGAGCGGCAATGGTGACGTGATTGAGAACAGCACTCTCCACTCGTGGCCATGACGTATGCCAGCCTCGGCTCCATTTGGTCCTAGAAATCGGCCACACTGGCTTCTCCCTCAGAAACTTTGCTTAAGCTGTGCCTTTCTGCCTGGAACGGCAGATCTCAACACGTGGAGGCAGCATACCAGATACATTACAGGAGCAAAATTGCAGTTAGGAAGTAGCAACAACATCATTTTATGGTTGGGGGTCACCACAACATGAAGAACTGTATTAAAGAGTCGCAGCATGGGGAAGGTTGAGATCCGCTGGCCTAGAATGTTCTATGTGTGTGTCACATCCCGCTCCTGCTGTATTCTCCCTACTGTGTTTTTTTTTTTTTCTCTCTCTCCATGGTGTTCGTTAAGTCTGTGGTGTGGCGTATTTGTGTGGTTAGCCACCTGACAATCTCTCGAGGGGATGTGCGCTCCACTAGGACAGGGACGGTGTCCGCTAAGGCCGGGCCTGGCATAGATCAATCAATACCCGTAGAATGAAAGGATGATTGATGGCTGGCTGGCTGGATGTAGTTCATCTGTACTGGGAGGCTAAGGTCAAAGATAACGGAGATGTCAATGTACGGACCAGCTCGGGTCAGTGTCCTGCCAGCTGCGAGCACAGATCACAGGCCGTGAATGCGGCCGGCGGTGGCTGAGGTGAACAGCTTGGGCATCGCAAGGCGGCACTTAGGGAATTGGCGCTTCCCGCCTACGGCATGTCTCCTAGGTTTGAGGGTAGACTTCACCAGCCAGAAGAGGCAGGGGCTCCCGATGCAACCTTCAAGTCCTTTCCTCAACCCAGAAACCCTTGCCACCTTGCAGTCTGAGAAGCAGAGAGCTATTCTTTGAGTTGGGAAAGGAAGTAACCGCAATACCAGCTATTCAGGGTGATCCCAATAAATAAGAGAGGGCAAATCTGTTATCTTTGAAACCTGCTCTGGGCACAGAAGAGCTGCTAGGACCATCTTTTCCTGCCCTTCTTGCTCGCAGGCTCATACACTCAGGCATGTTTTTTTTTTGTTTGTTTGTTTTTTGGCCCTAGCATACCCCTCATTTCTTCCCTAAAAATGCCAACAGAAGTAAATCCACTATATGTGGTATTAAAGACTGGCTGTCATGAAGACTCATTCAGAACCTCTTAAAGGTACAGAGCCAAGGCTCCGGGGCCATCTCATTTCTGAGAGACTGCTGATCGTCCCGCCACACAGATACACGGCCTCTCGTTAGAAAACTACGCTTTCCAACCTCCTCCATGGCTCTCTTACCATCCCATGGCCAAGCTGTGACCAAGGAGAGGGAAGCACAAAGTGTCAGGCTTCTGGAAGAAAGCACTTTCTCTCTTCCGCAGAGCAGCAAGACAGAAAGAGGTGGGGCTAGCCAGCTGATGACCTGAGTTTGATCTCTGGGACCCGCAGAGTGGAAGGAGAGCACAGACTGCTTAATTGTCCTCTGACTTCCACATGTCCCCACCCATACCCAAAGTAAATGGTTTGGTTTTTAAAGATGGAGAGTCTGGGTCCCTGCTATGGCCATCCCTTCAAACCTTTTCCTCTATTCCACGGGTCACGGGGAAAAGAGAGCACCTGTCTCCCACTCCACGCTCAGCTTTTACGTGGCATCTGAGTATCTGAATTCACGTCCTCATCCTTTTGTAACAAACGTTTTAGTCGCTTGGCCGTCTCCCGAGCCCAGTGTGCGCTTACACTCTTTTAACTTTACGTGTATATGGGTGTTTTGCCAGCATGTGTCTGCACCACATTCGTGCCTGGTGCCTGCGGAGGCCAGAAGAAAGTATTATATTCCCTGGAACTGGAGCCACTCTATGGGTGCTGGGACTTGAACCCAGGTCTCTGGAAGAGCAGCGAATGCTCCTAACTGACGAGCCATTTCTCCAGCCCCACTACTTGGCTCTTTTGGTTTACAGCACGTATATCCTAACACACACATCCACACAAATTCACGTGGCAGATACTTGAGGTATCTCCCTCTCTTCTCCAACCACTTCCTGGTTTTCAAGCCTCTGTGTAACGCCATCTCCTATTTGCTTTTCGGGCAGAACCTGCGTCTTGCTTCTGATCAACACACTATAACAAAAGTGACGGGGTGCGGTGCTTCCACACCCGTGGTAGAATCGCATCGGACTGTGGCACGTATCTTGCTGGAATCTTGATGATTTAGATAGGGTGAGTGGCCGTGTTGGGGGTCCAACTCAGAGTGGCCTCCAGAAAGTTAGGGTAGCCACCAAGAAATAAGCCCTTAGTCTTATCAGTGCAGGAGCCCAAACTGTGCGAAAACTGAACTGCCTGAGCTCAAGAGTAGAACCTCCCTCAGCCGAGCATCCATGTGAGGACCCAGTTCTGCTCTACGTCTTTTAAAAATGTGTATTGGATGTGAGCGTGAGCTTTGTTTACATCTGTCTGCGCACCACGTGCTTGCCCAGTGCACACAGAAGCTAGAAGGGGGTGTTGGATTTCCTGAAGCTGGGGTCACAAACTGTTGTGAGCTGCCATGTGGGTGCTGGGAATTGAACCCAGGTCCTCCGGAAGAGAAGCTGAGCCATCTCTCCAGCCCCTGCTGTACATTTTGATGGCAGGCTTTCAGGGGTCTGTCTGGCTGAGCCATCTCTGGATAGGGACTGTGAGATAATGTGTTGTAGAGTTTGTACTAATATTATTCTGTGGAAATCTATGTCTGGCCAGGCATGGTGGTGCTTACGTTTATTAATCTCGCCACTTGGGAGGCATAGGCAGGTGGATCTCTGTAGGTCAAGGCCGCTTTGATCTACATAGTGAGTTCCAGGACAGCCGGAACCACACGGGGACAAGGGGGAGGAAGAAGCAAGAAAGGGGGCACGAAATGACAAAATGAGAGGGGAATGGAGAGGGACAAGGCATGTACAGGGCATAATGCCAGCTGGTCAGAGGAGGAAGGGACAGCCTGCCTGATAGGACTCTAACCTTGCCGCTTACCAGCTGTGAGACTTTAGCTGGCCAAACAAATAAGTAAACAGATAAGTAAACAAACCAACAAGTAAACAGACAGACATACAAATAAATAAATGCATGTCTGCTCGTTAATCCTCTGCTTATCATTATCTCTCATACAGGGTGTAAGTGGACCTTCACACACTGCAGCAATCTCCTTGAGCACACACTTGGGGCAGCTCAGGGTAAAATAGTCAAGAATAAGAAAGGAAGTGGAGAAGCGAAGCCACGCCAGCTCCCCTCCCTTCCTGGGACTTCAGAGATGGGCACAGAGGGAAACAGGGGCTTCCATTTTCTTCCAGGCTTGCTCCAGCAGTACAATGTAAGCCTTATGGTTGGCAATTCCTGTGCTTTCTTACTGAATGGAGGGAGCAATACAACCGGGTCCCAGAAGAGAAGACCTGAGACATGCTGAGAAATAAACTGATTGGCATTTTTTGAGTGAGACAGCCCCTGCCATGCCCGATGCCAGCCATTACTAGATTTCAGCTGTGTTTGCAGGGTCATCCTTCTGCTTTTTTTGTCTCTTCTTACTATATCCCCCGGAAGTCAAGAATCTGACACCTTTCTCACAATATTCCCCTTATAAACCAGAAGACGTTTCTAGAGTAAGTGCAGCATGCAATGGCTGGCCAGAAGACATCACTGTGCTTGGAATACCTAACGGGATTCTGACTTAGCTGATCTCATTCAAGCTCATGGGGCCCAGGCTGACCCAGAACTCTATGTAGCTGAGATGGCCCTGAATTCCTGGTCCTTCTGTTTCTACCTCCCAAGTGCTGGGATTGTACACCACCATGCCCGGGATGATCTTATTCAGTCTTTACAATTATCCCTACACAATCATTAACTTATCAGCTAAATGGTTTTTTTACTCCAAATAACAGAAAAGCCATGGGAAATTTGGCTTTCATGTTCCCCGTCTACAAAATCAAAACTCTGAGAATGGAGATGGACAATCTGGGTTAAACCAGACTGCCATTGACCATGAGGCATTTTAGGTTAGAGAACTTCTCTCTAATTTACTTAGACTATACCCCATTGAGAGGCGTGTGAATTGTTTCTGACTTCTACCATAAAATGACCCTTTCTCTCTGGTTTTACATTCTGTGAGAACATTTCTCTCTCAAGATATTTTTTTTTTTCATTTATCATCTCTCTTCCTCTCCCCCTCTCTTTTTCTCTTTCCTCTTCCGGCTCCCTCTCTCCTTGTCTCCCTCTGCCCCCTCTCCCTTCTTCCCTCCCTCCTTTGTAACCCAGCAGGTGACAGTCACGCATACTTGGTAGGCCAACTCTTTCTCGCTCATGGCTTCTAAGTTCCAATCCCAGTGGCCTCGTGGTGAGCGTGTCTTACTTGGGAAGTACTGACATCTTCATATTGGGTTTTCCCACCAAATATTGAAATCCTGATAAGTAGGTCACCTCGCCCTGTTTGTGTTCCTCCTACATAGAACAGCTGTAGGAGACAGGCCGTGGGCTCCTTCTTCACTCTGCGTTTTTGTACTTGCGGGTGACTTTGAATTTCTGCCTCTTTTGCTTCTCTCTCCCAAGTGCTGGGATTGCAGACGTCATGCCTGCTGATGCCGGGGATGGAGCCCAGGGCTTCATACATGCCAGGCAAGTACTCTACCATCTTGGCACGAACACAGAATTTTCTTTTTTCTTTTTCTCTTTTTCTCTCTTTCTTTCTTTTTTTCTTTTTTTTTTTTTTTCCTTATTTTGTTTTTTTGAGACAACGTTTCTGGCTGTCCTGGAACTCACTATGTAGACCAGGCTGGCCTCGAACTCACAGAAAACCACCTCCCTCTGCCTCCAGGATGCTGGGATTAAGAGCACATGCCACCAGTGCCTGGCTAAAACAAGCTGTTTCTAAAATGTGAAATCCACTGGGTTTGATTCAATGATTTTTTTTTTAATGTTATGAAGCTCTGGGATGAGGAGCACACTCAACTAGGTACTGCTAAACTCAGATTTTTGCTATGCTGTTTGTTGGCCGAGGTCACTGTCCCTGTCCCTGTCTCACAGGCAAAGGAAGCTTGACTATGGCCTCAGCCCCCCTTATCTCCTCACCTCCTTGCACAGAAGTCAAGAGAGAGCAGGTTGCAAAGATTCCTTTCCTTGCTTCCCCCATGCGGCTCTGCCTGCAGCCCACTGCTGGCTTCTGCCTTCACTTGCTGCCCAGCTGCCCATTCCCACTGACTGCAGTCCCTGCCTTTCCCAGCTGGAGGCAGCAGGGACAGTTTAATAGCAGTCTGTGCTGATGCCTGAGGGGTACTTTGACCTTCCATCTGGGTTTGACATGATCCCACAGCACCCCTCACAGAGGGAGGGGAGGGGGGCTAAGGGGGAGGGGGAAGCAAGAAAGGGGGCACAAAATGATAAAATGAGAGGGGAATGGAGAGGGACAAGGCATGTACAGGGCATAATGCCAGCTGGTCAGAGGAGGAAAGGACAGCCTGCCTGATAGGACTCTAACCTTGCCGCTTATCAGCTGGCCAACTGATCTCTCTGGCCAAAAAAGTAAGCGAACATACTTGGCTCACAGGAGACTAGGTGGGGCTGGGGATCAATGCAGGTGGTCTGCTTTCTGAGCATACGAGGAAGCAGTTCCCAGGGATTCAGAGTCACATTGCCTACTTGGGACCAGTACTATGAAAGGTCATGGCCTGGCCACCTGCCACTCATAGGTCCTTTTCCTCAACCGTGACAGACACATCTGTGAGAGGTGGAATGGCCCAGCCAAAGCTGGAGAGAGAGCGCTGTGCGTAGAAAGCGCACCTCGCACACAAGCACGTGTCCATCCGTGTGTGATGGCTGCTGGGAAAGACTCGGCGCTTGCCTGGCATCCTGAAGGTGCAGTAGAAAGGTCAGTGGGCTAACATCCATTTGCGTGAGCGATGCGTCCATGTAAGAGAGCAAGGAAGCTGGGCGGGCTCCGAGGAAGACAGAGGACAGCTCACATTCAGCCAGGGACAGTCACACAGCCAGGCCATGGATCATCGCCGGTCCTACCTGGGGAGATGTACTTTCTGTAGCTCTACCCACGGAGGTGCGTGTGTACAGTCTGAGAGAGTGAGGACCGTTATCTGGAGGCAGGTGACATTTATGGGAACTTGCAGGCGTATACGAGATCGGTGAGGGTGTATGAAATCATTCGTATCTAGTTTGTTGTTAGTTTGAGGCAAGGGGCTAGCCTCACACCCTTGGAACCTACCCCAGCTCCCCAGTGCTGGAAAGACAGGGATGCGCTACCACGATGGCTCAGATGCGATTCTTATTTACTCTTTATTTCTACGGGAAAGGTACCGTACTCCCCCCACCTCTATTCCTCCTCCTCTCCTCTCTTCTCTTCCTCTTTATCCTCCTCCTCTCTCTCCTCCTTCTCCTCCTCTTCTTCTTCATGTCCAAGAGTCCTGGGACATTTGCCCACAGAGCAGAGGGAACTTTCCTCTTCAGCTTCCTAGTCTGGCAATGTTTGTTTTTTTTTCTTGAAGTTTGTTCGTCTTTTGTTTTCACAAATAATCATAACAACAGATAGTTCCGCACACGATTCAGTTGAGTCTAAGTGCAGGGTAAATGCCCCGGAGTAGGCTCACCCACCCTCTCTCGCATGTGCATACTTTTCTTGAAAGTGTGCCAGCAGGGCCTAAGAAGGGGTTCTTAACTTGTGGGTCATGACCCCCTGGAGATCACATATCAGACACCCTGCATATTGGATATTTATGTTACAATTCATAACAGTAATGAATTGTACTTTGTACTTACAGTTACGAAGTAGCAACAAAAATACACTTATGGTGGGGGGTTCACCACAACCTGAGGAACTGTGTTGAAGGGCCACAGCGTTCAGAAGGTTGAAAAGCACTGTAAGGGAAGAAGCGAGTACACTGTGAGCATCTCTGAAGAAACCATGCCTGTGTCAGACTGGTGACTGACAGACACTGACTATGGTGACATGGCGACTGGGATACTGCAAATGAAGAGCCAAATCTGAACCTTAAGTCCTTTTTAGTGCCATTTGCTATCACCCTCTGCAGCTGACGCAATCTATCTATCTATCTATCTGTTTATTTTGGAGACAGAATCTTAATATGTTAACTAAGAGAGACTTCAGACTTGTGATATAAGCCAGGCTGGACTTGAACTTTCGATATCCCCACCTCTTAAGAACTGGACTTGCAAACATACACCACAAAGCTCGACCGTTGTACTCACAGCCTTGTGACTACTGAGGAAAACTTCTGGAGTGTACCGCTAAACCTGGCAGACGTCATCCCCCACTGATTCTGAAGCTAAGTAACCCAGGTGTTATCAGACCCAGTTGTGCAACTCAGCTATAGAGTGCTTGGCTGGCATGAGCAAGTCCTGGGCTTGCTTTCTAACACTGTAAAAACTAAAGTTCCCGGGGTGGGGGAGAGCTCTCACTTATTTCAGACATTCTACAAGACTGCCTAGAGCTTTAGTGTTTGTGAAGAGTTGGGAATGCTGCTGGCTCAGAGTCTAATTATCCTGGGCTATCTTGGTCTCGACTAACCAAGTCTTGCCCACCTCTGGATTTGACCTAATGCCTTGTGACTCTTAGGTAAATCCTTTGGAGATGGTGCGGTCAGACCCATAGCTTCCAGGCTTGTAACAGAGATTTCTTGCTTTGTTTTCCTACTTTTTTATTTTTATTTTTGTGTGTAAATGTCTGACCTGTGTATGTGTAGGTGTAGTATGGGTGTGCCTGGATCCCATGGGCATCAGCAGAAGGTATCAATCCCTGGAATTGGAGTTACAAATGATTGTGAGCCACCATGGGGATGCTGGGAGTTGACCCTGGGCCCTCTGCAAGAGTAGCAAGTGCTCTTAACCACCGAGCCATCTCTCCAATCCTTCCACCAGAGTTTTAGTGGAAGGCCTTGGCTTATGGTTTTCTTTGTTCTGTTACTATTAAAACACCACGAAACAGTTGCCACGCTGGCACATGGAGTGTGGGGAGCCCAAACCTGCTTTCCTGGGCTGCACTCATTCACATCTGGCTCCAGAATGCACTACTGTTGCCTGTGAGGCGAGAGACTCGCGGTTTTGTTTTTTCTGCTGACACCTGGGCACAGTGGCACACACCTAGAACCCGAGCACTGCAGGGGTGGAGGCAGGAGGATTAGAAGTTCAAGGTGCTCCTCAGCTACATATTGAACTGAAGACCAGCAGGGGCTAACAGGGAGTGCACCGGACTCTGCATATAGGGTTCCCTTGCTCAGCTGATGCAGGTAAAGGTAAACACACCCCTTTACAGCATCCCTCTCTTCCGTGACTATAAAAATCCGTGCCACCTCCTCCACAATAGATAACCATTATCCAGAACAACCCTCACCCGTGTTTCCCAGTCGTGGTCATTTGTATCTGTTCCTGAGTAAACTCTTTTGTTCTCGCTGAAGCGAGAATTGTTTTTGTGTTGACACATTCCAGGCTCCCTGACCCCACAGACTCCAGAGGCCCCGCTAGACACCTGGTGCCTCCGGGACTGCAGACATGGCGGTGTGCGAACCTGCCTAGCTCATCCACGGAGCCTCTGAGTAAATGAAGAGCATAGACTCAGGGGTTCCCAAATCCTCTTCTAGCCTTGCCCAGCTGCCACCCCCAAATCGGATCATGAGCTCACGTGCCTATCAAAGGAAGAAGAAGGTTTGGCTGATGTGCGATGATGGCCCCTATGTGCAAGGCTGGCTAGGAAGAGCTCAGTCCTGATAACCCTTTGCGAGCAGGTCTTTCCCACTCGTTCCCCGTGAGGTGCGCCCTTCATTTGCTGAGGACATGAAAGAGGACGATGAGCTCGAGTTTTGGATCCGCCAGAGCTCCTTTAAGGCCCTGCTCTGACCATCCACCAACCGTGTGGATCTGTCTGGGCTCTCAGTCCTCCCAGTCGCGGAAATGAAGCTCCTCCTCTTGGCTGTTGTGGAAACCGACCGAGGTCCGACTCCTCCCGTGGCCTAAGTAAGTGTTCCCGGAGGTTGCCTGCTTTTCTGGCAGTTCCCAGGAGCCAGACCCAGGCTGCCACATGGGGGCAGGGGTCAAGCGAGGAGGCAGACTGTCCTGGTGGCCCCAGCCAGGCCTCTGGTGAGACTGGCGCCGCGCCGGGGAGCAGGGGCCCTGCGCTCTCTCCTCGGCATCTGGACTGGCCGAGAAGGCACAGTGACAGCTGGGAAGGTTTAATTGCTCCTCAGTGGCTTGGGAGCACCTCCCTCCTTTGCCAGCGATCTGCATTTCAATGTGGGAAGAGTGGAAAGTAGGATGCTGCTCAAAGGGGTTACAATGATTAATCATTTAAAAAGCAAGATCTTAATTACAGGCCGCAATTTTTGCTATTTAAGGAGTCCATTAGTTGCCAGAAAGAAGAAGAAAAAAAAATTATCACAGGTTATTCTCCTCCCAAAGCAGAGTGGAGCCAGGAGGGGCAGCGGGGGAGGGACTCAGCTGCTGCTTTGGATGGGGAGGGGTGGGCAGGGGTCCCACCCTGCAAGAGGGCCTAGCCCCAGACAGGCCCTGGGTTATGTAGCAGAAAGTGGAAAACTCAGAGACCTAAGGATGGCCAGCTAGGCAGAGGCTGGAATTCCACCTGTGGGTGCCCCTGGAGGCCTCCTCGGGCCAAAGGCTGGGGTCTCCTCCCCCACTCCCACTGACCCCTGACTCCCTGCTTAGGATGTTGGGTTAATTACCAGACCTTCCCCTCTGACCTCTCTGTGAGTTTAAGTCTTGTCTGGGCTCTCAAGTCCCTAGGGTGTAAGTACAAAGGGGACTCGGGGTGGGGGTGGGGAGGACTGTATTGAGTGTCAAATAAAAACAATCAAGTTCCTTTGGTGGGCTGATTTGCTGATGCTCAGGCAGGGAAAGGGTAGGATCCCTGGTCCCTGAGGTCTCGGCACTCACGAGGAGCACACTTCTGTCATTGGGAGTAAGTGATGCCCAGTTCAGGAGGTCCAGCTCTGCAATCCATGTGATCCCAGAAGCCAGATCCTGCAACACGGGGGACAACCAGTACAGAAGTTGATGTAGGAGGGTCAGACCTCACCCTGCCCCTGAACTGTGCGGTGTGGACACTCCCAGTGCCATCAAAATCATCATCCACCCAGACGAACTGCAACCGGGCTTCACCCTCCTCCTCTTCCCCACTGCAGCCTAGCTTGGAAACAAGCTTTCAAACAAGTTGGGAAGTTTACCAGTCAACAATGGGAGGGAAACGTTTTGTTCATCACAAGCTGGCTCAGACCGGGAATAAAAGACATGGAATCACGCCCATAAACAGCCACTCCTGCTAGACTGATTAAATGCCTCTGAGCATGTGTGTGAGTCTGGTGGGAGTTTCCTTTAGCCTCATCTGTTCTAACACGCAGTCCCCCAGAGGGCAGGATGCTAAATTAGATTCAATGATAATCCTGAAGGGCTGAGGGGGATGGGCAGAAGAGACCAAAAATATGGGGTTGGATCCAAAAATACCCAAACTGATTTCTTGGTGACTCTGCCCTCTTCTCTACATTTGCCATCTTCTGATCCACCCACCAACCCCCTGATGGGGGACAGTGTCCTTCCCTTTAATTGTCAGGCTCCTGCCTCTAGGGTAGGAGCCGGGCAGACCTCCCCTTCCTTTCCATGCTGATTAATTGTAGGGTTAGGTACCCCAAATAAGCTGAGCCACATTGTTTCTGTTTCTGGCTCTTTTCACTGGTCCCTGATTTGAGCCTCAGTAATCGGCTGCTTTTTAGCTTGTCACTATCTTGACACTTCTTTACTTGGACCAAGAAACAGCATCAATGTGATGGAAATAAGGATTTTATTATCTATGTCACCAGATCCAAAAGCAGGGGAGATGAGCAGAGAGGGTCCTGTGGGCAGAAACTGGGACAGGAGGACGGTGGGATGATTAGGCATCTTGAAGATGCTCTTTGTTGGAGAGGGTCCTGGAGTTGACAGGTAGGCAGGCCCCTGGCTCAGAACTGTAAAGACAGGTCTATGCAGAGTCCACAGACTCAGGTTTCTGATCCTCTGTTCTCCCTGCCCCTAAGAACTGGCTGGGTCTGAAAAGCTCTGATTTCAGAGATTCTGGATGATTTCTGGGTACCAGTATCCTCTCTCCTGACAAGCTGGACTCTCGTCAACCCGCAAGGCATGTCTTTTTGTGAAAATTAGGAAAGAGCGACCCCTTGAGGCAGATGTAGCCTCTGCAGGCACATAGCTTCCACTCAGGATCAGGCAGGATTTTTAACCCACGTTGGCTCTCAGCTGCCCCATGGGCTCCCAGTCCTTCCTTCCTCTTAGTCTTCATGATGACCCCTAAACAGGGAAGCTGTTACCTTATCCACAGGAATACTACTGCTGTCGGTTCCTCCCAAGGTCTAAAACCCAACAACATCTCCCACCAAACCCAGCCATAGAGAGCAAGTGATTTTCAGTCAGCCCAGCTCCTGACTACAGCTGGCCCAGAGTGACACTGGGGATTATGAGAGACAATGAGGACCCAGAGCCTCTGCCTTACCACTGCAGCCTTCCTACCTTACCTTGGGAGTACCCAGCCCAAGTGCAACAAAACCTGAAGAATGGCGACATAGGTGAGGTGCAGCCAGCACCCCCAAGATACGGACTCCAGCCCCTGTTCTCCCTCCACAGGCCTGCTGGCTGCTGGGTGTTGCCCCAGGAAAGTGGGGTGGATCTCTCCTCAACTGGGGGACCTGAAAGCTAGTAGATACCCAAAGTTTGCCTTCTGCTTTTAGTCGCATGTTATTTATTGTGTGTATGTGAGCCTGGAAGTCAGAGGATGGTTTATCAGAGTCAGATCTCTCCTTCCAACATGCACATTCTGGGGCTTGAACTCACATCACCAGGCTTCTGGGAAAGTGCCTTTATTGCTGAGCCCCCTCACCAGCTCATGCCATCATTCATCCAAACATTTAACTGTCCCCACTGTTACGGAATGGAGCGACAGGGACTATTCCACAGCCTGTGGGCCTTGTTAGTGACAGACACGGCTAATCTTTCCTTTCACATCCTAGCTGGACAAGAAGAGACTAATGGTGGGTTGTCATCATGGTTGGCTTCAGGTCCTTGTTCCAGAGGCTCCTTTTGATGAGGCCTCCCGAGGTTCTTGTCCAACATGGCAGCCCCAGCTCATCCTGTTTGCTGGCACCTCTTATAATCTGCCCACCTTATAAACACTTGCTATACTGTAATTTTTTTTTTCTTTCTTTTCTTTTTCTTCTGGAGGCAGGGTCTCACTCTGTAGCTTTGGCTGTCCTATAACTGTCTCTGTAGACCAGGCTGTCCTTGAAGTCATGGTGATCCACCTGCCTCTGCCTCCCAAGTACTGGCATCAAAGCCACTACTCCTGGCCTTTCACTGCTCTACCTTGGTTATCGTTTGTCTGTTTAGAGACAGGAGCTCATGCAGCCCAGGCTGGCCTCAAACTTGTATGCAACAGAGGATGAGCTTTGACTTCGAATCCTCCTGCCTCCACATCCCTGACGTGTGCCACTCCGCTCCTCTTACATGATGCTGGGAATCAAACCCAGCACCGTATGCATGCTAGGCGAGCGCTCTGCCAGCTAAGCTTCATTCCCAGTCTGAGCATCCCAGACCAACCGCTGATAGATGCCGGGCATGAGCAAAGATACATGAGCGCATTTGCTAAGTGAGGAAACTGGGGACAGGGATTACAAAGGGCCTCTGGGAAATCACGGAGTAGGTTGCAAAATAATAGGAAGCTACAACCCCCATCCTAAAGGGCTGGTGTCATAGATTGAATGTACCTAGCCCAAGACTTAGGCACTCAATAGATGTGATCATGGTGACTTGTATTTCCACGGTCGATTAGCTATGCCTTGTAACACATAACACTTCATAGCTCTGACCTTGGGCAAGTTGAATGCCCTCCATGAGACCATGTGTGAAAGAAGGATCAGAGAAAACTAAAGTCTCTTTCTGGGTTAAAAAGGAAGAAGTTGTGTTTAGTTAAGTGAACTTAAAGCTTGGGGCAGTGGAGGGGTCTGGGGATGTGAAGAAAAGGAGAAGGGTAATAGAGGAAGAGGAGGAACAGAAATGGGGGGTTGGGGATGATCAGTGCTGAGGAAAGAGGAGTGAAAGAAAGAAGGGGAGGGGAGTAGAGAGGAATAAGAAAGGGAAGGGAAGGGAGGAAGGGCAGAAGAGAGGGAGAAGATGAAGAGGGGAAAGCAGGAAAGAGCAGGGTAGGAAGTAGAGATGAGGGTGTGCCAGGGGAAGGAAGGACAGGAGAAGAGAGAGGATCGTTTCCATCTTTACAGGGACAGACACGAGTTTGTGAGGGAAACTGAGGCTTGCGGCCTACTCGGGGCGCAGAGCTGGCTCTCCCGGAATGGCTGAGAACAAGCTTTCATGTGCAGGCAAGGACCTAGACCATGACCCATTGCCTCCCTGACCCGGAGGTAGCATCGAAGCATCAGGTGGTGAGAAGCATTGTCTGACAGGAGCCTTATATCTGAGGCTGCTCCTACGGGCGAGGATGCGCCCGGGAGGGCCCTTCTTAGTCCCTCTTCGGGCAGAAAGGAAAGAAGTGCCAGCCAAACAGCTTTCCTGGCCCTTTCCCAGACAGACTAAAGGACCAGAATGCCACCCCCTACCCCAACACATCCTAAAGTAGCCACCCCTGAGGGGACCAGCAGAGGCAGGTTCTGGGGCTGCCTGCACCAAGAGAGTCTGGGCAGACAGAGGCCAGGCATCTGCGGTCTTGCCGCTCCCGCTTTCTTCCCTACACGCTAGGTACGAACCGGGGCTTAGGGACTTTGAATTTCTCTCCGGAGCCAGGTGACCTTGAGGAATTGACCTGGCTTCTTTTGGAAGGAGGGTGACCCTGGGAGGACCAGGCAACGGTGTGGGTCTTGGCTTGTGCACTAGTGTCTAGGGGAGGAGAAAGCGTCCGAGGCTGAAGCTCTGTGGGCAGAGTGCTTGCTGAGCATGCGCAAAGCCCTGTGTTTCCGCTCCCTCCCACCCCCGTTCCCCAGCATCAAGGGAAATCAGGTTTGGTGGATGCCTGCAATCCCAGCATTCAGGAGATGGAGCCTGGAGGATCAGAAGTTCAAGGGCATTCTTCACCACACACAGATTTGAGGCTAGTCTCCAAGGAAAGGAGGAGGAGTGAAAGCGATGCAGAGAAGGGAGGAGGAGGAAGAAGAGGAAGGAAGTTGTTTTCCTTCTCTTCCTTCCCTGTTTTCTCTTGGCAGTCGATCCAAGCAAGATGATCCTCCTGGCATGCTCTTCGGCCATTTAGTTCTGCCCTCTCTCTCTGTCTGCTCTGGTTCCCACCCGGCCCTTCACCCCAATCCACCTGCACATCAGACACCGCTCCGCGTGTTCTGAGGGGCTTCCTAATGTTAAGCCTGGGAACTGCTCTCTGTGTGTCCAGGGATGGGTGCCAAAGGAACAGTGGGCCTGTGATCTGTGTGAATGGCCAGCTTGGGGGTGTGGGGGGAGGTATGGGAGGGTTAGATGAATAGATGTTGGGCAGAGAAAAAGAGGGTGTGGGTCCCCAGCTGCCTAGGAGGGGGCAGAAGGCTGCAGTCCGGGAGCCTGGGAAACCCGCTCCTAGCCAGGCCACAGGCAAGGGTGGGAAGTCAGGGCCGAGGGGGCTTTGTGCCCTGCACAATTGCAGCCGCTCTTCTGGATAAAGGGGCGAACAAAGGGGCCTTCGGAAGTGGCCACGCTGCTCAGCACCCGGAGAGGCCCCAGGAAGCCAGAGCTCCCTGGCTGCCCACCCAGGCATCCTCCCAACATCCCCCACGCTGCCCGATCCCGGGGGGGCCAGCTGGGCCCCAGCCACCCGCGGCCTGGGCAGCTGCGCTGGGAGCTGGTGAAAGCTGAGGGAACCATCTTTACTGTGCAGGGCCTGAGGAGTTCCAGAAGAGCCACAGTGCAGGCAGCTGGGGGAGGGGCACTATCACCCCCCCCACACACACACACACTTACCAGGACAGTAGCCAGACTGGGGTCTGACAGCATGGGCTCACCTGCCTCCTTCAGCCCTCCTCATTCCCCGACTCCCAGGGAATCACTGGTCTACAGAGAACACAAGCGGAGAAAGAGCTCCCCTGTCACCACCCTTTCACCGTGCCTCCGCGCTCCCACTCTCTTGACTCATCTCCTTCCGGGGTTAAGAATGCAAGCTCAGTTCCTCAGCTCCAAGTCAAGTTAACCAGCTTCATCTCCCCACTGGAAGCTGAACTCAGAGGACCGCTTGAGCCCAGGGTTCAAAACCAACCCCGGGCAACATAATGATTCTGTTTCAAACAAAAGGAGTTTGTAGGATGGGTGTCCATGGCAGGAAAGAGGCTGACACATGTGATTGGCCTTCTCAGTAGCAAGGATCATCAAATCTAAGTTAGTTATGTCCAGCGACAAGCTGTCTAATGCTTCCAGCAATCTTCGTAACAAACTGTGTGTATTGGAAGTAAAAAAAAAAGGGGGGGGGGGTAAAACTGGGAAGTGGTCATACCCATTTTTAATCCCAGAAGCAGGCAGATCTCTGAGTTCAAGGCCAGCCTGGACTACAGATTCCAGGGCTACACAAAGAAACCCTGTCTAAAAAAAACTGAAAAAGGAAGAGGAGAAGGAGGAGGAGGAGAGGAAAGGGAGGAGGAAAAGAAAGAAAGAAAAAAGAAGGAAGAAAGAGAAAATGAGTGAGAGCTGGGTATGGGGAACACATCTGTACCCTGGGGAGTGGAAGCAGGAAGATCAGGAATTTATAAGATCAACCACAGGTACTTATCAAGTTCAAGGTCAGCCTGGCTACGTGAGACTGTCTCAAAAAAACAGAAGTGGACCGGGGTTAGAAAGAGATCTGAGAACTGGGGAAATAATGGCTCCTTCTACAGTCTTCATCTGCCCTTCTGTTTTAGCTTTATGTGTCGCTGTCTGAACAGAGCTCCCATGTCCCTCTGGCCCATTGTCCTCCTGCACTGGTATTTTTACATAACCCCTCACATCCGTCACAGCTGAGGACTTACTGTTGGGATAATAGAATAAACTAAATATCAGATTTTCTTGTTGTTTTTTGTTTGTTTGTGTGTTTGTTTTCTCACTGCTCAAACTGCTCAAGATGGGGTCTTGTTATGTTATCCAGGCTGAGCTTTAGGAATCCTAACTGCCTCAGGTCACTGGGACTAGACACACAGACCACTTCCCTCAGAAAAGTTTTCCACAAATGTTTTGGTTGTGGGATCCAGGAAGCATTTAGCTTTTTTTTTTTTTTTTGAGACAAGGTCTTTTGTAGCCCAGGCTGGCCCTCAAGTTCACTATGTATCTAGTGATGATCTTGAGTTTCTGATCCTCTTGCTGCATGGCAGGCTATCTGCAACTCCAGTTCCAGGCAATCCAGCACACACACACACACACACACACACACACACACACTGCCCCAGGCATATATGTAAGCAAAACACCAATGCACAGGAAATAACATAAATAAATTAAAAATGTCTTCCTATTCCCTTTAATCTAATCTAGGTAATCCCAGGCTTGCCCAGAGGCTAGCCTGATCTAGGTAAGCCCAGGCTTGCCCATGGGCTAACCTAACAATCATTCCTCACAGGGTTACACAGAGGCTCGTCTCCTGGGTGATTCTAAACCCTGTCAGGTTGACAGTCAATACTAAGCATCGCACCATGTCTTCATGCACTTCAGGCTGGCTTTCTTCCAAACGAGACGCACACCCAGGCCAGTCCTTGGCTTTTAATGCAAATAAGAGCACGAATGGCGTTCTCCATCAGTTCACCTACTCCTGGAAGGCAGAGCACTCGGCAAAGCTTAGTCTACCTCAGACCAGAGGTAAAGGAGGCAGAGGCAGGCTGATCTCTGAGTCTGAGGCCATCCTGGACTACAGGGCTAGTTCAAGGACAGCCAGTGCTACACAGAGAAACCCTGAACCCTATTTTGGAAAAACAAACAAACAAAAAACAAAACCTTCTTCAATCTTACTGATGGGAGGTGAGTTTACTAAACTCGTTAGCATATGTGTAACTCCTGATCAGCGCCAAGTTTCTGTGGCCTCTTGCTGAATTGGAAGTCTGCTGGGCCACACTACTGGAAACTGGATCCTGTGTCCCTCCTACTTGGTACACGCGGATGTACACACAGCCTCAGGTAGACCTTCTTACAGCTCAGAGAGTAATTCTGAATCCAGAACTCTGCCCACAAACACTTGGAAGAGTGGGAGGCATGCCAGTCCACCTCCCACACTCACTCCTGCAGTCTCCCTTCAGAGTGGGTACCAGTACCCGGATTCTGGGGTCTAGAAGAACCAAAGAATTATCCAGGCCTCTGAGGGCTGTAGCTGGAAGTCCTCGTTAGAGCTGGCGAGGCCAGGACAATGCCCCCTTCTCCAGGCAGCTGGTAGAGTCTGCTAGGTCCTGGGCATCCGAATGCCCCTCAAGACAGACACTGGAGTCTGTATCTAGACAGCCTGTGTTAATATCTACCTCCACCCAAGAAAAGGGGCCTTTCTTCCCTGCTGGCGAGATCTGAGACTTCCAAACGATCATCAGAGGCAGTCAGGCTGACCTTTGCTGACCTCCATCAGCCTTCCAGACACCCAAGCAGAGAACAAGCCGCTCAGGAGCAAGCACGCAGAGAGGACAGTCGCTGCCCCCTTTTCACACAGTGTAGGGAGCACCTGATGCCCATGATCTCACTCAATTGTCACACAACACGTTGCAGGAAAACCTAGGATCACACAAAGACACAGAGACAGACACAGTGGGAAACCAAAGACAAGCCTGCTCCCGCCCACCCTCCCAGACACACACAGAAAAAGGACCTGAGCTACCAAGATAAACATGCCGGGTTACCAGGAGGCAGGGTAGGGTTAGCCTGGGAGCCTTAAGTACTGACAAACTTAATGCAATGAAACAAACAAACAAAACACATCAAGTAGTGGTGGCGCACGCTGTTAATCCCAGCACTCAGGAGGCAGAGGAAGGTGGATCTCTGTGAGTTGGAGGCCAGCCTGGTCTACAGAGTGAGTTTCAGGACAGGTCTCAGAAAACAAAAACAAGCAACACAAAAATAAAAAAACAAAGCGAAAAAAGGAAAGAAAAAGAAAAAAGGTAGGAGTCAGGAAGGCTGAATCAGGAATATCTCAAGTTCCAGGTCAGCATGGGTGACATAGAGAGATCCTGTGCTACCATTCCAACAAAAATAACAGCACTTCAATTGGTTTTATTTGTTTTTTTTTTTTTTTAATGCTTTTAAACTAGATCTACCTATCTATCTATCTGTCTGTCTGTCTGTCTATTTATTTGAGACAGGGTTTCTATGTATAGTCTTGTAGACCAGGCTGGCCTTGAACTCACAGAGATTCGCCTGCCTCTGCCTCCCCGAGTGCTGGGATTACAGGTATGTGCCACCTCACCCAGCAAATTTTCCTTTTTTGTTTGTTTGTTTATTTTGGCTTCCAATATGTTTAATTTCAAACAAAGAAAACATCAGCGCTACGAACAAAAATGAAATTTTACCTCAAATATCCAATCTAACAATGAAATCTGAAACTGCACACCTCACTAAATTGCAAGAAATTTGAATAACAGCAAGGGAATGGCACATAAAATGAAGTTTGCCACCTGAGGCAGATTAAAACAAGTAAAAAGTTAGATAACACTATAAAGTAACCTTTGAAATAGCTGGTTGCTTGTTCCAAAGACTCTTCCATGGACAGATGGACTGAGTTTGTGGTCTGTTCCCCTAAACTCCTCTGTTAAGCAGATTGCAGATCCATCATTTTCTTACGAGGAAACTGCTCCTTCTTCTTCTGGAAACTGGGGTGAGGGGAGAGTTTTTTTTTGTTTTGGAGACAGAGTTCCTCCGTTTAGCCTTGGCTGACTTGGAACACTATAGGCCAGGCTGGCCTTGAACTTACAGAGATCCGACTGCCTCTGCCTCCCAAGTGCTGGGTTTAAAGGCATGCACCACCACTGCCCAGCTAAACTAGAATTTTTAAAGAATTGTTTTATTTTAATTGTGTGTATCTCTGTATGTGAGGGTGTGTATGTTCATGTGTGTATGTGGGGGTGAGTACGTCCACATGTGTGTATCTGTGTATATGGGGGGTATGTTCACATGTGTGCAGATGAAGCTTAGAGGCATCAGATGTCCTTGGCACTGGGGTTTTAGGCAGTTGTGAGGGGCCCATCATGAGAACTGAATTCCCCTTCTTGAGAGAGCAGTGCCTGCACTTAAGCGCTGTTGATTTTATTATAATTTTTTTTCACGTTCCTTTGGGTGCACGTGTGGGAATCAGAGGACAACTTGTAGGAGTTCATTTTTTCCTGCCACTGTGTGGATCGTGGCCATCCAGTTCACGTCATCAGGCTTGCTGGCAGGCACCTTTACCCACTGAGCCGTCTTCCCTGTTCCTTTGATTGTTTTAAGTAGACTTCCTCTAGCCCAGGCTGGCCTTGAACTTGGTCTGTCTTCAATGGTGACCTTAAAGTCCTGATCCTCTTGCTTCTACCTTCCAGTCACAGGCCTGTGCCACCTGGTTTCAGACTGTTTTATTGTCACTTTTCAATGGCAATTTTTGTTGTTTTAAATTTTAGGTTTTTTTTTTTTTTTTAAGTTTTATGTGTGTGTTGCCTGTTTGTATGTCTGTGTACATGGGCATTGGATCCCCTCAGACTGGAATTACAGAGCCTTATGAGGCAGCATGTGGGTGCTAGGAACCAAACCCAGGTCCTCTGGAAGAGCAGCCAGTGCTCTTAACTGCGGAGCCGGAGCCATCTCTCCAGCCCTACAGTGACAGTGCTTTAACCGTGTCAACAAAAAGATGCTCCTCCTTCCTAAGCTTTCTCTTGGTCTTTCAGGTTTTTAAAATTGCGTGTGTATATGTGTGTATGTATGTATGTGTGTGTGTGTGAGTGTGTATCAGAAAGCTTACCATTTGAAACGTTTCCTTTCTTTTGGTGATATTTTAACTGTGTGTATATGTGTGTGTATGAGAGAGAGAGAGAAAGAGATGCTGGGATTAAACTCGGCGCTTCATATATGTTAAATATGTATTGTGCAGCTCATGCTTCAGTCACTTTAAAGTGTCTAGTGCAGGCCTGGGGATGCAGCTCACTGGCATAGCACTTACTGAGCGCTTGGAAGATCCTGGGTTTGAACCCCAGCACTGGGTCCCTGGGTCCCAGAAATAATGAAAATTCAGCAGCATTAAATTCCCTCACGGTGCTTTGTAACTGTCACCACTACATCCTCACAGGAACTTAAAAAAAAATCATCCTAATAAAAAAATTGACCTATTAAACAGTTCAAGGCTACCCTGGGCTGCATGGGGAGTTCTAGGCCAGTCAGGGCTACACGGTGAGACTTTGTCTTAGACGGAAGAAAGGAGTCAGAGGGGTCTAATGATTAAATGCTTGAGCTATTTCTGGTACAGTTTGAATTTCCAAGCCCTGGTTCAGTGACACTGAGATTTTAGAAGCAGAATCTGAATTTTTCCTTTTTGTTTGTTATTAAATCTTGGGGAGTTATTAAATCCTTGGGGAGTCAGGGTGTGGCTCAGTGTATACTCATGCCTAAGGCCCAGGGTTTGACCCCTAGTACCACTTTAAGAGAGATGGAAGGAGCAATGAGGGTGTAGTTCTGTGGCAGGGTGAATGGGAAGCCCTGGGTTCGGTCCCAGCACCCCAAAAAGCTTAAAATGGGACCCGAGAGTGAGCTCCAAGGCTCTAATAATTTTGCTTAGAAAGTACAAATTTTAGAGAACGTTTCAGTACATTTGAAGAGGCTGTTTAAAAACTGAAGCTTCGTCTTTTCAAACTGTTAGTTTTACAGTCTCATCAAATTCCAACTTAGTATTTTTGCTTTTGGTTTTCGTTTTTGGTTTTTTTGAGACAGGGTTTCTCTGTGCAGCCCTGGCTGCCCTGGAACTCACTCTGTAGACCAGGCTGGCCTGGAACTCACAGAGATCTGCCTTCTTCAGCCTCCCTGAGTGCTGGGATGAAAGGTGTGGGCCACCATCACTCGGCTAACCTAGAGTCTTTTAGTCCTGGGACAGAACAAGATGTAAGTGCGTGCAGCTGTTCTTTCTCAAGAAATAAATTTCAGGAGCTGGAGAGATGGCTCAGAGGTTATGAGCACTGGCTGCTCTTAAGGAGAACCCAGGTTCAGTTCCTGGCACCCACACAGTGGCTCACAGCTCTCTGTGATCCCAGTTCAAGGGAACCCATTGCCCTCTTCTGGCCTCCTCCATCACTATGCACACAAACAGACATTTGTGCAGGCAGAACAACCATACACAATAATAATAATAAAAGCAAAGAATTTAATTGAAAAGTACTTGGTCGTTATTTTTTCTTTTTGTGCTTTAATTATTATTTCTTAGTACATTAATTTTTGAAATGTTGTAAGTTTACACACAAAACTCAGTAAAAGAATATTTTGGCTGCAGGCCATTTATAGCTATTCATTTATGATTATTGCTGTCTATAATTTTGTTTTAATTTTGTCTAATACAAAAAGTGGTGCTAATGGAAATAAAAAAACAAAAACAGAACACAAACTAAGCCTGCTTCAGAGCCCCATATGGTGGCACACGCACACGTGTGCACTCTAGCGTGTACTCACACACACATACACACTCACTGCCAAAGCACAAATCTACCAATCAAATAGGCAGGCACACCAACCACAGTCCGGATGATGGGACGGTGGGTTACAGGCTTGGGCATCTGTAGGCAAGGTGAGGTCTTGGGTAGAGGGGTACATGCCGGAGCGGAGGCCTCTGGGAGACTTCCAGGCCCTGGTACAGACTCTTCAAATGTATTAAAACGTTCTCTAAAACGTGTACTTTCTAAGCAAAATTGTTAGAGCCTTGGATCTCACTCTCGGGTCCCATTTTAAACTTTTTGGGGGTGCTGGGACTGAACCCAGGGCTTCCCTCACTGCTCCTTCCGTTTTTCCCTGACCCCTTTCCAGTCTCCCCTGCTGTACTTTTGAGGTCCGCCACCACGTGTCGCTATAGCAAAGCGATCGGGGCCCCCTTGCCCCTTGAAAGGCCTCTGTGGGTGTGTGTAGCGCGCCTGGAGAGCACCTGACTGCCTGGTAAATGTACCAGGAAGCGCAGGGCTGCGCAGCCTGGGTGACCGTGGGAGGATGGGGACAGGTCACCGCTAAAGACCCCGCTGGGACCAGACACTGGGAGGAAGGTCGGGTATGTTGGGGGTAGCAGTTCACGGGAGGCTGAGGCAGGCGGATCACGAGCTCCAAGACAGTCTGGGCTACAGGGAATGTTCCAAGCAGGGGCTGCATAGCAAGAAACAAAACAAAACAAAAAGCCCAAGAAAGAAGATGGGGAGAGTAGTTATTTATTTGCTGGGGCTGAATGTTAAGAAGGTGCAAGCAGGGTGTGTGGGACAAGCCTGCAATCCAAATGCTCGGGAGGGAGCTGAGACACCCGAGGCTAGACTTGAGTGTGACTAGGATTCACGAGACGCTCTCTCCAAAACAAACACCAAAAACAAGGTGCGCTTACACAGATGTAGGCCAAGCATTGGCACACATAATTTTTAAAAGTAAATGAAGTATTTTCAAAAGCCTAGCTGCGAGCACCCTTCCAATACAGAATCTGTGCGCATAGAGTGGTGAATTTTGTAGAGCGTAATAAGAAAAATACCGAGTTTTCATTTCCTTCAGGGTCGATCCAAGCTGGGCACAGATCAGAGGGGGAGAAAACTTTCATTTTTTCATTTTGAGCCGTTTGAACACGTAAATCACCTTCCTGAAAAGGGAACTAAATTAAAATTAACAAACTGATCATGGTAGAGTACTGAAAATTAAGCTCGTGGAGGCTAGAGAGATGGCACAGCCGTCAGGTAAGCTAAGGGCTTAGCACTTTTTCATAGGACTCGGCCTAGCCATGTGGCTTACAACCACCTGTAGGTTCATTCCCAGGGGGATCAGTGCCTTGGACCTCATATGCACATACCCGCAAACAGACACACACACACATACATGATTTAAAAATAATAAGAACAAAACATTAAAATTAGGCTCCCTTCGCTGGGCATGATGGCACGTGTCTTTAACCCCAGCACTCAGGAGGCAGAAGTAAGGGGATCCCTAAGTTTGAGGCCAGCCTGATCTACAGAGAGAGAGTTACAAGACAGCCAGGGCTACACAGAGAAACCCTGTCTTGAAAAGCCAAATTAAATTAAATTAAGTTAGGCTCATGTAAGAGCTGGGTGGGGTGACTTGGTGACACAAAAACAAGACGTATGAACCTGGACATGATTCTGGGCCCTATGGGAGTAGGACAAGGTGGAACCAGAAGGCTACCCTCCAACAGTAGTGACCAGCACAAGGCTTGGCTTATGAGCTTTTTATGGGCTACGAAATATAAGGACGTGAAAAAAAAAAAAAACAACTTAAGCAGGGCTTCCAGCTTTATAAAAGAAAATAGAAACATCCAGATGGATAAATGTTTAATTAAATGCTGACAGATGCCCAGTAGTCAAACGCTCCGTACCCGGAGACTGGATGTAATATGCAATGTGAGCGTTGGGTTTGTTCGTTTGTTTCTAATGTGTGTATGAGTATTTTCCCTCTGCCAGGTGCATGCAGTGCCCCCGGGGGCCAGAAGAGGGCACTGGATCCCCTGGGACTGGAGTTCCAGACAGTTGGGAGCTGCCAAGCCGGTGCTGGGAATCAAACCTGGAAGACAGCCAGTGCTCTTTATTGCTGAGCCGCGTCTCCAGCCCCGAATAACACCTTTGGTGTAGTGAGAGCAAGGATGCCCAAAGACGGGAGGAGGAGGCCCTGACTAGACCGCTGGGGCTGGCCAGCCACCAGGGGGAGCATGGACTCACATCTCTCCCAGAAGCAAGTTTCTGCCACCTGCTTCAGACACTCCTAGACACCCTCACAGCTGGGCCTGCCCTGGCTCAGACGACAAGTCTACACGGGGCAGGAAGACAGGCAGTGTGAGCAGCAAGAGGGAGATGTGGAGAGTCAGTGATGGACCAGCAGCACCAAGGAAAAGCTGGCCGCCATGATGGCCAGAACCATTTCTAGGCATAAGTACTACAGTAGAAGACTGCTGTAATACATACTTGGTAAGTGCCACAGCGGCGCGACAAGCCTTTCTGTTAAATATATCAAGCAGGATTCAGGTCTAAGGTTAGGTTTTGTTTGATTGTTTGTTTGTTTTTTCCATGTATATTTCTGCCTAGTGGGACAGAAACACCCTCTACAGACACACCCAGAATTGTGTCGCCCAGGTGGCCCTATTTTATTTGTGTATTTTTTTAAAAATGTGTATTGGTGGTTTTTGCCTTCATGTATATCTGTGTGAGGGTGTCAGATCCTACAGACAGTTGTGAGCTGTCATGTGAGTTCTGGGAACTGAACCCAGGCCCTCTGTGCTCTTGAACCCAGAATTCAGTGTTTTTAACTGCTGAGCCATCTCTCCAGCCCCTCCTAAGTGGCTCTAAATGCAGTTAAATTTACAATGAAGATTAACTGTCACAGGGCTGAGCAGATGTGACTCATCTGGCTATATGTCCCAAGCTGGCCACAGACTCCTCCACTCATGGCCTCCTTCCCCACCCTCCAAAGTCACTTGGATGATGGGTTTATGCCACCACAACACACTTTTCTTTAAGAGTTAGAGATTTGTATTGATATTTTTGGAATGTTTTAATTACTTTGATTTTATGTTTATAAGTATTTTTGTCTGCATGTATCTGTACACAGTATGTGTTCCTGGTGCCCACAAGGTTAGAAGAGGGCACTGGACCCCTGAAACTGGAGTTACAGCTAATTGTAAGGCACTGTGTGGGTGCTAGAACTCGAACTCAGGTCCTCCACAAGAGTAGTAAGAGTTCTTAACTGCTGAGCCATCTCTACAGCCCCCCCCAAGTTAGTTTCATTCAATATGTGGGCTCTATTTTCTATAGCTTTCATCAGGACAGGAAGATCTGTTGTGGACACTGCACTGGCAGGATTAAAAGTGATTCTGGTAATAATTAACTGACCCATGCCAGTCAGTGGATGGTGCTCCTTTTTGGTTACGGCTCTGTGGATTTGGTGGAACATTCCTTTCCTCTTCACTCTTTGTGGGAAAGCACAAACCCTCAGTGACATTGGTGGCTACTGGCAGCCATCTTGCGACCACAAGAATATTCCTGAAGGTAAAGCCAGTGTGAAGAAAAGAGATGGAGGGTTTGAGTCTTTGGTTACCTCCATGATATGTTGTCCAAGGATGTCCTACCACTAGGCCTCCAAACATGTAAGGTAAGGGTCTCTGTGGGGAAGCCAGCTCTTGTGTGAGATTATTTTGGGGATCATATCCCAGGGAAGAGGAAGTGAAAGCTTTCAGCGGGCCCACGGAGTCAGAACCTGACCACTCCTTTAAGCCCCTTCCCTTGCTTCTCCACACTTTGATTCACCTGTAACTATTTCCAGAGTACTTCTGTGTGTTGACCTCTCTGCTGAATACTGGATACAAAGACTACAAGGCCAGAGCCACCTCTTCTCACTCCTGAGACTCCCAGTTGCTGCAGACTGCCAGGGATTGGGGAGGGGGGGAATCAAGACAGCTCTATATGAAACCAACTCCCTGACATGCCATGGAAAAATTTAAATACAGGGCAGGGTGAAATACATACTAACTTTGCTCACAAATAGCTATATGAGAAAACAGGTGTACCTGTGCCCACATAGAACATTTCTGGATCGATGCAAGAGAAGTGGAGATTAAAGTGTCCTCACCCAGAATTCATAAAAGCCCTGGGTTTGATTCACAGCATGACACTAGGAGGAGGGTCTCTGGGAACACCACAGCCATCAGAGTGATGCTTCAGGAGAGGCAAGGAGGCAGTTTCGTTCAGCACAATTCAGTACCTGGTGCTGGTTCAGACTTCAAGAGTGTGACCCTGAGTAGTTCGTTTCAGGGTATTTAAGCTCAGCACAATTTGGTGAGAAGCTTTCTGGTGGTAATTAACTCAATTCCGTGTACGCAATACCAGCAAAATGGAGGTGGAGCTAGGCAGATCGGAAGTTCATGGTGATCTTCAGCTAGCCAGCTTGAGCTAGAAGGAGGGAAAGAGAGAGGGGAGTAGAAAGAAATAGACCTTCAAGGCTGCCTCTGCAGAGGGAAACAAGGGACTGGGAGGTTTAGGTAGGAAACTTGCTTGTCTGCTTTTTTGCTTTTGCAATCTGAATAGTTTTTAATGTGCTTAAAAAAAAAAAGTAGATGGGGCATGGTGGTGCACACTTGTAATCCTAACACTTGAGGAGACAGAGGCAGGCAGATCTCTGTGAGTTCGAGGCCAGCCTGGTCTACAAAGGGAGTACAGGACTGCCAAGACAACACAGAGAAACCCTGTCTTGGAAAACCCAAAAACCAATTAAAAAAAAAAAAAAGATAACAAGTTGCTGCATCTTGGAAACGCATTCAAGACATCTTGTTATCTTGACGTGATAAACTCAGGTTTCAAAATCAGAGGAACAATGTGCCCCCTATTTTTGTCGAGAAAAATGTGAGATGCATCTCCACAGACAGAGGAATGTTGCATTTGCTGGTATTTCCACTGCAGTTTATCTGACATTTTTCTGATAAGGTACAAACAGCAGAAAAGGGCACAAACACCAAAGTCCATGTCCCCCTTCTGCCTTCCCTGAAGCCAGCTCAACTTTTCACGTGGAAAATGTCAACAGACATTATGTCTGAGACGGGGTACAGCAGAGGAATAGTCTTTTTGTGTGTGTGTGTGTGTGTGTGATTTCCTGGGACTTCTGATGCTCATCGATGCATTTATATTACTGTGGGAAGAAGTGAAAACACATCTTGTTTCTTTGTACACACGCATGTGTTCTTGGGTGAATTCGTGGACACGTTCAGGCGCACACCAGACACATGCGGGCAGTCACGTGTCATCCTTAGTTAGTCTCCACTTTATTCTTAAAGACTTCTTTGTCTTTATCTTATGTGTGTCTGTGGCTTGCCTGCATGCATGCATGTGCACCACATGCAGACTTTGTGTCCTTGGAGGTCGGAAGAGGCCACTGAATACCCTGGAACTGGAGTCACGGATGGCTGTGGGCCACTGCTTGGGTGCTGGAAACCAAACCCCAACCCTCTGGAAGAGTAGCAAGTGTTCTTAACTGGTGCGTCATCTCTCCAAATACTCTGATCTGTTTTTTTGAGGCAGGGTCTCTCATTCGCATGGATTCAGTTAGGTTACCGGGTTGGTGAGCTCCGGGATGTACCTGTCTCTGTGTGCCCAACACTGGAATTACAGCTGTCCACAAGTTCACCTGGCTTTTTACATGGATGCTGCCGATCCTGAATCAGGACCTCTTGCCTAAATGGAAAGTACTTTATTGATTGAGCCATCTCTCCAGCCCCTTGTTTGTTTGTTTTTTTTAAGTATTTACTTATTTGTTGTTAATGTTCATGGATGTTTGGCTTGTGTGAGTGTCTGTACACCGCATACTTGCAGTGTCTGTGGAGGCCAGAAGGTGGCATCAGAACTGGAGTTACAGAGCGTTCTGAGTGCCATGTAGGAATTGAACCCAGGTCCTCTGTAAGAGTAGCCAGTGCTCTTACCTACTGAGCCATCTCTCCAGCCCCAGCCCCTTGTTTTGTTTTGTTGAGATTTATTTATTTTTATCTTATGTCTATGAGAGTATCACCTGCATGTATGTAAATAACTCAGAGCATATCTGGGGTCCATAAAAACCAGAAGAGGGCACTGGGTTCCTTGGAACTGGCATTATGGACATTGTAAGCTGCCATGTGGGTTTAGGTACCAAGCCCAGAAAGAGTAGCAGGTTAATGGCTGAACCATCTCACCAGTCTCCTTCTTCCAACTCCACTCCACCCCCATGAAACAGGGTCTCACTATGTGGCTGAGGCTGGCCCGGATGCTGCTATCTTCTGTCTCAGTGCTGAGATACAAGGTAGGTATCACCATGCCTGGCTCAAATACATTACAGCGCTGTGAACCGAGACAGGCTTTAAGCTCCTAACCTTTCTCAATTCAGCACAGAAGAAATAAGCTTCATGCACCCCATTATCACCCTCTGCACCCTTCACCTCACTTAGATTGGGAAGCAGATCGGGTGATAAGGCCACTTTTCCAAATTATGGAACAGGTCTCCTGTGCCACTCTGAACAAAATCCCCTTCCTCTCCACCTGCTCTGACATCATGGCCTCCACCTTCCCTAAGGCCTCTGCCCATCTGCCTCTTTTCAGAGACAGGATGGGTGTCACAGAGAAACCTGTTCCCCTGCTGGGGCTCAGAGAGACCCAGCTCAGGACTCCTCTTCTGCCTCCCTCCTCAGCCAGAACTGTCTGGAAATGGATCTGAACAAGGAGGAGAGAAGGGAAGCAAGCTAGCTCCCTTTCCCATAGATCTTAGGTTAAAAAAACGACTGGCCTAGTTAAAACCGCACCTTAATGAGGCTTCTTTCTGGCCTAATTGTCACCATGGCAATGACCCCTAGTGGCCATCTTTAATTAACTTGGAATCAGAGTTGCCAAATGAGCTCCTCCAGTAAATTGCTCAGCAGCCCAGGCAGTCACGCGGCCCCTCCTCTGTCCCCTGCCCTCTCGGCTCCTGCACACCAAGGATGATGAGGCAAGAAATTCTCAGTCTGGCTTTTCTCACCACCTTCTAGACTCCCGCCGTGGTCAGGGGAGGAGCTCAGATCTGGAGCAGTAAGAAGAGTGTTGCTAACAGCAGCAGCACCATGTTGAATCCTTCCTATTCCTTATCTCCTTCAGTCTTCACGGCGAGGCTGGCTGGGGGGGACCATTGTTATGATCCACCATCTCTTCCTGACAAGGAAACGCAGGCACGGGGAGGTTAAGTCAGTAACTGGAGGAGTTGAGATTACAGGTGATCTGTCCCCAGGCTCAGCATCATTCCGCCTCTGCCGGAGATGAAGGCCGTAGGCCCACCTGTTTCTTTGGAGCTGGAGTTGTGGTTTTTCAGATGCTCGACTTGGGCCAATCCCTTCACATCTGTGATGTGCTTCCTTGGTTGAAACAGAGAGGGCAAAGCATGCCAGAGGGTGGGCAGAGGCCTCAACAGCAGCAGCACTTATGTTCAGCACTGGTCAATGCCACCAGGACCTCCCTGTCATCTCCCCATGATGTGGTTTCCATCCTGACAGGTGGGAGGAGGCGGGCACTAGATTACTGACAGGAAGAAGGGGCCTCCTGACTGTGGCAGGAACTTTGCTTTATTGCGAATGATATGAAGACTGAAGGTGGGCTTTGGTACATCAGTGACGCCCCCTGAAAGGACCACCCTAGGCGCTCACGGTAACCCATACCTGTAAACCAAGCACTTCCGAGGCCCAGACAGGGGGATTGCAGATTGATCCTAGGCTATCTCAGATTACATGGGAAGTTCTAGGCCAGCCTGGACTACAAACTGAGACTTTGTCTTAAAACGCAAAGGAGAAAGGAGAAGGAAGGGAAGAAGAGAATTTGAGGGGAGAAGGAGCCATCCTAGCAGTATTGGCATAGCTCAGCAGCACAGCATTTGCCTATACTGTGAAGAAGAAGCTAGCACGGGCACACACACACTGGGCGAGGTACGTCACTCATGGGATCATAGCTAGTGGAAGGTAGAGGCAATATGATCAAAAGCCCAAGGCCGGCCTCAGCCTGTGTTAAATGAGACATGTCTGAAAAAAAAAAGGAGAGGGTCTGGGGAGATGACTCTGTGACTGGCTGAACTTCCGGAGACACTAGGATTTGACTCCCAGCAGTCACGTGGTGGCTCCCAATCATCTGCAGCTCTATTCCAGAGAAGTACCCTCCACTTTAATAATAATAATAATAATAATGATAATAATTTAACAGCCAGATGTGATGGCACATACCATTTGTCCCAGCACTCGGGAGGCAGAGGCATGTGGATTCCTGAGTTCATGGCCAGCCTGGTGCACAGAGTTCCAGGATAGCCAGAGCTATGCAGAGAAACCCCGACTAAAAAACAAAATAATAATAATAATAAATTTAAAAAATTAGGGCCAGCAAGGACAGTGAGGGGGAGGGAAGGCCACTCTGGTCGCTGGGGGGGGGGGGGAGGGCCGGGAGATCAATGGGAAGCAATGAGATGCTTGAGGTGGCTACGGGGGTTTGTTGCCAGACAACAGTGAATCCTTTAGCCCGGTGCTCTAAGCAGGAAGGAGGCCGGGACAGTCTGTAGGCAGCAGGGCGGTGCTCCTCACTTTCAGCACCACTAAAGGAACAGCTCTCAGCAGGCCTGCACAGCTCTCTGACCTAACGCAGACCTAATCGATTCTCCCACACCCAACAACAGAGCCCGGGGTCTTGGGGGATGAGCCTTGGCAAGCTCCTTCTGGAAATATCCCACCTTTGAGAACAGGTTGCTGCCTTCTGAAAGGGAGAGAACTACTGAGCACAGTCTCCTACGGCCTCTGTGAGGGAACACAAGGCCCACACCACAGGGATCCCGGATGCGGTGGGGGTCAGGGAGGGCACAAGGGCAAGGCCTCTGAGTTAGGTCTTTCACTCCCAAGGCTGGAGAATTAAAAAACGAAGCCGAGTCTGAAACGAATTGTGGGAAGGAGTGGGTGGGAGAGTGCTGCTCTAACCACCAGGCTTGCTGCCCTGCACCCCTGTGGCGCTTCTCTGCTGACCAAGCACCCAAAGAACCGAGATGCTACTCTGAGATGTCACTCCACAGAGTGGTGTCCCCTCTTCACCCCTTCCTCCCCCATGGAATGCAATTCGAAGCCTCTTTGCTGCTGGGCTGCCTTGAACGCCCTCAGGGGAATTCTGACAAGATTCCTTCTCTGGCCATGAGCAAGATTCGTTTTTTCCAAGTCTGGGTGGTGCCATGGTGGCTCCGGAACCAAAGCGCCCACTCAGACTCTTCTCAGGAACCCTCTTTCCCGTGGTGCTGGGAGAGGAGATTTAAGATGGGAAGGGGTTTCCGGATTTCTTGCTCGGAAATGACCTCTAGGTTTCCAGTCTCTCAGCTTCCTGTGGAGAAGGGAAAGGAGTGAGAGTGAAGCCTCAGCTTGAGCCATTCTCCCTAAGCCATTCGCCCTGATCTTCTTTGGATCAGCACTTGTGCCACAGTGCTAAGCCTGTCACAAACTAAGAGTTCTCTGCTGATGTCCAGGTTCACACAGGCCACCCTGACCAGCACAGTGACTCCTTGGCCAGCACGCCCTCTCCGCCCTTTCCCAGACTTTGGAACTGTTGTAGCCTTAAGGAACAGTGGGCGAATACACAAATCTGGCCATGCCCGGGACGAGGTGTGATGTGAAGGCTTCAGATCTCCCGTGAAACTTTCCTGTCTCCATCAGTGAAGTCAATGTTCCCTCTGATGCCCTCAATCTTAGTTTCTCTGCTTTTGAAATAAGGGACAACCTAGTCCCTCCCTGGAGGAAAGCGGAAATAAACCACTGGTCACAGGGCCAGACAAGTGGTCCTTTTGGGAACAGTCTACCCCAGAAGACACCTAGAAGAAGCCTTTCTGCAACCACCAGCCACGCTATTTCCCAGAATCCTTCCCAACCCTCTGACTTCTGCTGAGCCCCGAGCAACCATTTCTCATCTGTAAAACAGGCAATCCCATTTTACAGTTGGGTAAAGTGAGGCCTGAAAGTGAGCTGCCCTAGCTTTCTCCACTTCCTCAAACGAGGATCCCTGGTGAGGGATCAGTCTTCAGCCTGTCGCCATAGATGCACCTTGTCACCCCTAGAACCTTTTGTTGCTGTTGCCATTTTGAGACAAGGCCAGGCCAGACAACTCCTGCCTCGGCTTTTTCCAGTGCTGAGGTTTACAGATGTTGGACCACCGTGCCTGAATGGTCTCAGAAACCAATTCTAAAGAGGCATAAGGAACTACCGCATCCTTTTCCTCACTGCCCCTGGAACAAGAGAGCCCATCAAAACTTTGGCTCCCTGATGTGAACACCAGGAGAGCAAAGCTTCTCTGATGAAGGAGGATTAAATAAGACAAAATTCCAGCAATGCTTCCGCTTCCGTCCGGCTGTCCTGACAGTCCCCCACAAGGATCCTGCAGCTTCTGTCTGGCATTTTTGGCTCAGTGGCTTGAAGAGGTAAAATAACCCAGCTAAGGTCACCCAGTGGAAATGTGGAGCTTGGGGACTCTAGCCCACCTAGGCCTGGGCATCCGAGAGGGCAGGAGCCAGGCTCTCGATCCTGCTGGACGAAGGGGTAAAGGGTAAGACCTTGAGGTCTCCTGGGAAGGGTTTCTCACACGCTCCGAGGACACCCTTCCACATGGGCAGCCAAGCAAAGGAGTCCCTTGGGATGGTCTCCCTTCCAGATCCAGAAGCCAGACCACACCCTGCCGGGGGGGGGGGGGGGGACCTGTCTGCTCTGGAGTCAGGAAAAAAAATAAAATTTAATTTAAAAAAAAGTCTACCATCTTTCGTCTTTCCATATCTTTCTAATTCTGGCATTTTTAGAAACCAAGAGGCAACTGATTTTTAATTAGCTGAAATGATGGACTGTCAGGAGCTCTGGTATTTAAAAATATCTGTGAAAACAACTATTACAAGCACACATTGCTGCGCTCATTCCGGCACATATACATCCCAGGGTCCCGGATTAGCTCTTTCCGCTGTCCACCTGCCAGCGCAAGGTAGTGGACAGGAAAACCTGGAGTGGGAAAAAGTGGAATCGGGAAGGACAGAGGCCATGCCCCAACCCTGCCTGGGCTAGAGCGGGGACAGGGCAGGAGTGTGTAAGGGAGGGATACAGCGGTTTTCACTCCCACACTGACACGAGTGGGGACATTTTCGCTCCGCCTCCAGCCCTGAGAGGTAGTGGGTGCCTGCTCTGAGCCGGCACTGGGGCGCTGCGAACAGACTCCCCCGACCGCTAAGAATAAGTCACCTCTCACTCCACAGCATGGCTTTGGGTTTGAACTTGGCTTCTGCGGGACCCAAGGCCCCAGGACGCGCTGCAGCGAGCAGCTATAGGGCCCTCGCGCTAGGGAAGTCTGGCCATTCCATTTATCCTAGGACACCTCACTTTGTCACCGGACCCCCGCCCCCCAATTCTCTCTGTCTTTCTGCGGATACACTGCACTTAGTAGGTTCTGAGTCACGTGTAATTCTCGGGGAGTTCCATTTCTGGCGGTTGCGTGCTCCGGCGCCTTGGGTTCCCCCTGCTGGCTGTCGCCGTAACTACCTGAACCGACGCAGAAAGCTTGTTCACAAATTCCTTCCTTCCTTCCTTCCTTCCTTCCTTCCTTCCTTCCTTCCTTCCTTCCTTCCTTCCTTCCTTCCTTCCTTCCTTCCTTCCTCCCTCCCTCCCTCCCTCCCTCCCTCCCTCCCTTCCTTCCTCCTCCTCCTTCCTTTTTCCTTCCTTCCATTCTTCCCTTCCTCCCTCCCTTCCTTCTTTCCTTCCTCCCTTCACCCCTCCCTTTTCTTCTCCTCCTCTTCATTATTATTATTTGTATCTAGTAATATAACCCAGAGCATCACACACGTCAGGCAGGTGCTCCACAGCAGACTACAGCCCATTCCTGAAATCATGTTTTAACTCCAAGGGACTCCACCTACAATTTGCTCTCCCACCCCATCCCTACCTCTGACCAAGTGACCCTCGAGAGACTGCCAAGATGTTATTCTCACAATCCTGAATGCAAAGACTAAAATTTTTTAAATTCTCTGTTTTGCCCAATAAATGCTGAGAACTATCAAGGTGGGCTGTCACCATCCCCTGCTTTAAAGCCCAGGCCCAAAAAATCTGTACTCAGGTCATACAAAACTGGGGAAAGGTTTTAAACTGAAGTCATCTCCAGAGCTAAGGCCCCAAATCCCTATATTATACAGAAGAACACTGTGATAAGAAATAAAAACAAAAAATGTAACTAAAAAGAAAAATAAAATTAAAAAAAAGAAAGAAATAAAAACAAGAAGCATTTGGTGTCAGATGCTGGGACTTCCAGCCAAACATGGGGCAGGAATCTGGGGGTCCTGAGGAAATGTTGGGGGAAAGATGGAAGAAACTGGAGGGGACAGGAACCTCACAAGAAGACCAACAGAAGCAACTAACCTAGTCCCACGGGAGCTTTCAGAGATTGAGACTTCAACTAAGGAGCATGCATGATCTGGACCTAGGTCCCCTGCACACATGTAGCAGACAGGAGGCTTGGTCTTCACATGGGGTGGAAAGGGAAAGGGAGGGGAGGAGAAGGAAGTGGGGGACTCGGAGGAGGAGAGGAAGGGATATAAAGTAAATAAACTGATATAAAAGTTAAAAAGAAAAACCTTTGGTGGGCCAGACAGTGGTGGCACGCTCCTTTAATCCCAGCACTCAGGAGGCTGAAGCAGGTAGATCTCTGAGTTTGAGGACAGCCAGGGCTATACAAAAAAAAAAAAAAAAAAACACATACACACACACAAAACAAAACAAAACAAAAATTAAAAAAAAACCTCTGTCTTGAAAAACCAAGAGACAGAGACAGAGACAGAGATACAGACACAGACAGACAGACAGACTCAGACAGATAGACACACACACACAGAGAGACTGAGGTTGCTACAGGAGGATGGCTTGCAAGTTTGAGAGTAGCAGGGTGTACACAGCAAGTTTCAGGTCAACCAGGGCTACATGGTATTAAATTAAATTAAAAAATAAAGAACACATTAGAAGTGGCTTCAGAATACCACTTATTCTCTAAATAACCCTTCATAATCTTTCTCTACAAAGAGAACTAGAGACATGTTTCACTTGAATAGAGATGTTGGAGTTTCCATGATCATTTGTGCCACCAGCAGTTAGTTATAGCATAACAAGTTTACCCACATTTCCAAGAGAAGATAAGGGTTAGTCCTGCACACCTGTAATCCCAGCACACGGAAGGCAGAGGTAGACAGATCTCTGTGAGTTCTAGGCCAACCTGGTCTACAGAGTGAATTCTAGAACAGCCAAGAAGACTACACAAAGAAACTTCCTCAAAAAACAAACAAACAAACAAACAAAAAAACCCAAACTTGTAAATGGGGGATGGAGAGGAGCTCGGTGCTTACTCTTACGGAGGCCCTGCCCAGCACGTCACAGCTATCTGTGATTCCAGATCAAGAGGGCCTGAGGTAAGGGGCCTGTACTCACATGTACATACCCCACAGGAGCACGTGCACATAATTAAAAATTAAAAAAGAATCAATAGGCGGTGGTGGAGCATGCCTTTAATTCCAGGACTCAGGAGGCAAGAGGCAGGTGAATCTCTTGAGTTTGAGGCCAGCCTGGTCTACAGAGTGAGTTCCGGGACTGCCAGGGCTACACAGAGAAACCCTGTCTCAAAAAAAAAAAAAAAAAAAAAGTACATACATAAACAAGCAAGCAGTTGACTGCATTGAGACTGGCTTTGATGCTCTTTGATGCTCTTTGATGCTCTCTACCAAAGCAGAACCATCAGCCTCATGCTTGTTCCTGGGAGATCTGAGTGGGCCCCAGCAGCTGCCCTCCCCATGGTCCTGCATATAGCCTTGGCTTTGGCCAAAAGTGCTGCGGTGTGGGTCCCCTGTAGGAAAGGGAGTCACAGTGAAAAAGCCACGGATACACATGAGGACTTAGAGTGGAGAGGAGCCAACTAGGAGAGCTGTTAGCCCACTGTTAATCTCACACAGGCACCTCCAGGGTACCACATGATCTGGACACAGGATATTAAAAGGTCCACCAATGTGGACCTTTGGTATTCCAATGTGGAGGCCAGAGATGTGTTACACGACTTTTCCCCTGGCCCCAGCCCTTCTTGGCCCTTTGTACCATAACTGTGTATTAATAGCATACGTTACTCACCAAGCCCTGTGCACAAAGTCTGACACAGACTAGAAGCTGAATTCACTGACACACGCCCCTGCTCCATAGCATCTGTGGCTCGTGAGTTCTTTTTTTAAGTCCTCACAGAAATGGGCATTTATTGCTTCTCCTGGACACCACTCCGAAGGCTGGATTTTCCCTTTGCTGGCTGCCGGAAGAGAGAGTGCTCTCCGTGCTTCTCCTGTGGAAAAGCACCTGACTAGCCAGAGAGCCACGTGCCTGCCTTTTATTCTGAAAGCCTAGCCCCAGTGGAAAGCCACGGAAAGGAGATTCCCTCTTCCCAAAGGCGTGGGGAGATCTGGGGCCCAGAGAAGAACCCAACCCGCCTGGTAGTTTTTGAGATATTCCTGTATGTACAGTCCTGAGGGTGGTCTACCCTGGAGCCGGAACAGCATTCTGGCTCCATGACATTCTATAGCATTTTCCTGTGTTAGCATGAGCAGACAGTGTGCACAAATACACACATGTATGTGCATGTCAGTCTGCATTTGAACACAGGCTGACCATAGACCTAGGAAGGAGGCCAGAAGCAAGTCTGTACCCTGGGGAAGGAAGGGATGGAATCAAGTCAGGGCCTGTGGGCTGGTTAATGCCCTATTGCCACAGCAGATCTGTGTGTGAGTGGATGAGTGTGCACGTGTGTTCACAAGAATATGTGTCCACAAGCAACATCCCCTCCGGGCGGCCTGTCTGTGTGTGTACACAGATATGATACATTGCAGCGCGGTTCTGTGTCTAGAGGACAATGCGTGTGACCTGCATTGTCCATTTGCAACTCTTTTCCAACCTGGTTTGTGACACCACGGCCCTGTCCTGAGCATGTATGTGTACATACAAGCATGCACCTATGAGTATTTATAATATAATCCCCAGACCTGTGAAAGCGGCTTGTGAGGTGTGTGTAGTTGTATGTTGTTGTATGTAGGGGTGATCCAGGTGGTAGCATATTTGTGGGTACACTCTAACTTACTACCACGCCCTCAACTCCACGAGCATATATGCAGGCCCTCTGCCACAAAATCTGAGCCAAGCAGGTCCTGGGCTGGCTAGGCACCTGCGGAAGACCTTGACCAACGTTTGTCTGGAGCCCGCTCCCTGTGGCCTCTAAATGTCTGCTCCTGGCAGGATCTCAGCTGTCCCTGGTCCCAGACTACCTTCCCCGAGGAGTCCCTTTAACTCACAGTCCCTTTTCCATCCAGGGGGCTGAGAGTTTGGGGATATTCATCTCGGGGAGTTTTTGTTCCGCCTCATGAAAGGACTCAATGGCTGGGAATACCATTCTAATTACGGGGAAGCCCAGCTTATGTGGGGGACACAAAGGGCTGTGGTCTCATAGCAGCTCCTTCCATCCGTCAAATAAGGCCGTCTAATGACGGGGTGAGAGCTGTGAATGCCTAAAACAAACTCAAAAAGGAGCGAAAATAAAGCCGCCGGGGGCTTAAAATATATTAAATTACTCTGAGTAGGACTGTGGCTTTGCAGGCACTGGTTGGAGAGGCCCGTCCAGACTCCGAGTCCTGCTATTCACGGGTGGGAGGGGGGAGAGGGGTCAGCAGGTCGGGCGGGGAGGGGCTCACAGAGCCCTGGCTCATTCTCATGCTAACATCACGGACATGCTGCAGGCTTACTGAGCTGGAAAACAGAAATGAATTTGCTATAATCCTCCTCCTCCTCCCTCTGCAGACCAGAAGCTTTGCCTAATTGCAGCCCTTGGAGCCTGCTGGGCTTTGGGATATAGCCACACCCTGGAGCCAGCACCCCTCGACCTTCCCACCCTCTCTTTTCCATTCGTTCTTTGGGGCTCAGGGATGAGTGTGCTCCAGGGCTCATCTGAAAGAGGAGGGGAAGCAGGCAACTGGGGATCAGCGGGCAGGAGAGGACCAGGTATTTACAAGCGTGTCACACACTCTGTCATAAGAATCCATAGCTATCCCTTTACACATGAACAGCCTACCCGGACACAAATATTTCTTTACTATTCTACCCCCTTACACGTAGCCCTCTACAAATGCACGTTTTCATAGGCACAAGTAAATCTTCATGCAATATTCAGACACGTGTTTATTCTTCCATGGGGAAACAGCACACACACACACACACACACACACACTCACTCACACACTCTTCTCCTTATGCCCTCTCTTGAGATAAGGTCTCCGTCTGTAGCCCAGGCTGGCCTGCAACTCACTATGTAGTCAGGCCGGCCTTACATTCACACTCTTGCTTCCTCATTCTCTGGTGTAGTGGTTAGCCACCAAATGAGTTAGCCAACATTCTTTACAGATGATCACGCATAAGACACATCTCTTCTAAAATGGGCATATGCTACACAGACACACATGGACATACACATACATACACACACACACACCTTCAAACGTGACCCCAGAAGAAGGGACCTGGTACATTTTCAATGCTTAGCAGCAGAGGATATTGACGCTTGGATAACAGCTGAGAGGTGGCTCCTTCCCAGCCTTAACTGAGTCAACACGGTAAATCTGTCCTAATCTCTGGGCCTCAGTTTCCTGCCACTAAAGAGAATGCTCAGGTTGGTTGAGGGGTATGTCCCTATAACCCCACCGCTGAGGAGGCTGAGGAGGGGGATCAGGAGTTAAAGACTGCCTGGGCTACTTAGTGAGACCCTGGCGGGGCACTCCCAAAGAGGAGAAACTGCTTGAACTAAAGGTTGTAGGAAAACAAAACAAAACCAAACCAAACAAAACTCTATCAGCTCAGAAGAATTCAGAGCTACCTCAGGGGCTATGCCTTCTGCCCCTCCCCGGATTCTGCACCCTTACTGTGAACACACGCTCACACTGCTGGAACGCACACACCTCCACAGTGCGCCTAACAATGACTCCCTTCAATGTTCACGTGGTTATAAAAAGATCTGCTGTGGAGCAGTAGCCCGCGTTCTTCCTGTCGTAGGTGGGGACGCCTCCTTCCCACCCACTTCCAGGCCTGCTTTGGTAGCTTTGTCCAAGAGACTCTGCCGGTTTGGGATACAGTGATGACAGGTGTGGCTGTGAATCGTCACCCAGCCCCACAGTGTGGCGCCAGGGACCCAGGGAAGCCGCTGAAACCCTCTCCGTTCTCTCCCATGGCGCCCTCTGCCGGTGGACCTGTGACAGAAGGTTCTGGAGAAGGCCCGCTGGAGTGTGGGCTGCTGCGGACCTGACCCGAGGGTACCAACCGGGAAACGTACGCTGCTGGGTCCTCTGCTCAGCTGTGAGAGGAGCTTGGTAACTGCTCAGCCAGCGTGAAACCAAGTCCACGAAACTAAACGGTAGGGCAGCGGGAAAAGCGCAGCTTCTGTTGGTAAAGGCTTCTGCTTCCTCCATTCTCCACAGATTGCTGATGGGTGAAGCTGTGTGGAGGGCGTCAGGGCCAGGCTGAGAGGGGGGTGGGGGTCGGGTGGGGGTGGTGGGCACCCAGGGTTGGCCCTGGCTGCTGATCTTTGGTGTATTCTGAGACGCTCTAGGCTGTCAAAGAAAGCATGTGAAAAGCCCTCGAAAGAGCAAGAACGCATCTCTCTTTCACCACGGGCCTAGAAGGCCAGGGCTCAGAAACTTGCAGAAGCCTGCCCTAGGGCAGAGGACCGGGGTCGATGGAGAGATCACAGCCAGTTCTCTCTGCCGGCAAAGCCTGTGCTAAGCGGTTGTGCAGAATGAGGAGGGCATCACCCTGCACTGTAGGTGAAGAGGTGAAGACAGTGGCGGTAAGACAAAGCTCCTCCCTGCCTACATCCATCCCCAGCTGCAGCAAAGCGGCGTAAGGCCATCACATAGCCAGAGCAAGGGCCCCGGGCAACCAAGGCAAATTGGCTTGACGATGGAGGCACCAAATGTAGGCTGAATCCTTTCAAAGAAACAAAGGGTTTTCAGAAGGTGATGGGAGGAGACTACAGGTTCCTTTTTAACGCCTTTCAGAAGTGAGGTACTCCATGGCATAGCAGTGTTCAGGGGCCACAGATGCTCCCTGGGCAGCACACCAAAAACTGCTCTCTTCATGGCCCTCACTGAGGCTGCTCGGACCAGGGACCAGCATAAGGGGGTGGGGGAGGAAGGCTGTGTCATAGAGATTTGAGGAGGGCAGTGTTCTGAGTACAAGCCGGCGCAGGCATCCGCCTGAGGCCTTTCCTGTGTGCCCCGGTCTAAGGAGAAGCATCCCCACATGTACGGAGTTTCCCAAGAGCTGCGCCACACCTCTGCCCCCCCCCCACCAGGTGGACTAACCAGATCCGAAGCTATCCTGCGATCTGTTCCCACTGGACTCTGCCCCAGCCCCTGGCCTTCAGGAGTGAGGCTGGTCCCTCGAGGGATGGCAAGGGCAGTGCGCAAAGGTTGGACCCAGAAAGTGCTCAAATCTGCGCGCTGAAGGGAGAAAGCTTAGAACTCTCTCGGGCTCCTGCTGTGATCTGGAGTCCATCCATTGCCCTGGAAGGGAAGCCACTTTCTGAAAGAGTTCCTGCAGCAATCAGCCTGTCCAAATCCGTAGGTTTGTAAAGACACGCACACACTCTCACTATTAAGACGTTTTAGCACTAACACATGAGGTCAGCCAACTGGAATTTCAGAGTCTTCTCCAAATATGCAAGGTGTCCTCAGTTCCTGGTCCCCTGGGGTGGACACCTGAGCTCTTTGAGCCATTTCTACTTTTAAGCCTATCTCCTAAAGCCATGTACCCCTACCTTGCCAGTTCTCACCTCAGTGGCCCGCCCTGTCAGCTACCACCTGCTACGCAAAGAGAATCAAGAGCGTGTTGTTTGTTGTTTTCTAGACTATTCCTCAAAGAAGCAGCTGGATTTGGCTTTGGTTCTTTGGTGTGGTCGATCTGCCTGGACCGGTCAGGATCTGGGAAGTCTGGTCTCAGGTGGAAACCTGGGAGCAGCCAGGGACTCCAGGACAGCCATGGTTCTTCAGTTAAGCTGACGGGGCCTCCCTCCACTGGCCTCAGCGTGTGTCCTGCCTGCAGATCTCCCCCAACCCTGACGTCTGACCTAACCCCCAGAGTCCTTCCTAATGCTTGGCGGGGAACTGGAGACAGGGTGTGCAGAGGCCAGCCGTGGTCAGCGTAAGGGAAGTGCTCTAGGAAGCCCCAATTCCCGCCCTGTCTTGTACATCTTAACATCCGAGCATTCAGACCCTGAAATGCCCCCGTGGCCACCTTCATGAGCACGAGCTGAGCGGCCGGCCGAGCTGGGCTTGGACTGGTGTTTGTAAACACAGAACGAACGAAATCACGTTTGCCGAACTGAGACAAAGCCACTTTCCTCCGCTCCTTTAGAGTCGCGAACACTTTCATTTTCAGGGTTGCTCGCGGTTGGCCGCAGGTCTGGGAAATCACGGCGCTTCAGGAGGAATCCCTCCCTGGGAAGGGGCCTGGGGACAGGAGCCAGTCACACGGAAAGCACAGATGTCCGAGGGGAGGCCTGGGTGAAAAAGGAGCTCTGCCCCGGGTGCCGGGCGGGCTGCTTGGGGTTCGCCACAGGACTTTCCCGCGAACCTAGAAATGCATAGCTGGTTTTTACACCCTGGGGGAGGCAAGCGGGAGCGCGTTGGTCCCGCAGGCTTCCCCTTCCCACCTCGCACATCGCGAGCACTAAGCACTAGCCCATTCGCTGCAGCCGGGTTCCTGGAAACAGCACCCCACCCAGCCTCATCCTCCGAAACGGGCCGCAAGCCGTTTGCAGACTGCGTTATCCGGATCCTCACAGTCTCCGTCTCAAATGCCCCAAACTTAAGAGCCAGATCGAAACACCACGGGGTTTCGGAAAGGGGGGGGCTATGCCAGACCAGGGAGGCACCCGAGTGGGTAGGAATGACGGACGCTTCGGAGCCCTGTGCTTTGCCCGGCGTCTGGGGGACGCACGGGGCAGGGCGTCGGCGGGGTTATGCAGGTGTGGCCGGCCGCAGAGCGAGCTCCCCCCCCCCCCAAGGCCTTGCGTCCCCGGGGCTGAGGCTTCCCATCAATGGGAGAGACACGCAGGCTGTTGACCCAGCGGCCTCCCTCTCTCGGCCTATTGTCGCGGCTCAATCACGCACTTACCGGAAGAAAAGCGAGTTTATCTTAGCTTGGAGGAGCCTCGTGGTGTGTGTGTGTGTGTGTGTCTCAAGGGGGGGGGGGATTCTGCACCCGGGACCGTGCAGATGGGTTGAGGACAGACACTCTCAGAAAAGGACCAATTTCCCTTGCACAATGAGCGCTAAGTACCTGACAAATGGGGCTGGTGTTTATTCATGAGCAGGTACTTTGGAGCCGGCGATTAGGGCAGCGGCCCGCGCGGCGCGGCCTGGCCAAGGTACTCAGCGCCGGGCAGGTGCAGCCGGGCGAGCGAGCGCGCGGCCCCAGCGCACAAAGCCCGCGGCCGGCCTGGCGCCGAGAGGGGGCGGGCTGCGGGGCTGCGGGGCGCACGGGGCCCGGGCACCTCAGCCCTTTGTTCCTCCCCGGGAACCCAGGCCCCCTTCACCGAGGGGCGCCCCGGGAGACCCTCCCCTCCGATTACCAGGAACCCCCGCCCCCCCCCCCCCCCCGCGCCCCGGCCGCAGGGGCCCGCGGGGTCCGGCCTCGGCTTTCCCGAACCGCCGGCCGGGAGCTGGCTGTTGGCTTGACCAGCTTAGCTACCCGGACCACTGGGACGGGGCCGGGGAGCACCCGGGCCTGGGAAGCGCGCGGGCACACGCCGCCGAGGCGCCACCTCTGGCGGTGCAGACAGCCCCGGGCCTTCAGGTTTTGTTTCAGCTCCAAAGGGAGAAAATTGGGGTCTGTCTCCTTCTCCGGTTTGCTGGCGCCGAGGTCGTGGGACCAACCCGATCTTGCCCTCGGCCCCGGCCGGCCGGCGGCTGCGGGATCCTTAAGAAGCGCTGGCCTGAGCGGCGGAGCGAGCCAGGCGGGGCGCCGGCCGGGGCACAGGGCGCGGGCTCTCCTGCGCCTTAGACAGACGGGGTGTGGATCAGCCTAGGGCAGTTCCCCGCGCGGGCCGGGCAATCGGCGTGGGGGCAGAGCCCAGGCTTGCAGAGATGCTTGCTGCAGTGTTTATGATGTCCCCGAGGTCGGAGGCACCAGTGGTGTGCGCCCCCCCCCCCGGGGGCCTATCTGGATTGCTCTGTGTCGCTGCTGTTTTAAAATCCGAATAGGGAAGCCCACCGAGATAATTTTATCTCCAGCCCCCAGGACCAGGCAGGGGGGACTTGTTTCAAACAAGCTGGGCTCCCCTTGGGGAGAAAATGTCTTTCAGGGTGAAGGGAAGCAAGGGGCAGGGAACCGATGTCACCCACCGCCGGGCGGGCGAGTTTTTACATTTCCCACCGCGTAACAACCCGATAGCTCTCTCTCGTGAGGCACACTGTAGTTATTAGCATCCATTAGAGACTTTTCTGGATCCTCCGGATTAGAATAAATTACAGAGATAGGGTGAGCATGGTTCTCGGGCAAGTCCGATACCCTGAGATAGCCCGTCTGTGAATCCGAGGGACAGTAGGGAGAAAAGCCTGTGAGCCCAAGGGCCTGAGCGCGCTGCCACCAGCCAGTCTTCTGCTGGAGAGGACCGGGAGGCCGCTGCGGCTAAGATAGACTTTTAAGAGATGAAACCCTTCCCCTGGCGTCTCCTGCCAGGGTGAGCTTTCCTTCTGGGTACCTGCTGCGCCCGGAGACACCAGGGCGAGGGCTAACAGCACAGCCTGGCGAGCCAACAGGGTCGGGGTGCAGCGGGCGCCTGCCTCTAGCTGCTTGGCCAAGCCCTTAAGAAGGACCTGTCGGCTTTGAGGCCTCACCGCTGACGTTCTTAAGGACACCCTACACCGCCGTGTGCAGGAGGCAAATCAAGACTCTATAAATCCGTAGACACACACACTGCGACTCTGGGCTCTCAGTCCAAGGTGACTGCCTGCTGGGGGGTGAGGGGCGGGTGGCAAATTCAGACAAAAAATGACAGATTGGTACCACGAGAAGAGGAGTAGACTACAGATGCATGCCAAGATATATATATTTTGCTTTCAAGACTCCCCCACCCCATTCCCCAGACAGAATTTCTCTGTGTAGCCTTGGCTGTCCTGGAACTCTGTAGACCAGGCTGGCCTCCAACTCGGAGATCAGCCTGCTTCTGCTGGAATTAAAACCCTGTGCTGCTTCCGACCTAGACTTTTAAGGCATGCCTAATTGAGGTACGTGTGCTCAGGAGTAGGGTCTAACATCCACGAGTAATGACCTTCGCATTAGGACTGTAAACAAATCATAAGTATATAGTGCATTTATAATACATGACATAATATGATGTTCTTAGAGAAAGAGGGATGCCCGATAGAGTCCCACTTCCCCTCCCCCTCCCAGGTGACTGGCCAGTCCCCTACTCTAAGTTTATTTTTCTAGGAGAGTTTGGGGCCAATTCATTTTGGGGCAGATGAATTTAGGACCTGAGTGAGCATCCCTGAAAAGTAGCCCCCTCAGTCTAGTGAGTTAGGTGAGCCTTGGGGCTTGCCAGGCAGAAGTGGGGGACAAAAATGGCTCCTAAATCAGACTTGGTCATCTTAACTGTGAACCCAAATTTACCAAAGGCAGAAATCTTTTACCGAAGAAAGGCTGGTTCTGAATTGGTGGGCGGCTAAAACAAAACGGTTTAGCCTTCCTCTGGCTATATCACCAATACTCTGTGTCTCTTTTAGTTGGTGATACAGCCTCTGTGTCCACCAGGAAAATCCAGAAAACTAAAATTAAGCTGGCATCCGGCTTAACAACCGGTGATAAGTGGCTACAGTCAAACTTTAACCAGAAAGCATCAGGCCCCCACCCTAACTCTCAACTCACCAAAGCAAGTTCCTAGGGTTGGGGTTGAGTATGGTAGATCTCAGGTAGATCCCTCATGGGGGATCTCAGAGGAAGTGCATGCCTGCCTCCTTCTTCCCTGTCCTGTATCCTCTTACATCCTCTCTCAGAGTTTGTGAGGAAAGGGCTGAGGGTTCTCTCTGGTCTAGAACGCAAATGCTCATAGTTATTGATGTGGAGTAATCCACTCCACCCTCCTTGTTGGCGAACCTTCACAGCTAACAGGTAACAGGGTCTCCCTCCCCTCCTTTGCGTTTCCCCCCTCCCCTTTCCCCCTGCACTCCCCAGGCTCCCCAGGGGGACACCTTCATCTTCCTTCAACCAATGAGAAATGGAAGTTCAGGGAACAGTTGGAAATGGAAGCTCTCCAAGCACTCCTCCTGGCATTTTGACTCTAAGTTCAGGTGGGCCTTGCTAGTCTCTCCTCGTTCCAGAGAGGATGGGGCATTTTCCTTCCGGAGGGCTCTGGTCCTCTATGCACATCATGCCTTAGGTCCTCTGAGGCCCTTGGAGACTGTCTAGAACTTCTTTGCTCTCCTAGCACCAGGGTACCTGCAGTGTCCGGCAGCCAGGCCTGGAAAAGTCTCTAGTGGAGAGTGTAGCTCTTCCCTCTGAGAACTTCGAATTCCCTTGCAGCTTGGTGGGCAGTTAATGGGCTCTGCCAAGACCATGATTGAGCGCAGGTGCTTTGTTTGACAATGACTTTAGGCAATTCTTTCCTCAGACTCAGTTTCCTTATCTGCCAAGAGACAGAAAGTTATAAAAGAAGGCTTCTGGCATCTCTGAGTTGGTGCTTCAAAGAGGTAGGAGAGGGACTAGGTGTGTGACCCCAGCCTCTGGGAAGCTGAGGATTGTTACAAGTAGGAGGATAGCCTGAGCACTCTGCCTCAAAACAAACAAACAACAAAAGCTGAAAAACCGTGACAGAAATTGGCCAGAAGAAACCCGTGCTCCAGATCTCGGCTGGAGCGAAAGCTTCCGTTTCTCTCTGAGGTCTGGCCTCTAGATAAGCAGTTAGGTCATGTATTGGGTATGCAAGCCCTGAAACTACACCTCACGGGGTACATATCTGACACAGATGTATATACCCCTTACCACTGTGGGCTTTGGGCCGCTTTGTTTCATCTCTGGCGCCTCAATGTTCTCATTGCTAATACAGATTCATAACAGTAATGGCAGCATCATGATCACAAACAGGCTAATGCATGTGGCCCAGGTTAGCCACACTCGAACACAGCTCCACCCTTTCCAGTCCTCTTAGTTTCTACAAAATAGCACTATTTCGAACCTTGCACCGCTGCCAGGATTCCTGTCTTCCGTGTGTCCTGGCATCCTTTAGGGATGCCGAAGGACCTAACACCTGAGCCAAGTCAGAAGGATCTCTGCCTTAGTTTGCTGTCCTGTTTTCTGTATCTGTAGTTCATACTAGGGATGGGACCCAGGAGCTCACTCATGCTAATTTTGAGCACCTCTGCCATTGAGCTACTTTGCCAGTGGCCTTTACTTATTGCCTGTTAGAGAAAAGAGTCCAGTCAGTCTTTCTCTCTGGAATACCCACCACAGGCAGAGATGAGTAAAGGAGAGGGAGGTCCAGCTGATCTGTTCTACCATGAGGAACCCTGCTCAGAGGCATGTTGGTCTGTACCTCACATAGCTTTTGCTATGTTCTCTCTCCTGTTGTACACACACACACACACACACACACACACACACGCTCCCCAGGGTGAGGGTATTTCTGTTTTGTTCTTTCTTTATCCCCAATGCCTAAAACACTGACTGGGGCAGAATAAACACTGATTAACTTAAAAAAAATTTTTTTTAAGGTACAGAGAAAACCAGCCCAGTGACCAGATTTGTTTCGGTAGCAGAATTTAGTCTTATTTTCTATCCAGAGGTGATGGTTAACTAACCTCATGCCTAAGAAAGAAAGTAAGGATATACTTCGGATCTTTCCCCTTGAGAGTTTTCTATCTTGGTCTGTAAGTCTCTCAATTATCCAAAGGGACTTTCTTCTTTCTTCGCATGCCCACTCTCCCCCCCAACCTCAGAGCTCACTATGTGTCTATATTTAAGAAGATCCTGGGGATCCGTGAGTCTTTCTTGGCTATAGTTATCTTTCCAAAAGAGCAAGATGTCGTGTCATTTCCTAGACCCAGCCCAAGTCTTCCTCACTGCTCTCTTCAAGCACTTAGAGACCAACCAAGAAAAACAACAAGTTGTCTGCCACTCAAGGGTTCCTTTAGAGTGTCACGGGTACCCAACCAGTTTCAGCCTCACTGCAAGTTCATGAGGCCCATCAGCAAGTCCATTTTACACACAAAGAAGTAGAGATCTGACCAAAGTGACAGGTTTGTAAAGGAGAGGGAACCAGATGTGCCTTCAGGGAGAAGCTTTAGGAGCAACTAAGAATCTTGGCAGCCTAGATAGCCACAAGCCTAAATAAACCACTCGCACCTTCTCCTGGTTGTGAGGTAGATAGTAACTCCTCCCCGCCTGCCTCAATTTCCTCTTCCTAAAAGGGGCCTAAGTACAGGATCCACGTCCTTCAATTGAGAGAACCTCAGGACTGAACGCGTATAGATAATGACGCTATTCTACCCGCCTGCTGCAGAGCAGTTTTTATGCCAGTTTTTGCAAACAGCGGCCGCCTAGTGTGTCCTTATTTACCCCGTTATGAACCGGGGGATGTTGGAGGAAAAAACAGAGGTTCATCTGAGATGGCGCAGTCCCCCAGGGAGAATCTGGTGGATGAGAACTCTTTTGATTGATCCCCCTGCGGAAGAGGAAGAATCTAGAACCGCCTGCACTGTTTTTCATTTGTTTGTTTGTTTTGTTTTTAAATCAAGAAAAGTCACTGGGGAGGGACTAGGGAGAGGACTCGATGCTTTAAAAGCACTTGCTGCTTTTTCAGATGATCCAAGTTTGAGTCCCATACCCCCAGGGCAGCTCACTTGTGTCTCTAAGTCTACAACTTCACTTCCAGGGATCCGACGCTCTCTTCTGGCTTTTGAGGTCATCAGGGAACTCACGGGATGCGCAGGCAAAACACCCATATTCACCAAACAAATGAAGACATTTTGGCTCCCTTCTATTCTGAGAAAAATATGAGTTTCTTCTCAGACTCCTCTACCATCAGAGTGTTGGTGAAAAACTGGGCATAGTCATGCATGCTTTTAATAACAGCACTTGGGAAGAGGCAGGGAAATTTCTGTGAGTCTGAGGCTAGCTTGATCTACATAGTGATTTCCAGGGCAGCTGAGGCTACATAGATACATAAAGACTCTCTCTCTCTCTCTCTCTCTCTCTCTCTCTCTCTCACTGTGTGTGTGTGTGTGTTGGTTAAAGATCCTCTGAGGCTAAAAGACACTAGGTACTCCTCTTTCAACTTCTCTATGGGACACTAAGGAGGATCCCAGGCATCTAGGCCACCCCACACCCATCCCATGGAGAGTAGAGCTCTATGGTGTTGAGGGGGTTCCCTCCTGCTACTTCTTTCACGAAATATTGGGAAACGATTTTTCATTGAATAGTTTCCCTTTCTTTTTAACAGATCACGTGGAGAGGCCCCACAGTTATGGAACAGAAGGATGAAAGTCCCTGAGAGCTTTCTTACATTGAAGTGAATATTAGGAGGAAACAAATGCAAACTTCAGTGCTTTTTAAATCGAGGCTGTGTCTTTTCTCTTAATTCACGTATCCATAAATCATTTCACCTACTGAAAAGTATTGGCAGTGCAAGCTGAAGATGTCAAGAGAGGGAGAAGGTGGCGGAAGTTTGAGCAAGGATCCCGGACAAGGAGGAACTTGTCAAAGTTTGGCCAAGAGGAGTGCGCTCTTGTGGAAAGGCAGGATCCCAGAAAGGAGAAATCAGGGAGAAGACCCCCAAAGGAGGGGAAGGGAAGGAAAGGGGAGCAGAGTAGCTGCTTGGGTGGGGAACGCACACTTCTGATTTCCAACTTCCAGGGGGTTTAGAAACCAAGAACCATGGATGTCGGAACGGTGTGTAAAGCAGCGTCCCAGAAATGCTGTCAAATTCAACAGAGAAGAGGGACGGCAGCTCTGAAGAGCAGGTGTCTCAGCTTAGCCATGGGGAAAGGGTAACTCCAACAAACCAAGAAGAGTCCAGGATTCAGGCATACAGAAACCGAAGGAGTTTTTTAATAGGCAGAACAGAGATCACAGCGCTGTCGCTAGGTTTTCAGCCCCCCTCGGCCCACACCAGCCACCGCCATTTGGCACAAAACTTTGAACTGGGCGCTGAGGAGAGAGGGAGGGAGGTAGTGGACACGACACTGCTGATTTCTCTCATGGCTAAACCCGCAAGCACACGTCAGTTCCCTCCCTACCAACTCCCGAAAGGGGGCTCCAAGTCAGACTCCCGTCCCCTCCCTTCCTGGCTAAAATCGGAGCGGAGGGAAGGGCACACCGAAGCCAGGGAGACGCAGACTTGGATGCCAAGAGCGTGGCAGGGAAGATGGGCAGGGAAGATGGTGAACCTGCCCGCCCTTGGGAAAGGCCAGTGTTCTGCCCCAGCCTTCGCAGGGCGCCCCTGACCCTATCCCCATCCCCTGAACCCTGACACCCTCAAACGTCTGGAGCGGCAGCGCGCCCCCCTGAGGCCCAACGGGGGCGGTTTTGCAGGGCGCAGTGGTTGGCGCCGCCGGGCCAGGTCGCGCGGGCACGGCGTGGGGCGGGGCCCAGGGGGTGCAGACGAACCCCGCCGAGGGTCCTTACCTCCGCGAGGGCATCCGTCCGACCAAGCGCAGTTTGCTGCTGGGACTGCGGGGCCGGGGAGGCTCCCACGGGCTCGGACCGCGCCTTCCTTCCCTCCCCACCCCCCACCCCCAACTCTCAGCCCCGAGCCCCCCAGACCCTTCGGTGGCCCTGAGAGCAGGGTCGCCGGGGACCCGGGCCCAGGCGCCGCGAGGGCGGGAGGAGGCGGCTCCTGCGGGGCGCGGCGGAGAGGGGCGGGGGGATCCGCCGAGCCCCGCCCGGGAGGGGGACGTGGGAGCGCTTATCCCGGAGAACAAAGGCAGCTGGGGATGGCTCCCCCCCCCACTCCTCCCTCCCGGGGCCTGCCCCTGAACTTGAACTTGCACTTGACACTTTGTCCGGAAGGTGGCGAGGAAGCCTGTCTGAGCCGGGACGGGACGCCCTCCCCCACCTCGCCACCTTGGGTCCTGGAGGCCTGGAGAGTTCGCGCTCTCCGCTGGGCCCCCAGGGAAGCCGGATCTCCAGGGCCCCGGCTAGCCCCCTCCCCCCCAACCGCTGGGTGCTCCTGGGCTTTGGGGTTCCGGGGTCTCTGAGGGTGGGGAGGTCCAGGGTGTCGGGGCCCACGGGCGGCGGGCGGAGCCCCGCGTGCGCCCCGCCGCGCCCCTCCTCCCGGGGCCGCGCCTGGCCCGCCGGCGAGCGAGCTGCGCGGGGCAGGCGGGATTCTCTGCACGTCGCGTCGGCAGCCACTATTCAGCCGCTAATTGAACGTTAATGGCAGGTGCGGATGAGGTCACCGGAGCTGGCTTTTCTCACACATTTTTCATGCAAATTCGAGAAACTCTAAACAAATTTGAATAAAAAGCTCTTTGTGCTGCCCGCCTCCCGGTCCTCTCCTCCCAGCCTTGGATGCTGGCTCCTCCCGGTGCCCTGGGGCTCTAGCCCCGCGGACCGGGCCCGCAGGAGCCGGGCGCCCCGGTGAGTGCCTCCTGGTAGTCGGTGGTCGCTGGTTCTGCCACTCTGGCTGCCCTTGTGGTTCCGGCTGCTGGTGAGCCGGAGAGAGAGTTTTTCGTTTGGGATCTTGGGGCTAAATCGGGCTGAAGAGCCACCGGGCTTTCAGAGAGTCAGTGGGTGAGCGCCCGGCCTCTGGACAGGCCAGGCATTCCGCTGCTGACACCTCACACCTCGGCTGCGCGCGCACACTGGCCACCTTCACAGCTTCTCGCTCCTCACTCTCTTCGCAGCTCAGATGGGGATAAGGATGGATGGTACCCAGCTACTGCGCGCCGACGTCTGAGGATTAAATGCGATTTGGGACTGAGCGAAAGCTTAGGGCTGTGCTAGGAGCAAGAAAGTGTTAATGACTGTCTGGGGTCCAAGGGCCTGTGAGAATGAAAACTGATGGGAGCGTGGTTGTGATTTCGCGCATGCACGACAAAGCTCATCAAAGGCTTTCGGAGTCTCGTGACCCCACTGCTTCCCATGCCGGCCAGAGAGATCCAGGCCGCTGCTTCCCAACTGTGTGGCTCTGCCTGTTTCTAAGCCTCTCTGGGCCTGAGGAAAGTGTAACCCTCTCATGGGATCTTGGTGAAAACCGAGAGGACTTTACTGGAGGCTTAGGAGCTCACTGGGACCCCCACCCTCACCCCTGCCCCTGGCCCCACCCCCAACCCTGAACCCCGCACCCCCATCTCCAGGTTCAGAATCTCCCAGCACTCCTTTCATGATGACAGGACACCTATACTCTCTAGCTTCAAAACGAGATGGGCTTCAGGCTGCCCTGGTGACCCTAGCCCACGTCAGAGAGGCTTTCCGAAGCTTCTCACTCGGCTCTCCCATCCTACCTCAACACACCACGAGCTGCCTTTACTGGTGGCTTTTATTTGTTGTGATCTGAGACAAAAAGCGGCAGAGGATTCCCAGGGTCAGAAAAGGCCTTCTCTCAGAATTTGTCATAATCCTCCCCCAGGGTTGTGCTGAAATAAACCGGAATGGTGCCAATGGTTCATGAACCTGAGCTATCTCTGCTCTCTTATCTGTTCCTCCAACCCCAGTCTTGCTGCAGCCCCCAGCAGGCCCACCTCTGTAGCACCTTTCCATCGGGCTTTCAGGTGGAGGACCTGAAGAAAGAGACAGCATGTGCAGAATGCAGAGGACTGGCCTCCAGGAGGCAGATAGCATGGACCTCAGTAGCAATTCTAATGGAAGGCCTCCGGTCTGTACATAGCTCTGAATTCCTTCTCCATCTCTAAGTGCAGACCCCAAGGCTTGGCACTCACTCTCCAGAGATGAGGTTGGGTAGAATTGGGGAGAAGCCCAAGCAAGACATTGTGGGAACCTTGAAGGAGAGGTTAATGTCTTGACATGTGGGACTGGCCAGGAAGGGCTGGAGCTTAGGGAGACCTCTTTTAAGCCGCCCGGCCAAACAGGATGTATTTGGAGTTAGAAGTCCAGGGTGCAACCAATGAGATAGGTGTTATATCTCAGTTCTGGCACTGTGTAGCTGTGATTTGGGACATGCAGTAACATTTCTGAACTTCAGCGCTGTCTGGGAAATGAGAGCACCAGTGGTTCCCAAAGTATAAAACTAGGTAGGGCTCACTGCGCCAAAGCCTGAGACCTGTCACCTGACAACCCCATCCCCAGCTGCCTTCCTGACTTCCAAAGTTGCCATCCAAGTCCAAGGACCTCCATGGACTTCCCAGGCCCCCCTGGTCAGCTCTACTGTGAACCTTTCCTGCCCACTCCCAGGTCTCAGGACCCTTCGCAGAGCTCTATGGGATGCTGTGCCTGCGCCTACGTTGGATTCCAAGCTTTAACCTCAGCTCCATGTTGCCCTTTACAGACCCTCTAACGATTTTTTTCCTTATCGGTGGGCGGGTGGGAGTAAAGCCAAGCCTTTGAGTAGCACTGGGGGCAGCAAGGTCCTGGTGGCGTTTCTTTGGACACATGCTGTGTATGCAGATAGAGCCATTCAGAGCCAGTCCGCTCCTGAAGCCAGCCTGTCCTCAGCCGGGCACCTCCACTGGGCTAAAGCAAGTAGAGGTGCCTACTCCTAATTAACACATCCTATAAGCTCTCCCCTCCTCAAAACAGCTCCTCCCAGAGGGAAGTCAGAACCCACCCTCGCCTTACCTAGTCTAGGATTCTGGCTCTGTCCCTCACTTGCCAACCAGCTCGAAGAATCCCTCTGATTTCCCTGCTCAGTCTGCATAGGCGAGACTGAAGCAACAGGATGCTCACCTAAGCAAGAACCAGAGAACCTCAGCCTGGAACTAAGCGGGCTTTGGATTAACAGTGGCAGGCAAGATGATGACACGTGATTATTAGGTTGGAGAAACCCCAGTGGCCAGAGGCCACCAGGACTGTCAAGACACTTCCCTGCCACATCACCGCGTTGTCTTAGGGCGCCTACCCTTCATTGGTTGAGAGAAGTTATACCTGTTAAGTGACTATCACTCTTTCCCTTTTCAGTAAAAGCACTTCACAAACACAAAACCACGGGAGGAAATCCCTCTCACTGTGCACAGCTTACCTTCAGGACCATCCATACAGACATGCTTGTGGCTGCTATATTTTTATTCGGCTCTAGACTTCTTGTGTGCTGTATTTTACCACTGAATTTCACATACCCCTGACTCAGTGACCGACTTTTAAATGTATACAAAGAAGAACACACTTGACTGTTCTGTGATTTATTCTATTCACTTAAGTATATTAGCAGCCTTCCATATTAGCCCTCGTGCAGAGATCTACCGCCCTTTTACAGCTGTGTAGTATTCCATAGTATGAAACAACCTGTCAGTTCAACCGCAGTCCTTTGCCCACGCTTCTGAGCAAACTTTTCCAGTATATCTGGAGTAAATTCCTAGTCATGAAATAGCAATCAAGTATATGCGTCTTTTACATTTTTGACGTGACCACATTTCAGAAAAGATTATACAGTTTCTACTCTCTAACGAACTGCACAAAAATTTCCAGCCAGCAGGACAGAGGCGCCAAGGGGCCCGCTGAGAACAGCACTGCCCTGTGTTGTAGGGCAGCACCTAGTGGCCTGCTCCTGTCCAGGCATGTGCAAGCTGGGGGCCCAAGGGTTCCCCGAGTCACAGCAGAGTGGGATGTATAGGTGTACTGGGAATGGAGGGCAGGCGAACGTGGCTGGCGTCCTGCCTGAATGGCTTCTCGAAGCCATTGTCTCTGTCCCGCCTGCTCTCCCTAACAGGAGTTGATTCAGGGTTTGTGTGGAGGGGGCTGTGCAGGAGGGGGTGTGCACCCAGGAATGTGCCACAGGAGGGAAAGAGGAAGGGGGGAACCCATCCCTGGGAGAGACAGGACGTCAAGAACCCCTGACTAATGAATAGCCAGTGTGCCCTTGAACCTCACTGGGCTTTACTGTTCTCAGGCATAGAACAAGAGCCGGAGACACATCTGAGCCCAGCTGCACAGGGATGGCGGTGGTTCATCTCAGACACTTTGACAGGCCGAGCCTTTTCCCTGCATAGCTCCAATCTGCCTCCCAGCTCCCCTGGCAACAGCACAGCAGCATGGCTCCTGGTTCCAGGCCCTGCCTGCTGTGAGCAGAAGGAGGGAGGAAAAGGAGCACCAAGGGGAGGACAGCTGGGGAAAAGTGCTGTTAACTCCTGGGAGGCTGGAGTCCCTTCCTTGGGCACCTTCCCAGTGTGCTGCCTAGTTCTTTGGGGTGGAAATGTCTGCAGTGGTGTTTCCATTTCCCAAGCGCCTGGACAGAGTGTTCCACAACACATCAGACCCAGAACAGGCCTGAAAGGTGTGGAACAGAGGAGGCAGGAATGGAGGAGGCCAGCAGGCCAAGGACAAAGACCCTCTAGCAGGGTTGTGGAGCAGTCTGCTGGTCCCCTGCCAAATTCCCGGTGGCAGGATTGTTTCCTGTACTGCAGCCTCAGGATGGTAGTCACTGCATTTTCCTTTCCTGCTCCACTCTTCTGGTTCTGGTTCTTGGCTCTGTGTTCATCCTGTGACCTTGGCAGGAGTTACCACTCCTCTGTCTGTTTCCATAAAAGCGGAACACAGCCTGTCCCATCACTTCCCTTCACAGACAACCTAAAGACAAGAAAAAGTCTGTAAGCAGCTTGCACTCAGGAGGCTGGTGTCCTATGACTCCCATTCGGGTATTCTGAGGGCTGAGGGAACTGTTGCTCCCTGGGTAGTGGGAAGTGGAGAGGGGAGTGGGGATGGTGGTCCCCAGACCTCCCCAGTAGGGGAGTCCTAAAGTTTGGAAAAGGATTTATTTATGACCATGACGTTTGGAACCTCTGTGTGCAGCTAGGATTAGAACCCAAAGCCTTGAACATGCTCAGGGAGCTCAGGCCACTGAGCACACCCCACCCCCTTTCTCACTTTAGGAACATGGAAACAGGGGCTAAGAGAGACTATGCCCCAGCCTAGAATCCTCCTGGTCATTCAAGGATGCTGGTTCCATGCCCTCCTGACTCCATAGTCACACTTGTTTCAGCCTGCTGCAACAGAGTCACCAGGGATAGGCACCAGGCATCAGGAAGAAGCGGTGCCTTCACGGAGGACTAGGGTAGAGAGCTTTTGAGTTGAAGGGCTTTGGCCCAGGGAAGATCCCAAATATATGGCCAACTATTCCTGGAGCCAGCAGGATACTGTTCAGAGCATCTGGAACTAGAGAAGAAGGCAAAGCACCCAGACTCAGGCCGGACACATACCTAGCCAAAACTTATGCTGTCTGGCCCAGGTCTTTGCTCCGGGACAGGCCACTTCCCAGTCTAAGTTGCCGGTCAGCAGTGAGGTAAGCTTCTGGTGCTTTGGTTGGTTGGTGATTTCTTTGTAGGCTTTAGGTAGAGGTGTCTATCTCTGTCCCAGGGCAGCTTGGAGGAGAAAAGGCTGGTTGAGTTTTCTGAAAGTCAGGGAGCAAGAGCTAGGGTGACTCATAGGTAACAAAGCAGAAAAATAAAAAATCCCAAATTATGAAAAGTAGGGGCTGAGTGATGCAGACAGCTTCATATCCAGTGTTCCTTTTCCAGGTCCAAGGAGGAAAGAGGCAGGCTGATGGGCCAAGCCTCTGACTTCCGGTTGTGTGGGGCCGGTCTTCTTGTGATCTTTACTAGGCTTCTTTACTAGGCCACCTTGGACCCTGAAAGGAAAAGAGAAGAAAGAAAACTCAGTAGAAGCCACTACAGTCAAGGTGCACATGTCCAGGGGAGGTAACACTCTCCAAGATCCCGAACTTATGCTGCCTTGAGGCTAGAAGTTTTCTTCAGTCATGTAACAGGCTCCATCCCACCTCCAGCATCACACACTCAAGACAACAGGGACGCTAACCTCCCATAGAGAAACAGTGGAGGCATGAGGAAGTGGCTCAGAATGAGGGGCCTCTACTCCTTGGCCCGAAGTGCTCTCGCCCAGGGAAGGCGAGAGATCAAGGAGAAGCTCATCTGCACTGGAGAGAGACAGGGCCAGGTTTTCAGCCAGCATGGTGCCTGGAGCTTGGATCTGAGAGGGTATGCCCCACAGGAGGCAGACCTGATCTGGTGAGAGCAACAGAGACCCTGGGATCACGGATTCTGCCATCTTGTCAGGAACTGCCCTGAGGGAGGTTTGTGTGCTTGATGAATAGACACCTATGTGATGGAACAGAGAGACAAAAAGACAAATGGATTTATTTGAGCCCAGCTGTGCCCTCTTCCCCGGGCTGCTGATTCAGGCCAGTTGCCATGCTGGTACCTAGGCCGTACTGGCGGTTAATACTCCGAACATCAGCACTGTGTCCACCCCCCCCCCAAATCACAGCCCTCTTAAGTGACCTTCCTATTTGTTGTCCCACAGTTACAGAGAAGAGCATGTGTGTCTGACACCAGTCACAGCGACTCCACGTTGTGGGTTTTTTTTCAATATCACAGATGAGACTTTATTGGCCTCGGGACATTCAGAATCCAACTGCCCATTAATCCAGGGCTGAGTGTCTTCCCACAGCATCTCCTCCTCTGGCTTCTCTCCAGCCAGGGTTTTACCTGCCTCCTGGTGGCCACAAGCCCCCAGAACTACCTGGGCCTGTGCTCAGCATCCTGACTTCAATTTCTAAACTCTGGGTTTTCTCAGAGCCACTCAAACTAATACGGAAGGCATACTGTCTAGGGAATCACTCAGCTGTTGAACAAATCTCTTCCCCTGGCCAGTTCTCACAACATTCTCCTGGATGACCGAGAGAATGGCTACCTGTAACATACAGAGACTGCTTTTAAATGGGATTGGCAGCTGGAAGATCTAGGAGCTGGGATACAGCTACGGGCAGCTACTGAAAACTAAAAGCCCAGTCACATAGACAGGACTAGAAAACACCAATCTTGGGAAGTTTCTTTCCCAAAGAACAAAGAACAAGGTGCGGTGTTGCCACAGGCAGCAGGCAGTGCCAATGTCCTGGCTTTCACTGGGAACCACCCATCCTGGGTCCAGGCCAGCCAAGGCTGCTGCCTCTGGAGGGAGAGCTGCGCTTGGAATGTGATTCCCCAGCTTTGTCATGACACTTGGTGATGCTCCATTAGCAGAGTGTGACTCCTAAGATCCCTTGTCACCTCCTAAAGCCTCTGCCAGCCCGCCCTCCCAGCACCACACTGATCACCAGATTAAGGAGCTCAGAGATACAGCTGAGGCAGCAGCTGAGGCAGCTAAGAGAGGGGTGGGGCAGGGAAGGCAGTAGGCAGCTCCCCAAAGGCTCTGCCATCTTGTCTCTTCCCCACCCCTACTGCAGGCACTTGGCTCACTATGCTTGACTTCTATACCCTTCTTCTTCACTAATTGGACCACTCCACCTGAGAAACAGCTCAGGGGGGCAGGTGAAGGGGTATTGAGATGGAGAGAGGTGCAAAGTGGGAAACTGGCTAGAACCTGAAACAAGAGGAGAAAGGCCCAGGGCTCACCTGTTATCCTCAAGGCCATCTGAGGCCAATCACAGAACTCCCTGTGGGTCTCTGAGCAGCTGCCTGCTCCAGAGCAGGGTACATCACACCATGTCTGAGGAGAGAAGGTTGGCAAAGAAGGAACAAGAGAGGGAAGTGGGCATTAGAACATTTTACCAGAGACACTCCAAGTTACGTAAGACACACACAGTGGTTGGCTGTGGTGGTGCATGCCTTTACTCTCAGGAAAGAGAGGCAGGGAAGTCTCTGTGAATTTGAGGCCAACCTGGAGTATGTGGGGGAATTCCAGAACATCCAGAGCTACATAGAAACCCTATCTAAAATTCACACACACACACACACACACACACACACACACACACACGAGGGGGAAGAGAGGAAGAAGAAGAGGGAGAGGAAGAGGGAGAGGGAGGGAGGAAGACGAGTGGCAATGAATGGTGGGAAGAGACCAATAAAGAGCTCAGGTTAGATGTGCAGACACTTGCACATGAATGAGAGGAGCAAGTCACATCCCTGATTCTCACTCCCTCGGGTTCCTGTGGGGCTCCAGAAGGCCCAACCTTGGAAGCTGCTAGGAGGCCTGGCTGAGCTTAGCTGGCAGGTATTCAGACTTTCTGGGACCCGTGCCCTATCCTAGGGTCTGCAGGGTGTGAATGGGACACACCCAGGACCCCGGCAGCAGCTACTGACCATCTAGCTTCTCTTGTGCTGGGCTGATGGCTGTCCACCACTGCAGCATACAGGCCGGTGGAAGAAAGACTCAGGCTTGGGAGCGGGCTCTGTGAGGACATGGGGAGACAGGATCTACTAATTCCTGATCCTCCATCAATTGCTCAAAACATACACACTCACACTTGAGCACATGCAGTAATCAAATCCTTCCTTCCATTTCACCACCCACTACTATTCAGAATTCACTGGTCTCATTCTTGTCATTGTGCTAAATGAACACAAGCCGACATGAGTACCACCAGCAAAGATGTCCTCAGCTAGGAGGGACCAGGAGTGCCTGAAGCTCAGCCTCATCATCTTGCCCCTAGGATTAGGAGTCAAAGGGACTTAGGCTATCCAAGCACACAGCAAGCCAGAGGCAAAGCCATGACTGTACTCTGTCTACCACCCCATTACAAGGGCCTAAAAGGGAGCTTCTCCATCATATCCCAAACAAGATCCTGTCCTGCTATGGACGGCAGGGGTCTGGGGACAGAGAAGGCCGTAATGCGATAAGCTGACTGGCCATCTGGCTCTGGGACAGAGGAGAGCCCAGACTGGTCGCTTCTGCTGCCTGGTCCCAAGGGGCCCTGTGTCGCAAGAGACAGACTGCCAGATGGACAGGCAGTAGCCTAGGTCTGGGTAGAAGCCAATGAGTCCCCTGGAGTCAGAGCTCACCAACTTTCTGGGGTAGGGGAAGGAATGGAGGGGCCACAGAGAGCCAGGCCAGGCTCTCCACAGGCCAAAGAGCAGTTGGACAGGAAAGATGAGATTCCTCATCCAGAGTCTAGCTCCCCAGGTAGGCCCAGCCCAGCCCTGTGAAGCTCAACTCCACAGCCTCCAGCCCACTGGCCAGCCACAAACAGCAGCCCCTCCTCAGGGAGGCGGAAGGCAAACACATCTCCCCTGGCACCTTCTCAGACATGCATGCAAAACTAATTAACATGGGGAGACATGCGAGCAGCCGGCCAGCTCCACACCCTTGAGTCCAGGCAGACAAGGCGAGCCCTTGTCCAGGGGACCTGCACAAAGCTTTGTTGCTAATTTAGGCATCTGTCTCTGTCTGGTCTGGTCCTCCTGCCTGCACTGGGGTTTTTCCCAGCCCCTCGGACAATGCTGGGAACAGGCCCGCAGATCCCTTATTCAAATCACACCGGGGACAATGAGCTCATTGTGCAGGCCACAGAAAGGGGGATGCTGGGGGGTTGGTGGGAGTGTGTAAGGGGCATTGGGGGAGTAGAGAAGGGTGGGGGTGTGTGTGAAGAAAATAGGAAGCCAGTAAAGTGTTTACTAACATAGCCCCTGCAGCTGCCTTGGGCCCCTTGCCCCTCCCTTGCTTGGCTGGGAGCTGGAGAGAAGTCTTAGGACTGCGAGGTGGGAGCGCCAGAGTGGATGACTGGACCTTGTGCCTACGGGCCCAGCAATAGATACAAACTCTGAGCCAAGCCTTCATCCTGGTGCCTTCTCCTTTCGCAGTCTACAGCTACTCCGCATGTGCAAGAGGCAGGCATAACTGTTTAATAGCATAGCTTGGGGGTTCTTTTCTTTCTCACCTCAGGCTTCGCAGACTCACAGAGGAGACACGGTTAGGGACAGAGGCACTGGCGGCTGTGCGGGGTGGGACGGGCTGTCTCGGCCATTGTCTTCAGGCAACATTTCATTTTCTCTTCCTTCCCATCTAATAAATTAGAGAGTAGATGGTAAACTGTGAAGGGGCAGGCTCCCCGTGGACATGGCAGACAGGAAGGAACTCTGTGAGCCCTGGGCCACTGCTCAGGCCATACCTGGCCAGGCACTTGACTGCATCCCCACACAATGAACAACAGGAGAAAAACCCTATATCTGTATGTGTATGTACACCAGCAGCCTGATGTCCATGAGGGGGAGAGCTGAGGCTTTGAAATGTCTTCCTTTTGCCAACACCACCCCCAGCTCTCTGTCACACTGAGCACGCCTAGACAGGCCGACATAAATAGACACACACAGCCTGACACTGACACGAAGATACAAAAAGAAACACACACACCCAGAGGCGGCTACAGACACACACTGACAATGGTGTAATGAGTGCTAGATGGCAAGTGCATTCAGTCAGAAGCTCTCGCTGCTGGGGTGGCCAAAAGGTTATGGTGTGGCTGCAAGGCAGCACTCCAGCACCCTCCTTCCTCTACTGCATCTTGGGCTCCTGAGATGGAGAAGTGAAATACAATCTGATCATCCAGACAGAAGCAAAGGACTCTGAGACAGGAAAGTTTGTAACTGGTCCAGCCCTGAGTCAGGTTTGGCTAGGCTATCTCAGAGACTTTTCTCCTGTTATTAATGATAAAAGAAAGAATAGTTACCCAGCCAGGCACAGTGGCACACACCTGTAATCTCAGCACTTGGGTAGCAGAGGCAAGAGAATCTTTGTGAGTTTGCGGCTAGCCTAGCCTGGTCTAAAATGCGAGTCCAAAGCAGTAAAGGCTACACAGGGAAACTCTGTGTCAAAAAAAAAAAAAAAAAAAGAAAGAAAGAAAGAAAAGAAAAGAAAAGAAAAGAAAAGAAAAGAAAAGAAAAAGAAGATAGTTAAAAGCCGTTTGTCCTTCCTTTTCTTCCTTTGTTTGTTTTCTGAGGCAGGGTCTCACATAGCCCTGGCCAACCTGGAACTCCTTATGAACTACTGCCTCCATCTCCCAAGTTCTAGGGTTAAAGGCATGAACCACTACTGTGTCTGCACTCCAAAAGTTATCTTCATTGTCCTGTATCTCAAGACAACCAAGCCTGTGGCTGGGACAAAGTAGGGCCATGCTGGGATAGTTTTCCTTTCAGTATAATAGCAGGCTCCAGTTTCTTGCTGTTAAAATAATTCTGAGGAAGGTATCATAGGACAGAGAACATAAATAGTTAATGTGCATTACCCCATGATGAAAAAGTATTGGCTTGAACCAGATGAACAGTCAACAGTTCTCATTGACTGTTCTTGATTTAACAAGAAAGATATTTTATATGGCATGTTACTAGCAAGCAACTGGCTCCACAAAAACGGGACATTCCATTTGTTTATTTATTTAATTTTACTGTATTACATTTTGAGACGGGGTCTTATTGGTTGTTCTAACTGACCTTGAACTCCCGCCTCAACCTCCTGAGTAGCCAGGACTGGAAGTGTATATCTCACACCTGGCTTCCCTATTACAATGTCTTCTTCAAACTGGCTGCTCTTGTCCCAGTGAAGGAAAATAGTAGCAACAACAGAAAACTGAGAGTGAATTCTACCTGGACCTCACACCTACAGCCACAGTACACAGGGCGAAAGGAAAGAGCTATGAATTCTGGATTTGCTATGGCCTGGGATGGGAGGGGACTCACCTTTCAGTCACCACCAAGCCACTTTTTCTCTTTTCTCTTCTTCTGACCCTGGAGCATATCCTGGAAGAGAGACAAGCCCCATGAGAGGGAGGGCGGAACAGGAAGAGAGACAACTGGGCACCTACTTCTTCAGCAGCCACTCTGCCTGGAGGAAGCGTTTCTCAGCAGCCTCATGACTGAAGTGTGTGCTGTCAACTGGCTCCCATATTTAAACTCTTGGCAAGTGTCTGTGGATGTGACATTTATTCAGTAAACTGCCTCCAGAAATCTAAGCAAAGGAAGCCACAAGGGAGCCAAGGCCACCCAGTGCAGGGAGGACCCCTTGCTGTTAGATCCTGGACATACCCCTTGCCCTGTTGTTCAGTGTGCATATGCTATCTTCCCAGGAAAGCATCCTCCTTGGTCTCTGGGTTTCCTAAATGAAAGACAGAAGTTTCAGGAAAAATCCAGCACCATCTGCTGCTCATGTGCACTCAGAAGAAAGCCTATCTCATGTATGCCTACCTTGCCCACCAGCAACAGCTGGACAGTATATACGAACCTGAGGTCAGGACATGTGCTCTAGTCTTTGGTGGCTCAATCAGTCAAAGATTTAAAGAGCACTTCCATGCAGCCAGAAGTGGCATGGACTCTCCTATGTGCTTTTATAACTACCCTACACTACCTAAGAGCTTTATCTACACACACACACACACACACACACACACACACACACACACACACACCCCAGTAACAAGTCCACCAGAATAGTAGTAATGAGAAGAAACCCATTTGTCTTTCCTGTCCTCGGAAGGCAAGGGCTAGAAAAAGCCCCTAATCAGGGATAGAGGGCTGGGGATGAGGATTCATTTGCAGGGCTGGGCCACAATCCAGCTTTGTGGGAAGGTGGTGGCCCAGCGCTTGACACTGTCAGTTCACATGCAGGCCTAACTGCCACCGTGCTCGGGATCCAGCCTGAGGAGAACTGGGACTGGATTCTGAGCCTGGTGCCCCAGCAGCTTCTGGTGCCTAAGGAGAAGGAAACGCCTATCTGTGAATCACTCCGGGTGTCATTTATTATTTAATTGCACTTAAGATGTTTCCTACTAGTTTCACACACAAATCTCAACAAGCTATTGCTATTCTGATTCTTAACATCCAGTTTGTTTTAAATGGAGAAGAGAAAACTACAGAACCAGTGGGATCTAGAGGATTAACGTCTAGCTGAATCAAGCGACAGCCGGCGGTCACCGTGGGCAAAACATGGAATGGCCTCTGACCTGGCTCTTGTAGGTCCTTGAAGAATGGAGGGGACTAGTGGAGGCAAGGTGCCACAGACTGATGAAAACTGTCACATCCCGTGTCTGCTAACTCAGCTCTCTCTCCCCTCAGCCTGACCTTCCTGTTGTGGATGGATATGTGAAAGTCCATATTACAAGAACTGTAGGGCTCAGTAGAGGGCTGTGGTTTCCTCCATGTCCCCAAGGCCTATCTTGACACATAATGGGCGGTCGATAAATGTTGAATGAATAAATGATTGTGGTAGGAAAAAAAATAATGTGCCATGGGAAGGTGTCCAATTTCTGAGCGCCATAGTTTACTTGCAAACTTGGAAATGGCTCCATGAGCGACCAGAGTCTAAGCCAAGTGTGATGAGGTGATGGGCACAGAGTGGGGATGCCTGCTCAGCTCCAGCTGGCCTAGGTGGCACAAGGCCTGACAGGCCCCATCTCATCCATGTTGTACCCATGGTGACCAGACCAGTTTCTTTAGCTGGCTCCCTGCCTAGTTATTCTCAGCTCCCACCATCTGATTTGATGTTCCATACCTAAATCTCAAGCCCTGTCCAGCACCACACTTCTGAACCTTTGGCCAGAGAATATTACCCTCTGACATGGTTGCCCTATCCTGCCCTCTTGGTGACTTAAAAGACAAGTTTGGGCATAGGAAGCCTTCTCTGGTATTTCTAACTCCAGAAAAAAAAATCCTCTTTTCTTTACTTCTTGGACCCAAGTTAAATCATATACCCCTGTATGTGTGTTCATATACCCCTGTAGATATGCCTGCTAAGACTGTCCAAGGTATTCTCTCTGATCTATAGCAGGGAGCAGGTCAGAATTCTTTCAATACTATGGAGCTCATGGACAATCAGGAGACACAATGACTTGTGCAGTGTCACTGACAGAGAGCTAAGCTTGGTCCCCTGCTTGCCATCTTCCAGGGATTTTATTCATGACAACTGTGAAACACGACATCAGGATGAGATACATATTAATATTGTTCTTCTCTATATATCGCTGTTTCTCTCTTTTCACCTTCTCCTTTCTCGTCTCATCTTCTCTTTCCTTTCTCTCCTTCTTTCTCAGACTCAGGGATTGAACTGGGGCCCTGATAGTTCTTGAGTGCTATTCCCAGATCCACAGATGAGAACAGTAGCTAACACAGAGGAAGAGTCGATGCCCATGGTTTCTGAACTAGATCAGAAAGGCCCCGAACCTGGGTCCCATCAAGCCTTGTGGCTTCTGCCTCGCTGCTGTGCTCTAACAGAAGGGAGAAGTGGCAGCTGAAATGGAATAGAGAAATTGGCGTGGTCACACAGGGAGGCTGCCAAGCCTGATAACCTGAGTTTGATCAGCAGGCTCACACAGTAGGGAGAACTAGCTCCTGTTGTCCTCTGACACACACACACACACACACACACACACACACTATACACATAAACAGACATAAATGTTAGTATGTATTTAAGTAAAACGGGGGTACCAGAAGTTGCAGGCTCGTAAGGATGACCTTCTCCCTTTCTTTACCTTCCCATAGCACGTGGGAGTGAAATGACACTCTCAGAGATGATGGCTGCTCTCCTAACCAGCAGGTTTTTAGGTTGTCAAACTGGCAGACAGAAGGGAGGCCTGGCATTCTTTGCTCAAGAAAACAAGAGTGAGAGCTAGAAAGACAGCTCAGAGATTAAGAGTGCTTTTTTGCTCCTCCAGAGACCCAAATCTAGATCTGCAGACTCTTGTTGGGCAAGCTTACAACACTTGTAATTCTATTTCCAGGGGACCTGAAACCCTCTTCTGGGCTCTGCAGGTACCTGCACACACATGGCATATATACATACACCACACCCTGCCCCACAAAATGCACAAGTCTTAGAAAAGAAAAAAACAAAACAAACAAAATGTTGGACAGAGGACACAGGCCCTATCCTTCCCCTATAGCACTGTATCCCACTTTTAGGAACAGAAAGCAAGACCCACATTCACTCTGAGCAGCCAGTCTCTCGCAATTGGAGCTGGTGGAGTTGGGGCACCCTGGTTTATTTTATTTTGTTTTATTTTATTTGTTTGAGATAGGGTTTCTCCGTTTGTCTCTGGCTGTCCTAGCACCACCATGACTTTTATAAGCTGAAGCATAACAAGGCTTTGGCTTCAGACAACATCAAGAGAAGTCAGGGCTAGGTGAGATGTTTCTCACCTCTCTAGTTCCTTCCTGGGGTTCCTGGGGGCCTAGCACCCAGCTCTCCCATCTGCGTTACTCAGCCATATTGCCTGCCTGAATCAGGAGATGCTGCAGAGACATCTCAAAGCCCAAACAACCCCCATGCTGCTTCCCAAGACCCAGCAGATTCCTTGGGAGACAAGGACCTTATGAGAACTGAGACAGTTCCCAAGAGCCACAGCGTCTGTGACATACCTCATGCAACCCTTGATACGACACTTGGCTAAGAAAAGGGTAGACCCTGGGCTATATCTACTCCTCTGAGCCAGGTCTCAGAGATCAGCCCAGAACCTGGTACACAGTGCAGGTGCCCGGTAAATGCTTGTGCCACCATCACCATGACTCATTGTGATCTCCATTCCCCATCTCTCAGGCTCCAGTGAGGAGACGCTTTTCAGATGATCTCAGAGTGTGGAAGCTAAAACACTCTTAACCCAAACCAGGCTTCCCAGTAAGAAACTGAATATTCTGAAAGGGGCCAGGGCTGGTGGCAAGGCTGGCCCACAGCCTGGGGTCTTCCAAGGGGAAAAGGCTGAGCAGGTCTCTACCCTCTGACAGCAGGATGAGCCTAGCACCTCTCCTGGAAAAAAAAATCTCTCTGGAGACCAGAGGCCTGGCAGGGAGCCAAAGCAGGAGCCTCTCCAAGAAAATGCTGGCTTTGAGCCAAGGAGCATCCCAGAAGCTCCAGCTTGTACATCGGCTGAGGTTGAGGGGAGGAGGGGCAGCCAGGAGATGGGCAGCCCCAGCCATCTTCCAAAGGAACCTAGCCAAAAGGGAGTTTAACACAAACCTAGGACACACAGCTGTCTTTCCTTGTTTAGTGGTTTCTGTGTCTCTGGGAAAGTATGAAGTCACCACTGCCAGGTGTGGGTTCCACTTTTGGAACAATGATTCTGTCAGCTCCAGCTCTGCCCACACAAACCCACTGCTGACTCTTTACCTAAAGGTTCTTCCAGGGTTACTGTCACCCTAAATGCTGAAAAGCACAATATTGCCTGTAGATTCAGGCCGCAATTTCCACCTTCAGGGACTGAGGGGCAATCCCCACCTAACAGGCTCTTCTAGGCCTGAGCTATCTAGTTTTCCCACTATGCTTGCTCTATGCATAGACCTCAGTGATTAGACACCTCCTGGGTGAGACCAGAACAATCAGTTATAAGTGTCAGGTCTATAAGCGGGCTCCATTCTCTGGTTTAGATCAGCCATTTCCAGCAGAAATGTGAGGGGGAATTCCCTATGTAATCTTAAATGTTATAGAAGCCTCAGCCCAAAGACAGAAGAAACTGGCCACTTTAATGATATATTTTATTTAGTCCAATATTATTTGAATGTGCCATACTGCCCACATTTGTGAGTTTAGCCACCTATGTCTATTGGGTATCACACTGGACAGAATAGTACAGTACTTGACTCCAGCAGCAGGTCCCCATTTTCAGACGAGGCTATGTATGGCCAAAGAATCTATGGAGAGGGCACAGTGGTAGAAATCAAAGCCCCAGACTCCATCCTTCCAGATGGGCCCACCAGCCTTCCCTTTCAGCCTCCAGATGCATAACCGTGGACTATTAGGTAGATGACTGTATGATCAATCAAGTTTAGAGAGACTGCAGCATAAACCTATTTGAAAGAGGCAACCCAGAAAGGACTAGAAATGGATCTTGGCATTTGGCATCACAAGGCTGGGAGACAAAGACAACAGAAAGGAACTGGACGGACACTCTGGGAGACCTCTGTGTCAGACCCAAGTGCTGGTGAGGCCTTCTGTTTGTGCCATCCTGCTCACGGCCACCTGGCTCCCAGGATGTGTCAATACCCATGCTCCAGCACAGGGTCTGCTGAATTTTCCACCACGTCTCCCTGGAAGAACTCCCCACAAAAGCTCCTCTCTGCTTTGGAAGGCGAGAACAAGTCGTGCATTTACCCACTGCCTCTAGTCTTCTTACTCTGAGTCGCCATGCCAACACACAGTCATAATTACCAACGAAAGCGTCAATAGTGGCAGCATTGACAAAGACACTATATCAGGGCTTGTGAGCTAAGCAAGGTCAGGCTCTTCACAGCTCCCTAGCTTCCTGCCTACTTCCTTTATTCCACTCAGATCCATCTCTTTTCCTTCATTCTTTCTCTCCCACCCAGATGGTCTGATTTTATTTTCTCTGCAGAGAAAGGAACTACAGCTTAGTGTGTAAAACACTTTTATAGCAATTAGAAGACAGGTTCTTCTTTGAGCTCTGATTTTAACTTGTGGGAAAAAGTCACTTTAACATCCAGGCCTCAGGGTTCCCCCCGCCCCCGTGAATGGAAAGAACATTTCTGGACACTGCCTATTCAATAAGGGGGTGCCTGCATTTAATTTGCCTTCTAAATTCAGAGGCTGATTAACTGTCATGTAGTCATCTCTGAAATCGTCTTTATGATCAACAACAGAAGTACCAGAAGCTCAGGGAAACAAAAGAAGGTTCAGATCAGAGAGGGAGTTAGTGCTAATGCCTGGGAACAGCGGGGCTTGCATCTTCCCCAGGAAGAGCGAAAATCTCAGAAAAGGAGCCAGGAGCAGCTGAATGGTGGCCTCTATCAGATTATGAAAAGATGAGTGGGATGGATGAGAACTATCAGGCTAAGTGACAAGCATCCTGAGGCCCCCAGCGAGAAACAGGACATGCACCCATTTAAAATGAGAGGTCAGAAAAGGAAGGCAGACAGCCGTCACTGGAGCCCTACACAAGAGCGCCCCAATTTCAGAACACCCAGTGCACCAACATCTGAACTTACAAAGGAGATAAATTGGAGGCTGATGATTAGCATCACAAAATGATTATTCCCTTTGTAAAAGGCTTCACTGCAGGACTGCTTTAAATAGTGCATTTAAACCATGATCTGATTTGCTAAATTCGATTTATACACATCGACTGCCTAAGCTGGCGTGCTGCTGTGTTTACATGTCTTCCCTTGGCACAGAGGAGGGGAGAAGCCAGCCATTATTTGGGGCCTTTAATCCTTGCAGACAGTAACTAATCTGGGGAGCTGAACCCTGTTTTTCTTCTGCAGCTGGGGCTTTAGCTGCAAACTGGCCCCAGTTCTGCTCTTTTGCCCATGGAGACCTTGCTGGAAGATGTCAGGGCAGGGGCCAGATCGGTTGGAGCCTTCCTGGACATAGGGGTTCCCTACGAAGAATACTCATCCCCACACTTAGGGGTGACACTTTTTGGTACAGATTTCTATTATTGAACTATTTCCTATAGTCACCAAGCCGAGGATACCAACCCCACCTTTGGGGTCCACTGACATTTCCGAGGCTGAGTCACAGCTGGTCAGTGAGGACACCTAAGCCACAAGGACCAAATCTGTGAAGGAACAGAAAAGAAGCTGGCTCTCCATTAAAGAAGACAAAAGATCCCCTGGCTCAATGGGGGAAGCAGTCCTTGCCTCACCTAAAGGGATCTGTAGGCCTCGTTGACAAGGCCTGCTGAAAGACAAATGATCCTCTTCTGTGAGGTCTAGCACTTGTGACAGTGCAGCTAGGATTCAGGCCCATGCTACAGGGGAAACGCTCTGGCCCGCTCACACCATTTGCTGGGGCAGGGGGCGTAAGGAGGCTCCATTACTAGGTAGGTTGAAAAAGAACAAAGTGCCCCCAAGTCAGTGCGTTCTACCCACCTTCATCTCAGCAGTAGGTTTCAGCTTTAGGTCTTGTTTACCACATTTACAGATTCCTCAGCCAGAGGAAAGTAGCAGACAGTGCCCAGGTCGGGAGAATTCATAGCGAGGATGAGAGGTCTATAGGCCACCAGTAAATTACCTCTGAGAATGGGGGCTGGACTGGGAGTCAGAACCCCGGGTCCTAGCCCTTGTTTCACTAGCTTAATGGCCTTAAGGAAAATCAAGTTTGGGGGCTCATGTCCTCATCTACACAACCTACACAATCACCAAGCTTTAACATATATATATATATATATATATATATATATATATATATATATATGTGTGTGTGTGTGTGTGTGTGTGTGTGTGTGTTTTCTGGCACTGGGTATTGAACCAAGGCAAGAGCTCTCTACCATTGAGCTACCTCCAGCCCATCAAGCTCTAAATTATTAGACAAACCATATATCAGAAAGGTGTCTCTCACAAACCCTGACTTCTGAGCAAGGTTATAAAGTCATCCTGTTTTCTTTGTCTTGGCTGCCAGGAAGCTCAGAGCAACTGCAATAGTCCATCAGAAATTCTATTCTAAACCAGGGCCCTGGGGTAGACACGGTGGAGTGACGAGAGAGCTGTCAAGTGTGAGGTAAGGCTTGGGTAAGAAGGGGGTGTGGGTTAGGGGGTGCTGGTGCTTACTGGAAAGGAGAAGAGACAAGGTAAATCTTTGTGTTCCTGTTTATGTGCGTGCTCTTGCAGAGGCTTAAATAAAAAACCAAGGCCTCAGGGTTCGAAGAAGTTGCTTAAGGGAGTCACCACCCTACCTATTTAAGGAGGTCCAAGTTCATGTGAAGCACTTGGGCCTGGCACAAGGCAGAATTCAACGAACGTAAACTGGTTACTGAAGTTTCTTAGGTGAGGGTACACAAACACACGTGTAGGGCCTGCTTTAGGGTGTCGTGGCTTAAAAAGGCAGGCAGACCAATGATTGACGAAATAGGCCACAGGAGAAAGAAAAGCAGTTGTGACTCTTGGGCTGAGGTCTGGAGAGGGCAAGTCCAAAGATGGGGTGGCTCCCATCCCACCGCCTTCATCCTCAAACTGACTCAGCCCAGCCTGAGCAGTGAGAATGGGGTCTCTGGGTCACCCTCAGCCCCAACCACTGTTTCACAGGTCTCACATTGGGACCCTGGACTCTCTTTGCCTTAGGGTCGCTTTGCCAGGGGTTGAGATCATGGAGAGGGGCTGCCCATCACCTCCTTCCTGTACCACAGTTTGAAGGAAACATAGGTGCTGGCCACACAGGTTAACACTGCTTGGAAACAACTCTCCAAGAAGAGCTCGCGGGTCCAAACCACACACACACACACACACACCCCAAAACCCCACTGTCAGTGTTGGTCAGCTGGACCTGCACTCCAGCTTGGCCGAGATGGCCCATAGGCCAAGGTCCCGACCAGGGGGGCCCAGCAACGCCCTGTTTTCCCCTCAACGGCCAGGAAAGGCACCGTGGCCTCGGGGACAGGGTCCCGGGGCGCCGGAAGGAGGCTCCCGGAGCCTCGGAATACGCGGAGAAGGCCCGAGGCGGGCGGCTGCCGGGACCCCCAGGCCGGGCGCGCCCTCCGGGGATGCGCTCTCCTCCACGGGGATGCTCGGCCCCGGGCGGGCGGCACAAGGAGGTGCTTGGCGGAGCCCGCGGCGCCGCGACCGACCGCGTGCCCACGCAGCCATCTTGCCGCCGCTCGGTCGCTCTCAAAATGGCCTCCCGGCCCCGGCTCGGCCCAGGGGACGCGGCCGGCTCCCCCGGCTCCTCTCCCGGGCCCGGGGGGCGGGGGTAGTCTTCCCCGTAGGCCCTGGCCCTGGGCGCCCGGCACCTCCGCGGGCCGGGGACGAGCTGGGACTCGAGGTGCGATGTGGCCCAGTTCGTCCCTGCTCGAGCTCTCCGGGCACCGAGGCTGAGCGCGCCGGGGGGCCCGGAGCCCCGCTGGGGGTGGGGGGCGGGCTAGCCTACCCTCCCTCGCCCCGCGAGCGAGCGCCTTTACCAGCCCAGGTTCTGGCCACCGCTGGCTCGGACCCAGGCTGGGGCCGGATGTGCCTGAGAAGCCACCTCGGAGGCCAGGATCCTTCCACGGTGCCAGGGCGCTCGGCAGCCCGCCCGCCCGCTCGGCGGGATCGGTTACCGAGCACCGGCCTGGCAGGTGTACCGTTAAAGCCATCGCACACTCGGAAACCAGCGACGGGGTCACCCCGTGACATCGGATTCTGGCCGCTCTCAGGGAACTCTGGTAGACACAGCCTTTCCAGCGCTCCCGGTGCCGTTTTTTGGAGGCTCCCCTTGTCCTCTTTCCCCGGCTGCGGCCACTCACCTCTCCCGTAGCGGTGGAGCTCCCTCGTCAGTGCTGAGGGCGAGGAGCTGCCGTGGAAGGGGGCGCAGAGCCAGGCAGGAAGACTGGAGTCTGGAGCACCAGCCGGTGAGCAACTGTAACACAGAGAGAAGACGTCGGGCCTCCCTAGACGTGTGTCTACCAGAAACGGCTCATCAAAAACCTCAGGGTCCCACACTGGCCTGGAGGTGAGCTAAACGGGGACCACACAGCCTGGGGGAAAATGCTGGGTGCTCTGGGCTCCAAACACGCCCTCCCAGAAACATCGGGTGGGGTACTGCTGTGAAGGAGAGCGGATTCTGTCTGGTACCCAAGGTTGGTAATGGACAGGACACCTGGATGCGGGGCAGAAAGCCTGAGCTAGACCTACCCAAGGCACAACTTTGGTTTTTTCGGTCACAACTAGTGAGCTTCGACCTGGGGAGGTTTTCTCTGAAGAGCCAGCTCCTAACACCGCCCTCCTTGGAGGTGCCACCTCGGCTTTGGCTTTCACCACCGGCTTTCTTTGCTAGAGTAGCCAAAGCCCATCTGCCGACTTAAATGTCTCCAGACAGTTTAGATGTCCCCCTAGTTAGTCATCCAAGCTCAGAATTTACACCTGTCTCTCCCTGATCTCCTGGCCCTTGGGACGCAGCAGATATGGTACTGTGGGTCCTTTGGTGACACTTTGTGCATCTATTGGGGCTTTCCTTCTGTCTTCAGCAGTGGGAATTTTGAAGTTCAGACCCAGATGTTCGTGTACGGACATTTGAGCTATTACTTGATCGTTGCCTATTGTGTGCTGGGCACTTTATTTGTATTTTTTAATATAATTTCACACGACCCCTGGAGGTACAGGTACTATGGTCCCCATTTTAGCCAGAGAGGTGAAGGGCACACCTAAGGATGCACAGAGTGTGGGAAAGGGTAACCCCCTCCCCCCACAAGAGAACCCTGCATCACAGCAGAGCACTCCTAGCAGCTCAGCCTTTCTAAAACTCTCTGTGTGTGTGTGTTTAACCTGGTGGACCTGTATCTCTAACTCTACAAGTTCAAAGGAGGAGTTAGCCCTCTCGGGGCAGAAGAGAGCCACACAGACAAGCCAGTCCTTCCTTCCCCATAAGCAGAGGATTCTGCAGTGGTTCCCTCCCCCCAAGGCTCCACCCTTCTTTAGTGTAAGTGCAAAACCTTGGGGGAGCTCGGAGAAGTCCCAAGATGGCCAACAATCCCCTCACAGCCAACACGATATTATCAGGATAACCCGACCAGAATAATATGAGATGCATGAGTGTAAGGGCTTCATATTTTTGCACACAACCCCAAGGAGACCCGAGCAGATAGAGGAGCTAAAAGAAGCATTCATGGAAATGCCCTCTCTTTTCCCTTTATATCCAGCCAAGAAGCTCTCCCAAGTTCCATTTGAGAGCTGCTTTTTTTTTTTAATGATGATATTAATGTGGGTTTTTTTTTTCTTCAATGAAACCTTTGTGAGAAAAATTATATCCATTGGAACTGGGGTGAAACAAATACATTTAAAAAGGTTTTTAAAAAGGCTTTCTTAGATGAAGGGTAAGGGACATGGCTTTCAGTGTAGGCTATCTGGGACAGCAAAGATTGGGCAGCTGTAGGATGAGGTGAGGTGAGTGGGAACAAGACTAGATCCAGGTTAGATTTGAGAGAAATCCAGTAATAACAAGGGGCAAGGGACGAAGTCCTTTACAAAACAGTTTCAAGGAGACACAGCAACACCAGTCTGCCCTGGAGAGTGGACCTGGTTCCCGAACTTCCATCCAACTTGCGATCCAACTATACCCTAACGAGAGGGAGTTGGTCTGAGAAACACCACCCTATATATTTCTAAAATACATAAAGACTAGGAGCTTGCCCTAAGCCAGAGAGAAGCAATTCTGCTCACAGTACCCCCTAATTCATGGGGGCCACAGAAACTAGGTTGCAAGCTGGGGTGGGGGTGGTGAGGCTGACCAGTGAGGGGGCTCCAATGCCTGCACAGATGGAGGCTGAAGGGTCTAATTAGCACAAAGCCTGCACCTTCCATTAATAGCTCACCACGAACTCCTGGATGCCGCTGAAGGCAGTCAAGTTAGAAAGTGTGAGGCTCACCTGTCCCCAGCTCATTAACAGACCTAGGGTGAGAATAGGGCTCTCTTGTGGGAGGACCAGCCCAAACCAGGCCCCCAACCCCATCTAATTACAAGGTTGACTTCTGAGTCCATCCGAGGGGGGGAGGGATTAACCTAAGTCCGATATACTTGGACATACGTTCAGCCAGGCCCCCAAGGACAGTGTGCTCCCTCCAGACTCGAAATAAATTCTTTAAGTGCTGGCATACATTCCATTTATATGAAACCCTAGATAGGTAAAACTGACAGAGACCTCAAAAGGGGGGAGGGGAGCAGGCAGACTGGAAAGAAGCAGGAGAGAAGTTTCTAGAAAGGGGGAACTGCTATCTTGGGTGTAAATGCATTTGTCAGAATTCATAGAACCGTCCACCTATAATCTATTTCCAGATGAAAATCACGCCTCTAGCAACACTCGTGTGTGTGTGTGTGTGTGTGTGTGTGTGTGTGTGTTCGCGTGCCTGTGTGCGTCTCCATCACATATCCACCCAAAGAGCTTGCAGTCTGGTTGATGTGCAGGTTCACACCCTTTTTCAAGGGTCACAGTGGAGAAAGGGGGCAGAGCAGATGGGGAAACAGGGCCGCGTACATCTCACAAACACGAGGCCTCGGCTGGCCAAGTGGGGAGGAGGAATGTCTGAATTGAATCAATTAGCTGCAGAAAACTTCAGAAAAGAAGTAAGGCCCTTCATAAAAACAAAGCCCACTCCTTAATCCCCAAAGGCAATCCTTTCCCCCATTCCCATGGCCACTCCTCAGTAAACAAAGAAATCCCCCCCTCCACATCCACACCTCAATATTCATTATGAGCTGACGTCGGAGGCTGCATTCCAGCCTCCCAGAGTGCCCTAATGACTGGAAACCCAATGGCAGATGACTGAGGGCTTTTCCTCTCCTCTCCACAGCTCTGCCCTTCCCATGGCAGTCTGTTCTTTCTTTTCTCCTTCTCTTTCTTCTTTTCTTCAAATTAGTGAATAAGCAAACCCCTAGCAAGCAAATCAAAGCAAAGACATCACTAACTCTGCTTTGTTCATTTATTTTGACAAGTGCAGTTTAATTTTAATTATTTATGATAATACTTCATAGTAGACAGTAAATGTGCCGGGGTATATTTGGTAACATTAATGAAGTCTGCCTAATAGGGACCTTCACTCCAGCACCCTGCCTGGAGAGCTGCCTGCTGCAGAAGCAGGGTGAGACCACGGGTCTGTACTGGGGTTTGCATTTTTTTTGTGGGGGTGGGGAGAGGAGAACTTAATGGGTTTGAGGATTAGCCAAAGGAAAATTAACCCGATTCTAGAGAAGAGGCAAATAGTAAGCCCATAATCATGTGTCAGTGTGGATTGTGTGTATTTAAACACCGAGAACACACGCTTGGTGATAAGGAGGCCCAGGCGTGCACACACCACATGCATATTTACACACGAATCTCCAGTGTGCAGATCAACAGAGGCCCAGAGAAATTAGGCTCTGGGCAATTAAAAATAGGAATAAAAATAGAGAACGGAGCAGATAGAGTTCTCTCTATCTCCAAAGTACCTTTCTCCTACTTATCATACACTTCAAGTGGGCAAACACAGGGCAGAATTTGGAAGCTGGGGGAGGAACTTCTTCAGCTGGTCATCACACTGGAATGTTCCCTTCCACACACAATGGAGATGATATACAGGTCTTTGTGGATGCAATGTCCCTTTAAATGGGGCTGGACTAGGGATGTAGCTCAGTGATAGAGCCCTTGCCTAGCATTCAGGGGTTCCAGCCACAGCAAAAACCCAAACTAAACCAAAACAACCACAAAACCACACACACAATAGGGCTGACCCTTTACCTCCCCATATATGGGCAGGCTTCTACATAGCGACAAAATATGTGCATATGCACACAGAAGAATGGGAATATTAAACACCACTTGCTGCAAATGCACAGGTACCTGAGACATTGAGGTGCATCCTGTAAAGCATTTACAATAAAGCTTTCTACAGTCGCAATACAGTTAAAGTATGTTACAATTAATGCTTGATTTTTGAGACTGTGAAGAAGCCTTTGGACTCTCCACTCATTCATTCATTCATTCATTCAAGCACTGAGGGCTTCCTGTTTCTTATTTCTGAAGTGTCTGCTAGTGTCCAAGGTAGTTTAAAGCCATTATCAAGGGGCAGATAGCTTTTCTTGAGACCAACCGCAGTACTGTCGTAGGACAAAGACCAGGTCTAGCTCTTGGGACAAGAACTATTAAGTGTGCCATCTCTGGTTTGTTTGTTTGCTTGTTTTCTTTCTGAATGATCCCAGCAGGTAAAACGGGGACCCTCGTCACAAGGAGCATTAGCCAAAGGGCAAGAGGTTGGAGACTCTTTTCTTGGCATAGTCCAGACATCCAGGGTCTCCAGGACCTGCTTATCCCCAAACACAGGTGCTCCTGAAATCCCTCACACCTCCTACTCTTCAAGCAGAGGGGTGTTTTGGATAGCACAAGAGGATCAGCTATAGGCACCTGGCCCCCAGATTTCTCCCCTGGCCCCAAGCTCTTCCAACCTTTCTCCTTAAAGCTGTGACCTGGCTCTGGCGTGGGAAAGGCGATTTGGAGCTTTTCACAAATCCAGTATCCCCTTGAACCAAAACCAATTAGCCTGGTCCAAGGTCCTGTCATTGAGGCCCTGGCCCTCTTTTCAAACCCCTGCGGCTCAATTGCGGTGAGGGGCTGGCCAGTGAATGCCGGGACCACTTAAAGTGGTGCTTAAGCCGGACCGGGGTGGAAGGAAGGAGCCAGCGCTATAGGAGCTGCGGCCGCCCATTCTCAGAGCCACTGACCAAGGTTTTGTTCCAGCCACAGCCCCCACCCTGGCTCTACTTCTAACGACCCTCCCTTCTCTCCACTTTCCAGCTGTCTGGAGGACAAATCAAAAGCTAGCTCAAAGAATCCGAGAGACACCCAAATTTAGGACATCTCAGCGTTTGAGTCTTACCCCCCCAGAAGTCCTGTCCTCGAATGCGTTAGCCACAATAGAGCACCTACTGTATGCTTGATGTTTTCCTCAGAGGCACCTGAACAAGTCGTCTTGTGGATGAGAAAACTAACTTGCCTGAAATCACGGGACTTAACCTTAGGGCACAGTTTTGGGAAAAGCTTTTCGGGACTCCCTAAGACTACTCTCTTACGACCGAGATGAGAAAGATAGGGGAGGATTCACCTTCAGTGAAAGAAAAAGTGATTTAAAAAAAAAAAAGTAGGAACAAGGCCAGTTAGCTATCCAGATAGGGTTCAAATCTACAGAGGGTCTAGAACCAACCGGGTGGGTGTGAGGAGAAAGAGCCGGAACCTTCCTTCAGTCCCTGGCCTCTCGCTGGTCCCCAATTTCCTTTTCCAGGTGGAATGAGGAAGACCCACCCTCTACGATGGGTTGCACGGCTAGGGGGCTCTGCTCGTCGCCATGGTAACGCGCATCCCACCCCAGGCTAGAGCTGATTGGTCATTTAATCCAGGGTGGAGGAAGGTAGGGTGGGCTGGAGTCTGGGTGAAATAGGGGACAAGGACACCCCAACCCCACGCGCGTGGGAGAAGCCAAGATGGGGGGGGGGGAGGAGGCGGTTAAAATGGCGCCGTGGCCTCCCGAGGACCGATGCTCGGGACGCAGCCCCGGGGCACGGGGAGCCCAGCGGTTCTGGGCCGCGCCGCCTCCCGGGGGGCCGGGAGGGAGGGTGGAGCAGCCTCCCGGGGGGCCGGGGGGGGTGGAGGGCGCCTCCGTCCGGCACGGCCGTCCCGGGGCCCCCAGCCGAGCGCTCCCCGAGGCCGGGCGCGGGCGGGCGGGCGGCGGCTGAGCGGGAGCCGGGGACCCCGGGGCGCGGGGCTGCGCGTCGGGGACGGGGCGGGACGGGGGGGGGGGCGGCCGAGCCTCTAATCCCGGCGCTGCGTGTGGGAGCTGCGGGATCAGGGAATTAGCGCTGTAACCTCGGATTAGTAACGCTCGCTAAATGAGCGCCTAATTCCGACCCTTCATGCTTTTCAGCGTCGCGCGGGGTCCCGGGAGGCCCTCCTGGCCCGGCTGCTCCGTGCTCTGCTCCCATTTCCCGGGAGGTCCGACAGCGGCCGAGAACTCCCGAACCAGTCTAGAGCCGCCGGCCTCGGCCTCGCAGCGAGCCTGCGCCTCGGTGGTGCCTGCCGACGCCAGCTTGTCATTGGTCGGGCTGAGGCCTGTACGGCCGGTATGGTTCAGTGCTGCAATTCCGTGGGCAAGCGAGGGGAGAAGCCCTCGAGGCCTCCTCCACAACGAGAACTGCTCGCCGCCCTGCCCTGCCCGTGCGACCTTCGGCCAAAGGCTCCGCGTTTCTAGTTGTCAAAATGAAAGGTGTTGACATCTTTGAGATCTCAACCAATTCTGGCTTCCAACTGTCCTTCCGGCGGCGCTTTCGGGACCCACAGGCCTTTTCTTATAGAAAGAGACTAGTTAGTGCAAGTTGGAACAGTGCAGCCCAAACTTGATCATCCAGGCCGGAGGAGACTTGGGGAATCAATGGGAAGGGGATGGGGGTGGTGGGGAGAGCAAAGGCTGAGGAGGACCAGGCTCTCCTGGCTTCCCAAAGACTAGGCTAGCTATCGAGGTTGACAGGCCACACAATTTTGAGCCCGTCTCTTGGGCTCCAAGTGCCCAGGGTGGGATGAAATGGATGGGCTGGCACTTGGAAAGCCTTTTCTGATGAACTCCGTGAATTAGAACCAGCATACCCACTCCATCGCCGCCACCACCTCTCAGCTGGCAGCCACCCTTTCCCTTAGGGAAGCTCTGGATCAGCACATTTGCCCTTTGTCGAAAGGAAAAAGTCCTGCACTTTCTCAGGCTCCGACTCTTCCCCCACCAGCCTGTTAACGGGGACTCCAGCCTGCCCAGGGAACCCACACACGGTTGAGCTGCCCAGACACGGCTGTGAAGCTATGAAGCCACCGGGGCCTAGGAAGGAGCAGGAGGGGTGGAAGGGAAGGCTCTAAGCGGCGGGGCAGGGTCTGTGGCTGCCCCAGCCCAGCTGTGAGAGGTGGAGGCAGGGAGTGCTGGGCAAGCAGGCTGAGAGCTGCTCCGGTTTCCTCTGAAATGAGGTCACCATTAGCACACAGGCTCCCAGGTGCACCAGGAAGGGAGGGCAGGCCCAGGAGAGGCCGCTGGGGATGGGAGGGGGTGCTCCTGGTTCCCCAAATACGTGAGTGACCCTTCACTGGCCGAGGAAATGAGACGGGCTTTTCGAAATGGAAAGGAATTACAACAGGGTCTTGGAAACCTTTCTTCCACCCCTGAGAACCTTTCACCTCTGAGAAGGACAGAGCGGAGACAGTGTGCTTTCCTGTCACTGCCTGCCTGCTGTTAATTTTGTTAATAGCTAAAATCCAAAAGGCAGAGTCTCCATCGACCATTCTGAAGCCACATCTTGCCCTTCCCCAGAGCCAGTGGGTTCCCCTTTTGTACCACTGACACTTCTGACTTTTACACAGGTAACCTTTGTTGTTGTTAAAATGATTTTGCTAAGCAAAGAAAAAAAAAAAACAGTTTATAGGCACAACGATGGAAAAAGATTTGTATTATTACAAGGGGGCTGGGCAGGTTCTAGGTAGAGGACGAGAGACCAATCTTATAAATATCTAAGGCAGAGGCTCCTGGGATTGAACTGGGCCAAGATGGAAGTAAGGTGACCTAGGTAAGGCCCACCTCTCCACTTCTAGGCTGTGTGACGCTGAAGGACCTGGTTCTCACCCCCAAGATGTGCTTCATTATTTGTTCAAAAGGGGGGGAAAGGGGTGTCAATTCAGGCTGGTGCTCCGGTCCTTCCCAGCCAATCTGTTAGCGCACACACTGACTTTCCCCCAAAGAACCTCAAGCCTTCAAGGAATGTGAACTGACTTAGGATTCTTTCTTCTCCTCAGCTTTGATGGGGTCCATAGATAGGTCTACATCCCCTAAGGGGGAGCCCCAATGGCTTCCCAACTTGCTGAGGCCCTAAACTTCAATGCAAGGAGAGAGAGGTAAGGGAGCGTCAGAAAGGAGAATGACCCGAGGGCTGAGAAACCTCAAAGGGGGACATTCTGCTCGGCGTGGAGCTAAGAACCTCATACCCTGAGCAGTGGCACGCCCCGCTCGGCTCGCTGCGCCCAGCTAAGAGGGACCTGGAGTCTGAGTGGCCGGTGTGCAGCATTGGGTTGCCATGGGAACGGAATTCAGATTTTTCCCCCAATTGCTTTTTTATTTGCTAGACATTGTAATACATCTTATGTTGCCACTTACTGGGGCGGGAAGGAGAGGAGCTCCGGAGAGCCCGGCTGCCCCTTAACCAGTTGTGGAAGTTGGGGAGGTTCGGGCTGCAGTCGTCGGAGCAGTGCCGGCTTTGAGGTTTAGAGGAACTGGGCTAGGTCCCTCCCGCCCACCAGCCTGCTCTTGGTTTGTATGCAGGGCAGGGCCGGTCGGTCGGGGCAGGAGGCCCCCGCCTAGGCCCCTGGCCATTGAGCACACTCCCCGCCAGCTCTGCTCCGCTTCACGCTGCACACAGACCCCCCAACTGCACACAAAGGCAGCTGCCAGAGCCGGTGAAAAGTGATCAAATTATCAAGAACTTGACCTCACCGAGGGGCGAAGCTCCAGCAACCCCCCAGCCGTATGCTAATGGCGCTCAGGGGCTGACTGGTCGAATAATTCGATAAAGGCCGCATTGTTAGCGGCAGGGCAGCCCCCTGCCCACCCTTTCACTCCCCCCACCGCCGCCTACCGTTCTCTCTCTCCCTCTCTCTCTCTTTCTCTCTCTCTCTCTTCCTCCCTCCCTCCCTCCTTTCCTCCCTCCCTCCCTTTCTCCCCGTCCTCTTTCTCATCGCATTTGCATCCCAAAATCCCCGTCCTCAGCCGGGCGCGGATTGTTCTAGCCTGATTTATGGGGTGAAGGCAAAGGCTGGCGCCTTCCCCGCCAGCGACCCCTCTGCAACCCCAGCCCGTTCCCCGCCCCCAGCACACTCCACTTTGGGGTTACAGCCCCGGCGCTGGGGAATGGAAATGGGGGGGGGCGCAGGGGACGAGGAGGAGGAGGAGGAGGAGGAGGAGGAGGAGGAGGAGGAGGAGGAGGAGGAGGAGGTGGTGAAGGGAGCGCCTCCCGGACACCGCGAGTGTCTCCTGGAGAGCCCCAGTCGGATACCTGGTCCGGGCGCGGCCGCTCCGTCGAGCTGGAGTCCCCGGGCGGCGTGGGCTTCTCTGGGCTGCTCTGGCTCCTGCGGCCGGGGCGGCCGGCCGGGCGACCGCACGCAGAAGTTGTTGAGAGTCATTTCTACTTTCGGTTATCTAGCTTTATGACGGCTCTGTGGCACTCATACAGCTAGATAACCAAAGAGAGAAACGGGCCTCCCTTCGCCGGCACCGCGCCGCGGCCGTGGGCCCCCCACCCCATCCCCCGGTGCCGCTGCCGAGCCGGGCGCGGGGGCCTGAGCGGGCGCCCATCCCGGAGCCACCCCCGGAGGCGCGCGGGGAGCCGGGGGTGGGGGGACCGACAGACACACACGGACGCCCGGCCCGCCGCTCCCCGGGTCGCCCGGCTCCCGCCCTCCCTCGTCCTCGCCGTGTCCCCGGCCCCGGCTAGCCCGCCGCTCGCTCCCACGCCGTCCCGGGGAGCGCTCGGGGCCCCGGCGGCGCTGCGCGCTCGGGCAGCCTCGGGCGCCCCGGCGGCCCCCAGCGCACTGGCCCGGCGGCCCTCCTCTCGCAGGCTAATCGCCCCGCGGGGAAGTGACGTCAGCCCGGGGCCTGGCCTATCCTGGGCTCCCATTCAAATCCCAGCCCCCTTCCCGCGCTCGGCACCACCCAGCCTTACAATGGCCTGGGCGCCGCGGGGCCCGGGGAGCGCCCCTCCGGCCCCCCAGGAGCGTCGGGCCTGCGTCCCCCGGGGGCGCTCGGTCCGGCCTTCCTCCCGAGCCTCTCTGACCTCCTCGCAAGGTCTTGGTGCCCGGCTGCCACCGCAGACCGCCAGAGTTAGAGTTTGAAGGGACAGGTTTAAGGTCGTGGTCCGGCCAGGGCAACCGGGGGAGCGCAGGAGAGAGGCTGCGGACCGGTCCCCCTGTCCCTAACGCCTCTCTGCCTCTCCCCTTGCCCGGCACCGTGCGCACCGCGCTGTAGAGATCAGGGGAGGGGAGGAGGGTCGTCCTGTGTCTGGATCGCTGGGTCCCGTACAGAGCGCCTAGCTGGTAGGGATTCCCGAGGCACGCTATGCTCAAACAAGGTCCTAGATGTGGGCACCGGGTGGCCGGCTTCCCTCCCCTCTGACTACGACTAGGCACAGCCAAGGATGTGCAACCGATTGTGCCCCGGCGCCTTGAAGACATCCCATTCACCTCCCACAGAAAGCATCGGCTCCTTCCGCCTTTCTGTTCGCAGCACACAACTGGTCCCCTCACCCCGAGCGGCTTCACAGGCTGTCGGAAGGCTCGGCCCCTCGGGTTTCCCGGAGCACTGGAGAACTGAGCCTGGCCACTGAACTGATGGCCCCAGCTCAGTGTCCCAAGGGCTGGTGGCCCAGAGGTGCCCACCTGAAGCCGTTCCCTGCTCCCTCGCTCCTGTGCTTTACCCTTCCATTCTGGGCCCTTTGACTCACCTCGGTCACTCATTCCTAGGAGGCAAAAAAAAAAAAAAAAAAAAAAAAAAGAAATACGAAAGCTTCCGTCTATTTTCCCCAGACGTCCCTAGAAAGACTTTAAATCCGAGGGCTAGGGGGAGAGTCAACAATAGAGCAGGCTAGCAGCTTCCCGGATTCCAGCAGTCTACAGTCCCAGAGACTCCCTGAGCTCGGGTACCCCCGAATCCACCGCAGGCTTAGGTGGAGGTACTCATTCAGATCTGTTTTAGTGAGGCAGGACCCCCCCAGCCCCCCTCCCTCTCCATCAGCAAATCCCTTCGGGTTGGGTTCAAAGAATAGGCCCAAAGTAGGTGATTTGGAAGGGGTTTCAGGATTTTTCTAAACATACAGAAAGCATTCTCCCTCAAAATGACACACCTGGATCTTGGTCAAGGACCAGATTTTTGTCTCGAACCTCTTTACCCCGTGCTTGTTTTGGGTTTGTCCTATTTTCATCTTGACCCCAAATCCAAGGTGGGCTGCATCCCTACCCCCATTCCGGTCACCCAGTGAGCAAGCAAGAGCAAGCATCTACACGCCTCTCTCCAAATTTCACCTCACAGACACATCCTTGTCTCGAAAAATGGACACCACAGGCTAGACCGAGCGGAAGCAGCAGAGAGACACAGAAGGGCTGACCTACCAACGGACTGCGAGGCTCAGGAAAGAGCCTTGCCTTCGGGCCTGCCTGCCTAATTCTAAAGGATTTTCATAATCAGGAGGTGCCCCTCTCTCCTCCTCCTACAGCCTCTTCCATTTAGCTGTGTGTCTGTCAGTGTGGGCGGCCTCCTGAGGGCTAGTCCTCCTAGGCCACCCTGCGCTGGGATGGGAGGGACTGCCGAGGCAGGTCGAGGTGTGCAGACAGGATTCACCTGAGAGAGGGAGAAGAAAGAGGGGGAGCGGGGAGCAGGAGAGAGGGGAAAGAGAGAGGGGGGGAGCGTTCTCAGAGTGTGATTTAAAGCGGGATGCTGCACAAAATGGCTCCTCAGCGAGACCCATGCTAACAGCACACGGAAGCCCCGGCCTGAAAGCCTAGGGCTGCTTAGGGCTCTGGGAGAAAGATTAAAAAAGCTTGATTTTGCATTCAGTTCAGGTGCGGCAGGTCAAGGCCACCAAAGCCACATTTCTGTTTTCTTTTAGGAAACCAAGTCCCTTGCCGAAGCAGGTGAGACCGGACAGAAGACAAACAGAGGCTTCATTTGAGAGTAAGACCCGTCCTGGATTGGAGACTCCTTCCTGCCCACCCTCCAGGGTCCAGGTGCGTGAAGGCATGATCAGCTCACTCGAAGGAAGGAGGCTACTGTAAGCGTGGGCCTTCTGCCGTCGCCGTCGGCTGCCTGCCATTTGGCCACTGTTCTGATGGGGCAAGGCTGTTCTTTGGGCTATAGGCTGGCAGCCACACCCATGTACGGGACGGGACGCCCCCAGGTCAGCACCCAGCCAGGACATACTGTTTGGGACTGGGCTTACCCAAGGAGGACCCCACTGACCTTGGCCCTAATTGTTTCCTCTGCGCTCTGGACTGGGTCTGAGCTTGATGCACTTCCTCCCATATCAATTCCCTGCCTCTAGCCCGCTGTCCTAGCCCAGCCCTTAAGTCCCGAGAAGAGCAGACGCTGGATCTAGGGCTGGAAAACTGGTGGCTGCTGATGGGCCCTGGCCGTGGTGCTGAGGGCTGCCCGCCTGGCATTATCTCCTCAGCAGTTCCACTTGCCGGGAAACTTCCTGTCTCCTAACCCTGGCTGGAAACCTGAGCTCTGGCGGTTCCTACAGCTACTTAGAAAATCAAACACCCAGAGGAGGTCCAGCAGCTGACATCTATCTCCACCAAAAGTAGGAGACTCCATTTTTCATATTCAAAGCGCCACACGGAGACAAAAGTCCTTGACTGAATTCCCATATCTGAACCTATACAAACTACACATCTACCCCAGAGCCCACCGACTCAGGAGACCTACACTGCACTTTCTTCCCCCGCCAGCTTGTGAGGTAGCCCCTAAGGAAGGAATGGTACTTGTGCCTACCTATCTGTATGCAAGTGCTCTTGCGCCTGCTGGCTGGCATCCACTGCGTGAACTCCCCTTGCCTCTGGCCGGTGCTTCTCTTTCCTATCTGTAGTTATTCAGCTCAGAGGCAGCTTCCACTTTAGGACACAATGAGTTAAGGGGTTCAGAGAAGGACCTGGGGAAATTCACACCCTCGCTCGCGGCCTGGTGCAGACACCCTTTTCCTGTGACCAGGCTTGCCCAGAATCTGAGGCTGGCAGCCTGGGGCTGATGGAGTATGGCAGATGCAGCCACTTGGCCTGCTATTCAGTCTGGAATGAGCCCTCCTTTTGATCCCCTCTGGGCTGTAATTAGGACACAGAATCTCTAGCCACAACCCAGGCCAGTTCCAGGTGCCTTTTCCCCATTGCTGCCTTTCTCTTTCATTCCTTCCTCAGGCCCAAGCTCTGATTAAGCTGGTCTTCCTATTGTCTGGAGGCTTGAAGGGCTGTTCACTGGGAGATCTAGCTCTGGGCCACCTCACACGGAACCGGCTCCTTGTACCCAGGGGCTGCAGAGGCCCCCACACCTACCCTCAAACACACATGGCCAGCGGAGCTGTAGCTCCCTCCCTGGCTTTTAACCCACCGATTTCCTCAGCATCAGAGGGGAAGGCAGCAGGGTGTGGGCTCTTCAAACAGGGACCTCAAATACCTCCCTCAAAAGGCCAAGCCTTTCCTTGTGTCATCTTAGCAGCTGGCATTGCTGCCGAAGGTACACCCTAGCCCCTTGCCCTCTTAGCCTGCCTCTGGCCTCCCTGGCTTGAAAGCCAGACCCTCAGAGTCCACCTGCCCCGTGCCTCCAGAACCCATCACCTCCCAAATATGAAGGTTCAAAGAGGCTCTCCCCTCGAGGCTCAGCACCAAGATCATCACCCCTCTGCCACAATGGCTCAGAGGTTTTGTTCATTCTTTGTTGTTGTTTTGTTTTGTTTTTATGGGTGCTTTTTACTGCTCCAGAGATCTGGCCCAGAGCCTCTCTTTGCTAGAGTCCCTGCTCTGTCACCCCAACACCCAAGCTTCTCCCAGAGAAGCCCCTGAGCAGTCTCCGCCTCCACGATTCCACAATTCCCTCATTCTTCTAAGCTCAGAGGAGGAGGCCTACCCCAAAGCAGAGAGTGGGGTGCTGAACAGAAAGGCTTACCCAACTTCCCATTTCCAGAAGGGAAAAAAGACGTCAGAAATCTTGTTCAGAGTGGGTGCTGTATGTTGCATTTTTCTCAAAATATTTTTTTTCCAGGAATCCACTTTGTAGGCTATTTGTGTGTGTCGGTGGGGGTGGGAGATAAGAAGGGAGAGGGGAGTCACAGGTAGGAGTTAAGGAGGTGGACTCCCTGGAACCGCTTTCGGAAACGTTCTTTCCCTCACACCTCTCTCCCTCCCCACAACTTCCCCCGGCCCTTTCTGAACACCGCGGGCGAGTCTCACTGTCCCGAGACCCTTGACCTTGGTCTTGACGATTTGCGGGCGCTTCCTGAACTCTGACCCCCAACCAGAACGTAACCCCCATCCCTTCAGTAGTCAAGAAAAGCCCCGAGCCCTGTGAGATGTCCACGAGAGACCCCCTGGGACACCCCAGGCCCGTTCACCGGTCCAGCCGGCTCTCTGACACTGTCTCACTGGAGACTGCCGCCCTGGCGCCCTGGACCCTCTCCCCTAGCCTGGCCGAGACGCGAAAGGCAGTGGCACTTACGGACCCGGGAGGGGGCCGGAGCCCCGCGAGGCGACGGCGGGGGTGGGGCGGCTGTGCTGACCGCGGTCCTGCCGCCCGGGATCAGGCGAGTCCCCAGGCTCAGGCCCAGCTCCGGCCGCCTTCCAGGCGCGGTCGCGTGGCCGAGAGCTGCCGGAGGCAGGCGCGGTGGCCGCGGCGGCGGGCGAGGGGGCTCCTGGCGGCGCCGCGCTCCTCCGGGCTCTGAGCGGCTCAGCGCCGCCTTCTCGGGCGGGCACGGCCCGCAGTGACGTCAGCGCGACTCCCCCCCGCCCCCCCTCCCCGGCTTCACCCGGACCAGTGCGGAACCCAGAGGCGGAGGCGGGGAGGCGAGGGGCGCCCTGCCTTGCGACCCGGCCCGGCCTGCCCGAGCCCGGTTTGCGTCCCAGCAGCCCCTTCCCCGCGATCGGGGCCCGCACCGCCGGGCTCAGCCAGAGCCACCGACCGCCTGGCAAGTGGTGACGAGCCAAGGGCTGGAAGCCTGGCTGGCAACTCCAAGCCCGGGCTCCAGGATGCTCGGCAAAGAATGGGAAGCCTAGGGCTGGAGGGGGGCGTCTGCGCTCTGGGTGCGGAGGGGGCGTTTGATCTTTCTGCTCACAGAAGTGATGGCCGAGGGGACCCACGGGGGATTGGCCGGTCCCGGGGGTTCCGGGGTGAGCTCGGGAGGGACCCTTTATCTGGCAGGGTTGTGTCTCGCTGGCAGCCCGGGCTGTGTTCCGGGCTGGATCGTGCTCTCCCCCGAGACCCAGCGCCTTCCCTACCTCGCCTCCCCCGTTGGGGCGCTGCACGGGCAAAGTCGCTGGGCCGCACACGGCCCCCGAGCCGCTGTCCAAATGCTGAAGCCGGCCTCCCCGGGGCGGGCTCCGGAGCCCGGCTGGCTGTGCCGCGCTCGGCATTGTCCGCAGGGCGGGCACGGGGTTCTGGGACTCAGGCGCAGAGCCCCAGGACATCCCAGTGCTCGGAGATGGTGTTGGGAAGCTCCCAGGGAGGGAGCGGAGAGGTCAAGAGGAGGCGGGAACAGAGAGGGCAGGCAGAGCCGAGCGCTGACCTGCGGAACCGTCTCTTCCTCTCGCGCCCTGATGGCTCGCTCAGGGTCCCTCCTGCCAGTCTGTGTTTCTCCGGCCACCACAGCAGGGGAGGTCCCTCCGGCCGAACTTGTCAGCGGGTCTCATCATTCATCGCGAGCCAGACAGACAGGCCAAGTTCACGAGCAACGCAGTTAACCCCTTGCAAACTGATCGCCTCCCAAAGGAGGGAGCCGTTTGAATAGGGAACGCTCTCCTGGATTCCTGGGACACCACCTCCCGGAAGCTGCGCCAGCCACCGCTCCTTTCTTCTTCCTGATCTCGCTCCAATTTTTTTTTTCTCCTCCTTGTTATTTTCTTACTGTTTTGGTCTCCACGGTCTCCCTCGATTTTTTCTTTTATAAATTAGTTTGAGATCAGTATAGCTGGTTTTCCAGACGTCGTCTCTTCCCAGGCTGGGGTGGTGTTCAATGTGGACAATTTAGTCCAGAATACGAGATAGAATATCAACTGGCCTTAACCTCTACACTCGGAGGTCTGATCTTAAAAGGATATATATATTCTAGATTGCTAATTGTGCAGAGCAGGGGCAAGAGGAGAAAGAGGGAGGAGACAAGCAGAAGAGGGGGAGACAGGATGAATGCGATGAATCAGACTTTCGGAACTGGAAGGGGACAGGAAACCAGAAACAAGCTTCCAGAAAAGGATCTGGGCCCTGATAGAGCAGCCTCGGAGACCTGAGACATACCGGGCCCTGGAGAGGGGTGGAGGGGTAGTTCTTGAGGGACAACGCTTGATGGGACCCAACATCTCCCCTCACACCAGCCTCTGTCCCTAAAGCCAAAGTCTTCCCTTGGCCTCTTTGATCAGTCCAACCTGAAGGCTTGGTCTAGAGTAGGTGTGTGTGTGTGGGGGGGGGTGTCCTTGCCTGAAGTATAAAGGCTGTCCCGTGACTGGGAACCCCAGCACTCCCCTAACTTTCTCAGCCTCTCCCAGCAGTCTGGCAGACTGGGCCACTCTTGCCCTTCCCCCACTTCCTATTGAATTCCTGGCGTCTGGTAGCTGGCGGCAACTAGGGCGACCTACCAACTTTTCCCCTGGGCATTTTCTCGCCCCCTTCACCCCCCAGTGCTTTCTTTTCTTCTCCCAGCGCTCCTTTTGAAAGGAGGCACCCAGGCCCAGAACGTGTTCTGCAGTTTAACTACTTCCAAATTCTTTGTTCGGGTCACCCCGGGACTCCATTGTCCGCTATTGAGAGCGCGGGCAGGCCGGCGGGTGCGCCTCAGCCTGAGCAGGCCTTGAATCCATTAGGCCTCTGCGACTCTGGCCTCGGCGTCAATGCTCGGCTCCTTTGCTCCCGCCCTCAGCTGCCTTTTTTTGGATGAAGTCACTGAAAAGGGCAGGTTCGCTCGGAGGTTACACTGGTCTCACCCAAGAGAGAGTGGTCGGGCGGGCGGGCAGGCGCACCTCGGCCTCAGCCTGAGCGTCTGCGCACTTGCTGCTCGGTGTTTGGTCCTAGTGGTTGGCTTTCGAGGGGACCGGTTCGGTTCAGGAATGGGGAAGGTACAGCCAGCGCAGTTCCTCTCCAGCCTCCACAGCCTCCACAGTCTTCCGTTTGCACTCTCACAGCTGGCGGTCCCCTTCTTGGCTTTCTTCAGGATCCGGACCCCCCTGTGTCTCAAAGCCGCCCCTAGACCGAGAGTGGGGGAAGGGGTCCAGCCTCGGTAACAATTACCCCCCACACACCCGCCAGCGCCCCTCTGCCATGTGCCCAAACTGCCTCCCCAGGCTCACCGAGAAGTGCCTAAGCCTGGTCTTTCTATGAGTATGGCTGAGGGAGGACCCCTTTCTCTTCCCACAGGGACCAGGGCTACAGGGAGCCGTAAATCTCCAAGGGAGCCCAGCTCTGAGGTGGCTAATCTGGAGAGGACTCCCAGGTCCTGTGTCCCAGAAACACCCTAGACAGGCCGGGAGCCCGACAGACACTGTCTAAGAGACTGAGTGTTGACCTTGAACTCATGAAACAAGAAAGCCCAGAAGGTCAGTGGCCCAGAAAGGCCCAGGAAAGGCTGGCCAGCGCTTTTCCCAGAGCAAGGTCACTGAAACGCAGCACTTTGCTCTAGGCTTATTAGGTCACCGAGTCCAGGGCCAATCCTGACGCACGGGGCTTCTAGAAGTTGATCCGGCCCCTTGTTTTGGCCATCCCCAGGATTAGCCAGCATCACAGAACAGACTTCTAATGTACAGTCATGAAGGGGGCAAGGAGAGGAGACTGTGACCCAGGAAAAGGTGCCGGTGGAGCTCAGGATGCAGAAGGAGTGAGTTAGTTGGACGGTGGGCATCGCTCCCGGTAGGCCTGGGAAGTAGGGAGGGAGAGAGAGAGAGAGAAAGAGAGAGAGAGAGAGAGAGAGAGAGAGAGAGAGAGAGAGAGAGAGAGAGAGAGAGAGAGAGATCTGCAGCTCGAAGGATCCCTCCCACCCCTCCGGACTCCGGAACTGCGGCTGGCGAAACCGGCAGGGCTCCGAGCTCTGGCCAGACTAAAGGAAAGCTCTTGCAGACACAGATGTTCTTAAGGCTCTCCCACACTCCTGTCCACGTTTTCTTCCCTTCGTTCTCGCGGGGCACGGGGTCCTCCGGTTCACAGTCCTGACCTAGCGGCTCGGGCGTGCTGACGCGGCTCGGCGCGTTGTCCAACGGCGCCCTCTGCCGGACCTCCCGCTGGAATGCAGGCGCGCAGCGGGCCGGGCCAGGCGGCGGGAAAGACTCCGCTGGAGTGAAGTGGGCGGGGCCAGGCCGACTCCGGCTGGTTAGCGACGCCGGGGACACTGCAGTACGGGGTGACCCGGACATCTCTTTCTCCTCCTGCCTTCTCTTTACCTTTCAAACTCCGCCGTGGCTCAAGGGTATCATTTGCACTGCTGGGAACCTTAGGACAGTCGGATGGAAGGCCGGGGACTTCGGACCCTTGTCCCGTTTGTTTCCGTACCCTTGTTCCTTACCCTGGGGGCACCTAATGCCCGGAGCCATGGTTGGATTTGGAGGCTCCTTCTTAAGAGCCTTGCCCAGGGCTCACAGCAGCAGTCTGGAACATCTCTGAAGGCTCAGACATGATGTTCCCAGTGGCCACAGTGTGGGCGGGTTCTTGACATTCATCCACTTAACAAATATGTGCTGAGTTCTGAGCCCACACTGCTAGAGGCTTAGCTTAGAAAAGGTAATTAGCTTTCCAAAGGCTATAATCGAGATCTTGCAACCAAAGAGGGAGCATGACTCTGCCTTAAACTGAAGATGTTTATGCCGAGACGAAGATGAATTATTTTTCTTCATGACAGGGTTTTTCTGTGTATCTTTGGCTGTCCTGGGACTCACTGTGAAAGTGAGTTCTACTCTGGCCAGAGACATGCTGATGTTTATCAAGAAACAGCACAGTGACTCCTGGAGGCAGACATAACACAACCAGAGTGATCCGGGGAAAGGTAACTCAGGCCCGTGGAAAGCTGGGCATGGTTCAGGACGAATTCCAAAGAGACCGTCCTGCCAAGGCCACTGCATGCATAGTTCACGTGACGCCTTAAACTAATGAAAAGTATACGATAAAAGCAAACTTACGCGCTGGTTAAAGAAAAAGAAGAGTCTGGCTGGGCCCGGTGGCTCTCGCCTGTAATCCCAGCACTCAGGAGGCAGAGGCAGAGGCAGGATGATGTCTGTGAGTTCAGGGCCAGCCTGGACCACAGAGTGGTGTTCTAGGGATGGCCAGGGCTACACAGAGAAACCTTGTCTCAAAAAAATAAAAATTAAAAAAAAAGTTGAAGTGCAAGTCATTCCTGTGACCCAGGGATGTCTATTGTGACACCCCCCCCATCAGTGTTGCACCAGATGGGCTTGTGTGGCCTTGTATAACCCCGTGACCCTCTCTCCCTGACAAGCCACTGAGTGAAGATGGCATGGCCACATGCTTATGAGGACTGATTGAGAGCCTGGCCTGGGTCTACGCATGAGTAAGGCCCCGGCTGGATGCCTGGATGCCTGGGATGGTCATTGATGAGGACACAGACAATCAGAGGACGGTGGTGCCAGTGGCTGAGGTGGCTGTCAGAGGAAAGGCCCCAAGGCCCTGAAAGAGGGAGAATGTCTGAGACTCAGGGAGCCCCTGACTCTCCCTTGCAGCCAAGTCTTGTTTTTTGGCCTGCTTTAGCAAGGCTCTGTCCTGTCACTGCCAGTTCTCTGACTCAAAGACGCTCTTGCCAAGCCCAGCCATCTTTCTCCACATGTCTTTCCCGGCAGGCAGCTCCCAACTCATACTGCAGTGCAGTCAAGGGCACACATTCTGGAGACCAGTCTCCCGAAGATCTGGCATGAAAGCCGGGCAAGGTAGCGCAGGCCTGTCACCTCATTTCTCGGGAGGGTGAGTTGGGGAGATCACAGAGAGTCTGAGGCTATGCCGTGCATTCCAAGGAAGCCAGGGCTCCAGGACGGAACTGGCAAAAAAAAAAAAAAAAAAAAAAAAAAGAGCTTGACACTTGTCAAGACCGCCCTCCTGCAAGTTTCCTCGGAGGCAAGGTCAGGAGTGCCACCGTGTGGCCACTGTGACGATTTACAATACATTTGCATGCCAGCTTAGAGCCATGGGCTTGTTGCCTGACATTGAAAATGGTGCAGGATTTGCTGCATTCAGGTTTATTCACACCACGAGCTCTGCCAGGGGTTAACGACTGAGCGAGGATGTTGTGCAAGACACCGAGGTAAGCACACCAGGACCTATGCCCACCCAGCAGCTGTTGTGATGCAGAGGGCGCTGGTGTCAGTCCACCCTGGCAGACCCAATTCCAGCCTTGTGAAGCCTTGGCTAGTCGGCGGCTGACCCAGGACGAGAACCCAGGGTGACTGTCTCTTTCTTTCCTCTCTTTGAGTTAGCGACTCACCCTGCAGTCTAAGGACTGGGAACCTGAGCTGAATTCACCATCATTTGACGGATGGGCTTGCAGATGTGAACTAGTACACCTGGTTTGAAGGGGCGTGTGTGTGTGTGTGTGTGTGTGTGTGCTGAAGGGATTGAAATTGAGGCTTGAGCATATCAGGCAAGTGTTATGTCACTAGCTCCATAGTCTAACGTATCCAGGGTCTTTCTTTGTACCGTAGGCTATTTGGGTTAATATGTAGACCAAGCTGGCCTCAAATTCACTACTCTGCTTCAGGCCCTGGAATGCTGTTTGGTTTGTGTTTTGAAGGCAGGCTCACAGTCCATAGGCTGGCACGGAGCTGAAGGCACCTCAGATTATCCTTGCCCTCATGACATATAAACCTCAGGCTGGCCTCCAATTCCTGAGCAATGCTCTCGCCTTATCCTCTCAAGTGCAGATTGTAGGCATGAACCACAATGCTCAGCGCTTTCCAGCACAGTCTGGGCATCTGAATTATAGTCCAGGCTACACTGAATTCATGACCCTCCTGCCCCTACCTCCAAAATTCCAGGATTACCAGTATATATGCACACGCCTGGCTCATGCAGTACTTCTTAGGAACAGGGTTCAGAGGTCAGAGGTCAGTCTCATCAGGAGCTCTCCTGGATTTTTGAGACAGGACAGCTGAAACCTGGAGCTCGCTGATTCGGTTAGGCTGGCTAGCCAGCGAGCCCCAGGGATTAAGCTGTCCCTGTACCCCCAGACCTGGGATTCCAAGGGAGCCATCGTGCTTGGCTTTTAACATGGCTGCCGTGGGTCAATCTCTGGTCCTTGTGTTTTCATGGTGAGCATTTTACCAACTGAACCATCTCCTTAGCCCTGTGTTTTTAGCTCTTGACACAGAGTGCACCGAAAAACCATGCCTTCTAGACATAAGGAGCTGCGGAAAGACCAGTATATTCCTGTATATTTTCTTTACTACCATGACAGATTCTTTTTTTCTTTTAAGATTTATTTATTTATTTATTTGAGACAAGTTTTCTTTGTGCCCTGGCTGCCCTGGAACTCTGCCTGTAGACCAGGATGGCCTCAGATTCGGGACTACCCGCCTCTGCCTCCTGAGTCCTGGGATTAAAGGCATGCACTGCCATGCCCAGCCTTATTCTGATTTCTAAGTGTGTGTGTGTGTGTGTGTGTGTGTTTACATGAGTACAGCTTCCATTAGAAGCTAGAAGTGTTGGATCTCTGGACCTGTAGTTACAGTCTGTGCTGACTGGTTTTATGTCAACTTGACATGAGCTAGAGTCATCATCTGAGAGGAGGGAGCCTCAGTTGAGAAAAATGCCTCCAGGACATCAGCTGTAGGCAAGCCTGTAGAGCATTTTCTTAATCACTAATTGATTAAGAAACAGGTTGGGCCCTCCCAACCTATTGTGGGTGGGGCCACCTGTAGGCAGGTGGTCCTGGGTTCCATAGGAAGCAGCTGAACAAGCCATGGGAGCAAGCCAGTAAGCAGCACCCCTCCATGGTCTCTGCGTCGTCTCCTCCCCCACTGGAGCTCTTTCCTGACTTCCTTTGATGATGAGCTGTGATGTGGAACTGTAAGCTGAATAAACCCTTTCCTCCCCAAGTTTCCTTGGTCATAGTGTTTTCATCACAGCAGTAGTTACCCTAACTAAGACACAGGCAGTTGTAAGCCACCCAAATGGGTTCCGGGAGTTGAACTTGGGTTCTCTGCAAGAGCAGTGTTTGTTCTCAACCCCCAAGCCATCTTTTCAGCACCACATTTTTTTATTTTATTTTTTTTAGTTAATTACTTTCACAGGCCAGTAATCCTAGCACTCAAGAGGTAAAGGCAGGAGGTTCAGAAGTCCAAGGTTATTCTTGAATAACAACACCTCTTTCAAGACAGGGTTACTCTGTGTAGTTTTGGCTGTCCTAGAACTCATTCTGTAGCCCAGGTTGGCCTTGAACTCATAGTGATCTGCCTGCCTTGGCCCCTGGGTGCTAGAATTAGAGGCATGCACCAACATCAACCAGCTTAAAATCTATTTTAAACAAGGTCTCAGGTGGACCAGGCTGCCCTCAGACTCACTACGTAGCTGAGGATGAACCTGAACTTCTGATCCTCTTGCCTCTGCCTCCCAAGTGATGGGGTTACCCGTGAGTGCCATCACTCTCAACTCAGGGCTGTGTTCTTGACCCCAGCAGACCTCTCAGGTGCCTCTTAGTCTCCTGCATCTCAGACAGAAAGGGAAGCAGTGGCTGTGTGCCCCAGCAGCCAGCCCTGCAGTGACTGGGAGTCTGTCCTGCAGGCCTGTCCAGAAGGCATCTGGTTCTTCTTTCAGTTGGTTCTTGTCAGCTTCTCCAGTTGGATGACATCAGATCCTTTTCTGCTTAAAACATCTGCACGGTCCCTGGGTCCTGTGTAGATGCCCCATGGATGCCGCCTCTGTCCCTTTCTTTGCTCGCTTCTCAAACATTTTCTTGAGTGTCTGGTACAGGTCAGGCAGTGTGCCGGGGAGTCATTCTGAGACGGTGGCATGGAAATATCTCTGTCCTCAAGAGGCCACGACCTCATGTTGGAGTGGAGTGGATCTCAGACTGGAGTGAGCAGGCCACTCCAGTTTTCATGTTGGGAGTCCTTGAGGGCCCTGTCAACTCTCCACCCACTTCTCAAAGCAGACTTTTTCTTTCCATCCATCTCCCAGCAGCCCTGGGCATCATCAGTTGTTGGAGAAAGCCAGAAGTGGATTGGTGTCAAACTGATAGTCTAATCCCAGTCTGCTGGCCAGCAGCCTGAAGTCTCCGTTCCCGCGCTGGGCAGCTTGCTCTGCTCTGAGATTTCCTCTCTGGGGCCCTCTAAGTTACCCTGAGCCTGGGCTTTGCTGGAAATCCCCCCTTGCCAAGCTCCATGCTCTGGATATCCTGCCTCCTCCCCCCACCTCCCACTATTTGGTGTTGAGTGGAGGGCTTCCTTTCCTTACTCAGCATATTGCCAGCTCTTGAATCCTTTGGGGAAACGGACCCTCCGCAAGCTCCGTAATTTACAAAGGGCATGGAGAGCGATAAGGCCACAGGGACCTTGGTCATTGGGTCTTGTGAATAGGAAAGACTGGGGGAAGGGGGTTGACCTTGGAAAGAAAAGCTAGGAAATGTTGACTATCATTCTATGCCATCTGCTGGGCTAGCCTGGGAAAGAGCACGCAGAAGAGCACAGAATGTCCTTCCAGAAGCCAGAACTGCCTTGTAATGGTTAATTTTATGCATCAGCTTGGCCGAGCTACAGTCCCCTCCTATTTGGCCTGACCGCAGTGTGGCACCGCCAGGCAGACAGGTGTCCCCGTGTCCCCCACGAACTCCAGCGGTCTTCATATCAGTCACCACCTTCACATCCTGAGCGCGAAAGCTAGTGGCCAAGCCCTCTTTTGCCGGCTTCGGTGATTAGAGCATACCATCAGGGACTACCTCTGTCATTCATACCACATTCCTGCCCTTGCACATCCCTGATGTGCAAGGTATACTGGGCAAGTTCACGTGGAATCAGAAAGTAGCACCGCAGCCTCCCTGCCTCCCACATCAGCATCCCGCTTTTCTGGAAAGATGCTGGCAGGATGCCCCAGCAAAGTTGCTACACCGGGCCTCTGAAACAAATGCAATTTATTTACCTGCGATGTTCAAGGCAGCAATGGCAGCTTTGGCATCTTCTGAGACCTTCTTGTAGGCAAAGCACCTCATCTGGGTGTCTTACATGGTCATCCATCCTTTGGCGTGTGGCTACGTCCTAACCTCCGGTTCTGCTGAGAATACTGATCACGGAGGATAATGGTCTAATTCAATTTAATGAGCTCCTTAAAGATTAATTTTATTTTAGTGTGTGTGTGTGTGTGTGTGTGTGTGTGTGTGAGTGTGTGTTGCTTGCATGTATGTGTTGGCTGGGACAGTGCCATAGAGACAGTCCACAGGAGGCCACAGGCTCAGGCGGGTTCTCAATAGAGGTGGTCAGGCCATACCATAGATCGATTCGTTATTTTTATTTCTGAGAACATGTGTGTGCCAGAGTGAGTTTATGTGTACCGTATGCATTCCCAGTGCCCACGGGGGACAGAGGGTGTCTGATCCCCTGAAACTGGCATTACAGGAAGTTGTCAGCTGCCATATGGGTTACTGGTAACTGAACCCAGGTCCTCCACAAAAGCAGCAAGTGCTCTTAACTGCCAAACCATCTCTCCAGCCCTTTAAGCAATGTTTGTGTTTTATGTGTATGGACATTTTGCTGTCATGTGTGTCTGTATGCCATGTGCATGCCTGTAGGCAGGGACCAAAAGAGAGCATCAGGCCCCTTAGAACTGGAGTTATAAGCTTGGAGGCTGTCATGGGGATGCTTGGAGTTGAACAGGGGTACTCTTGAAGGGCAGCAAATGCTCTTAACCACTGAAATAGCCCATGCCCCCTAATTAGCCCTTTAAAGATCCCATCTCCGAGGCAAGAATGGCCACACACACCTGTAGTTCCGGAGGCCGAGACAGAAAGATTGTAACCTCTAAGCCCGTCTGGGCCCACAGAATGAGACCCTGTTTCAAACAAACAATCAGAGTCTGAGATACTTCAACATATGAGTTGGGAGGTAAAATTTAACATGTAAGAGCTAGGGAGCAACCAGATCCATTTCCTACACCGGCTGGTGAACCCCAGTCTGCCAGGGCCAGTGTGGGTTTGGGGGTAGAGAAGTAGAAGAGGGTTGTCTTCCTCTGTTTCCGCATGCACAGGTCCAGGTCCAGGTCCACGGGCCTTAGCCTCCTCTGAGTCACTGGGTCACTGGCCCTTTCCACTGCTCCCCAACACCTCTTCCTCAGGATCAGCTCTCAAGTCCAGTCCCCACCTGGAGCCCAGCTGAGAATCTGACACCAGTCCTTTGCAGCCATCAGATCCTTCATGGATCTGGAAAACCCAGGCTGTTCTGGACTGACATTGACCCTGGCATCAGCCTGGCTAAGGAAGGTAGGTCCCATTCTCTCTCCGAGGCCAGCCAGAGAGAAGAGTAGGCAGGCCACAAGAGCACCTGCGTTCTGCAGTCTGACAGCTCCGAGTCAGGAAGGACTTGGGGACAAATCCGAGCCGTGTTCCCAGCAGCCTGTGAGGGTGGCACCGTGGGTGTTGTGTCTCAGCTAAATCGAGACTCAGCGATGCCACCCTTCTGCACCACCGAGGTGGCTGCCAGCTCTGCAGCCGAGTTAGTCATCGCCTCAGGAGAGGACACAGACCCACACACAGCTGGGGCGAGAGAGACGATGGACAGCAAGACGCAGATAGAAAGCTGCTACATGTCCAGGCCGTCTCAGACACCGCTGTGTTCAGGAGCCTGCATCCCCCACAGAGAAGCAGTCGCTGCCCAGTGCATATGGGGGCGAGGTGTGTGGGAACGCTACAGTTCCAAACGGCAACGTCACGAAGTGTTCTCAAAAGCATTCTCACCAAAAACGCCTGCAGATAGGAGCCTGGGGTGATGGGCTTCCAGGTTTCAGTTCTCTCCCCTACCAATACGGGAGGTGGGTGGTGGAGAGGGCCCGCCTCTCCCGGCTCCATCCTCCAGCATAGAGGAGAGCACACAGAAGACCCCCTCGCTCCTGACACACACCATTTTTCCCTTCCCAAATATGGGGCCATCTACTAGGTTCCCGTGAGCCTTCAGTCAAGGTATGTGTAGGCTAGATCCTCAGGTAGCAGTCCACTTCCTTCCTTCCTTCCTTCCTTCCTTTCTTCCTTCCTTCCTTCCTTCCTTCCCTCTCTCCCTCCCTCCCTCCCTCCCTTCCTCCCTCCCTCCTTTCTTTCATTCTTTCTTTCTTTTTACTTTTTATTGGTTCTTTGTGAACTTCGTGTCTTTTACCCCAATCCCACTCATCAACCCTTCCCCTGGTACCCTCCCTCCACCCTTGCAACCTCCCTCCCCTCTACAGAGAAAACAAAAATCTCACTGTGGAAGCTGTAGTGTGTCACAGCGTGTCCCACGGGAATACCCTTTTGTCCACACTTCTCGGCTTGCAAATGTTCACTGTAATGACTTGTTGGTCCGCTATGCGGCCTCTGGCTTCTGCTACTCTATCAATACTGGAGCCTCACTGGGACTAACCTGCTGTTGCCCTGTGTCATGGAGATCCTGTAGTTTTGGGTCCATAGGACTGGCCCCTACATGCTCTATAGCCATTCACGGATGGGGTAGATGCTGGGATGGGCCAACTCAAAGCCCTGGATCTGGGCCTGAGAGGTATCTGAGCTGGTCAGCCCACCAGCTCTCCTACTCTCTCACCCCTCAGCTCACCAGCATCCCTGCAACCAGGGCCAGATTTCCCCTGCTGCCCTGGTGAGGTGCAGGGCCCTCTCTCCCGTGTTACAGCTAGAGAGGGGCATGGCCAGCTCTTCCACTCTCCTGACTCCAGGGCCAGCTCTCCTGCCTGCCATAGATAATGAGGGACAAGAAAAGAGGAGGAGGGTGTCTCTGCCTCATCTGTGATACCGCCCAGCGGGCTCTAGGCGGGACCAGCTCGCCCATGCTCATGCCCTTGGTCTGGCTCACCTGCAACCTCACCATCAGGGCCAGCTTTGCCCCAAACGCTGCCAGTGGTGAGGGCAAAAGGGAGGGGAGCCGGCCATTTTTTTTTTTTTAAGACAGGCTCTTCATCCCATTTGCCTTTCTGAATAAAGACTGAGCATCTTACCCAGGATCCTCCTTCTTGTTTAGCTTCTTTAGGTGAACAGATTTTGTATGTTTATCCTATATTATATGTCTAATATCCACTTATAAGTGACTATATACCATGTGTGTCTTTCTGCTTCTGGGATTCCTCACTCAGGATGATCTTTTCTAGTTCCCACCATTTGCCTGCAAATTTCATGATGTCCTTGTTTTTAATTGCTGAGTAGTATTCCATTGTGTAAATGCACCACAATTTCTGTGTCCATTCTTCAACTGAGGGACATCTGGGTTGTTTCCAGGTTCTGGCTATTACAAATAAAGCTCCTACGAACATGGTTGGGCAAATGTCCTTGTTGTGTACTTGAGCATCTTTTGGATATATGCCTAGGAGTGGTATAGCCGGATCTCAAGGAAGCGCTATTCCTAAATGTCTGAGAGAACACCAGATTGATTTCCAAAGTGTTTGTACAAGTTTACATTCCCACCAGCAATGGAGGAGGGTTCCCCTTTCTCCTCATCCTCTCCAGTATGAGGTTCTCTTCACTGGACAGATAGGCTAGTCTGGCTGTCCGGGAAGCTGAAGGATTTTTTTTTTTAAAGACAGGGTTTCTCTGTGTAGCCTTGGCTGTCCTGGAACTTACTCTGTAGACCAGGCTGACCTTGAATTCACAGAGATCTGCCTGGCTCTGCCCCCAGAATGCCGGGATTAAAGGTGTGCACCACCACCATTCTGCTGGAGGATCCATTTGTCTGTCTCTGCGGTGCTGGGATTTCAGACACATGCTACCACAACTTGACTTTTTACAAATATTTTTTAGACTTATTGTATTTTATGTGCATGCGTGATTTGTTTGAGGACGTGAATCTGTACCACGTGAGTGCGTGGTACCTCTGGAGGTCAGAAGGAAGCATCGTATCATCTGGAACTGGAGGTATAGATGGTTTTGAGCTACGATGTGGGTTCTGGGAACTGAACCCAGGTCTTCTGCAAGGGTCCCAAGTGCTCTTAACTGCTGAGCCACCCATCCAGCACCCCACCCCCTTTTAAAACTGTTGGTCCTGAGAAAAGAGAGTTCCTCACCATCTCCCCAGCCTCATCCTATAGTTTAATCAGCCAATCAATATATGACTTTGGTTTTGTGTTCCTATTCAAAGGCATCTTTGTTCTTACTGTCTCCTTTTGCATTCACTGCTGTCACTTCACAGCTAGCAACTCCGTAACTCTCAGTTGAACAAAACTTAACAACACAAATATTTCCCTGTTATGTCACTGACAGTGTACAGTTACCTTGTAAAAGGTCTTCCCTCTGTGGAAGAACTGGAGAAAGGCTAATAGTAAAACTTTTCAGTATTTTATCAAGGTTCTTCCTCAGGGGAGCTCGGATGTCCCTTCGTTCATGGGATTCTGGCTCTGCAAAATGGCTGAAGTCTGGAGATTGGTTCACAGACCAAAACTCCCTATTGCCATGATCCAATGTAGCCTTTCTTTCATTTGAGAATTTTTCCACTTACACAGATCACACAGAAATGCAGTAGGCTTCCTATCTGTTTCATGCCTGGAAACACCACGATTGATCAGCCAGTACCAAAGTTCCACTTCAGTCACGTCACCGTAAAAAAAAACACTTTGCCTGTGCTGCCCATTACGGTCTGGCACAAGGACAAGGGCAACAACAAAACTCTTCAGATGTGCTGGTGCCTTCACACCGTTTTGCGTCTTACAGGATTAGTGAAGGGCGCGTCTTCTGGGCCTTCCCTTTGTGGAGGTTAGATACACAGCATCCCGCTCTAGCACTGCAGTTTCTCCGAGCCTTAAAATCCCTTCAACAACACTAAGCCAAAAGCTATCAGGCATCTCCAGCTCCTTTCCAGTAGGCCATCTTTTCTTGTTGTTTTGTTTTGTTTTTGTTTTTTGGTTTTTTCCGAGACAGTGTTTCTTTGTGTAGGCTTGGCTGTCCTGGACTCGCTTTGAAGACGAGGCTGGTCTTGAACTCACAAAGATCCACTTGTCTCTGCCTACCCGAGTGCTGGGATTACAGGCATGTGCCACCTCGCCCACCCTCCAGTAGGCCATCTTTTGACAAATGCTCCAGCCAACCATTCAAACAAACTTTTGACATTTTTTTTTTAACTGTGGAAGCTTCCATGTTAAACCTAGAATCTCCACTCAGAGGGCCCATATTTATAGACTCAAACTGATCTAGTTTTATGTTCCTTCCACTATTATCCCACATCCTTAAAATCCATTCTCACACGCGTTCCCCCGACTTCTCCTCGAATGAATTAGCAAACTCACCAAGCTCTTCCCAGGGGACCACACTTATACCTCTCTTCTAGGAACCTGCTTAGACCCAAGTCTAGAGGCCGCTATCGGTGGGCCCTGAGGGGTAGCAGTACTGACTTGTCTGGCATCTCCTTCAGGGAAAGTCACTGATGGTTTAGCAGACAGCAAAGGGTTGATTTCCTTAGGCAAAGGTGGAAAAGGCAGTGTGTCAGGGGTCAGGGTGGGAGGGTTATCTTCTGCTCTGGTGGAGAGACACTCAGGTGAAATCCTTGAGAATCTGAGGGTTCAGGGTTCTCAGCCTCAATAGGGTCCTTCCACATATCTCCATTCTGAGTTACAGGACCTATTCTTTTATATATATATATATATATATATATATATATATATATAAAAGAATATATTCATATATATATATATATATATATATATATATATAATGTAAACAGTGTTCTGCCTGCATGTATAGCTGCTTGCCAGAAGAGGGCACCAGATATCATCCTAGATGGTTGTAAGCCACCATGTGGTTTCTGGGATTTGAACTCAAGACCTTTGGAAGAAGAGCCAATACTCTTAACCTCTGAGTCATCTCTCCAGCTCCAGGATCCCATTCTATAACTAATTAATGCTTTTACACCCTCAGAGGATGTAACTTCCAAAAATTCAAGTCCCATCCTCTTAGGGTGTAAACGTGGAGTTTTTGTTTGTTTGTTTTGTTTTTTCCGAGACAGAGTTTCTCTGTGTGGCTCTCTGTAACTTACTCTGTAGACCAGGCTGACCTTGAACCCAGGGATCTGCCTGCCTCTGTCTTCCAAGTGCTAGGAGTGAAAACATTTGACACCAGGCCCAACCAACCAATCTTATAATGAGGGCTTCGGTTTGATTTTCTAGAACTTGAGCTCTGTGGCTGCTGGAGAGAAGATTCTCTCCCAGGGTACACTTAGAAACCTTTAGCCTGTGCACACCTGGAGCTGGTCGGTTTTATCACAGACAACAAGCATTCTGAGACGCTAGAAGCTGGTTAGCTTTACCATGGAGTGCCTTATTTTCCTTTGTTAACTTATCCAGAATGCTGGGAGCAGCCAACCAGTAGCAGCATTTCCCCTCTTTTTCCAAAAAGTGTCAAAAGTTTTATATATAGAGTTGCCAAATCTGTTGCCTCTCACAATTGGTGAATCAGGATAAGCAGAGAAGGCATCTGTCGTCTCTGTTTGTAAAATAGTTCACACCATGGGCGCTCAGCACGCTCTCAGCTTCTGGGAGAGTTTCAGTGATTGGAGGGCTCCAGGAGCTGTGTTGGCTACTCGGAAAGCCCGCCCCAGACACTTGAAAATCCCCCCTTAAGCTTCTGCCACTCTAGAACCACTTCTGGTAACAAGATCTGTATCAGTCAGGGTTTTCTAGAGGAGCAGAACTGACAGGCAGTATAGATGTGTGGCTTAAGGATTGTGTGGTCCAGCTAGTCCAGCACTGGCTGACTCCTGACAGAAAGTCCAAGAAGCCAGTAATTCAGTCCCAAGGCTGGACGTCTCGGCTGGTCATCGGTATAGGTCAGAATCCTGAAGAAGAGGAAGAAGAAGGAGAAGAAGAGGGGGAAGAAGAAGGAGGAGGAGGAGGGAGAAGGAGGGATAAGAAGAAGAAGAAAGAAGAAGAAGGCAGCTCTAATGCCAGTGAAGGGATGGACATACTAGTGAGAGCAAGCAGACAAAGACAGACACCTCCTTCTTCCGTGTCCTTTATATTGGCTGCCAGCAGAAGTGTGTAGCCCAGATTAAACGTAAATTTTCCTACCTCAAAAGATTAAGAGGATAGTCTTCCCACTTCAGATGACTTAATTAAGAACAGAAATTCCCAGCCTGGTACAGTGGTGCACACCTGTAATCCCAGCACTTGGGGAGGCAGAGGCAGGCGGATCGCTGTGAGTTCCGGGCCAGCCTGGTCTACAAAAGCGAGTCCAGGACAGCTGAGGCTACACAGAGAAACCCTGTCTCGAAAAACCAAAAATAAGAGAGAGAGAGAGAGAGAGAGAATTCCGCACAGGTGCGCCCAGCCCCTTGAGTTTTAGGTAATTCCAGCTGCAATAACCAATCCAAAAACAATCATCCCATATACCATGCCTGACAAGACAGAGGGGGATGATTTACCCGGCTGTATCCCTCCCTGAGGGAAGCAACCTTGCTGTGAGGTTCTGATAGCTGCTCAGGAGTTTCAGGGTGGGGGTAAGGGCATGGAGATGGCCGAGAGCCAGCCGCGCTGCTCTGATCTAGTCCTAGGGATGCCAGGGGTGGAAATGTGGCCATGGCTTCCACAATGCCTTCCCCTCTTCTGGTTTCTCTAGCGGAGCTCAGGCTCACATAGGCCCAGCCACGCTGTCCCCATTTTCTGGATCCTAAGTATCTCCCTGGACCAGATGGCTTCAGATGGCTGTTGGCTGGGTGTGGCTTGCTGACCCACCCTGAAGGCCCTGAATGAGGATGAAGGGAGTCCCTATCCACTTTCTGGCTGAAAGCTGGGGGGTCCCCGTGCCGGGAAACAGAGAAGCTTTTTTAGCTCTCTGACCTTCCCACCGTGGGCACAGGTGACTGAGACCCCAAGTCCCTGCCTTGCAGATGCTGGCTTTTGCTAATTTTTGGGGGACACTGAGTTTTCAGTGATCCCTACTTTCTCTTCCCGTGCATTCCCAGTGTCCTTTACCTCCCCCCCCCCCAATCCACGTTCAACAAATCTTTTTTTCTGGAGCCACCAGGCCTGGGTCCCAAGGGGCATCTACCTGCCTGGTTCAGGCTCTGCTGGAGGCCATGACCTCTGCCTTTTGTCTTTGGAGTAGATGCAGTTCAAGCCCCAGCTCGGACACTCAGCTTCTCCTCCCCGTGGCCACTGAACTCCTGGGTAGAGGGTTAGGGATTCGGGCAGTGACTGGGGAGCCTCAGAAAACGTGAACCTTTGGCCAGAGAAACCAGTGTGCACTTGATCCCCGATGGACATCATGCTGGCCGAGGAGAGTCCCCAGTGAGGAAGAAAGCAAAGCCTTCCATGCCGGAAGTCAGTGAGCATGCTCCCAAGTCCTGGCCCAGGCAGACGCCGCACAGCATAGCCACCACAAGTGTACAGCTGTGTCTGCTACGTATCCTCTGCTGGACCTGGCCTTTGCTTCCAAGCTCCTGCTTGGAATTATGGGGGGGGGGGTACCACCACTGTGCCCCCCAACCCCCAAGCTATGGAGAACAGAAGGTGTCTTAGTCAGGGTTTCCATTGCTGTGATGAAAGCAACCGTGACCAAAGCAACTTGGGGAGGAAGTTGATTTATCCTTTTCCATCACTGAAGGAAGTCAGGACAGGAACTCAAAGAGGCTGGGAATCTGGAGGAAGGAGGGCAGAGGCCATGGAGGAGTGCTGCTTACTGGCTTGCTCCTCCTGGGTTTCTCATCATGGATTTCTCAACCTGCTTTTTTAAATTTTATTTATTTATCTTATGTATGTGAGTGTTCTGACTGCATGTACACCTGCATGCCAGAAAAGGGCATGAGATCCCTGTATAGATGGTTGCAAGCCACCATGTGGTTGCTGGGAATTGAACTCAGGACCTCTGGAAGAGCAGACAGTGCTCTTCTGCTACATATTCTGTACTGGAGCTTAACCACTGAGCCATCTCTCCAGCCCTCAACCTGCTTTCTTATAGACCCCAGGACCACCCGCTTAGGGATGGCACTACCCAGAGTGGGCCTCGAACTCACAGAGAATCTGTCTGCCTCTGTCTCCCTGAGTGCTGGGATTAAGCTATGCCTGGCTATGGCTCAAGTCTTTAAACTCTTAAAGACTGCTGTTCCTGACACACTCTGAATCAGCCAGCCTTCTTTAGAGGAATGGAACTAATAGACTGAATCTATCTATGCATAAAGGGGATTTGTTAGAGTGACTTACAGGCTGTGGTCTGGCTAATCCAGCAATCACTGACTACCAACAGAAGGTCCAAGGACACAGTCGTGGTTCATTCCTCGAGGCCGGATGCCTCAGCTGGTCTTCTGTATACATCAGAAGCCTGAAGAAGTAGGCTCTAAAGCCAAGGGAGGAATGAGGGTGAGAATGAGGACAAGCAGGCAAAGACCAAAGCATCCTTTTTCCTTGTCTTTTATAGGCTGCCACCAGAAGGCATGGCTCGGGTTTGTGGTAGGTCTTCTGACCTCAAGGGATTTGGATTTATGTGGCTTCTAACCTCAGCAAATGATTCAGTCAACAAAAATCCTTCACAGGTATGTATGCCCAGCAGCTTGGGTTTTCAGTTAATTCCAGATAGAGTCAAGTTGACACCCAAGAATAGTCATCACACACCTCCTGCAACAGGGCCATACCTCATAAGCCTTCCCCAGACAGAGCCGTCAACCGGGGACTCAGCATTATAACCTCAACTACTAACATTTCTCTTGTAGACCGCCATGAGGGATAGAAGAGAACACACACTCGCCCCACGCCCAGAGCTCTTCAGAGCAGGAGAAAGTTGACCAACACTGGCTGTAGTGGCCCACACCTACACCCCCAGCACTCAGGAGGCTGAGGCAGGAAGATGGGGAGTTCCGGGTCACCCTGGGTTGGTTAGCTAAATACTGTCCAAACAACCGCAGAAAACAAAGGCAAAGCACAGCTGTCCGGGCTGTCTGTGTGATCCGTGCATAGGCACCTCGGGAGTCCAGAGGGAGGCTGCGATCAGTGATCATTCTAGAGACTCAAAAGAGACTGAGCAGGAGGCCAAAATGGGCTGAGCCTTCCTACATCAACCACTTATTAGGACTTGCTTATAGGGCAAGCATTTTATGGAAGCATTTTCCCAATTGAGAGTCCCTTTCCCCAAATGACTATAGCTTGTGTCAGGTTGGCAAAAAACAAAACAAAACAAAACAAAACAAACAAAAAACAAAACTAATACCAAACCAAACCAAACCAAACCAAACCAAACCAAACCAAACCAAAACACCGCCACGGCCCATCTGCTGGCTGAGCTTCTCTTCATTGACTCAAGTTGCCATCTTTCAAGTCTGGCTGGTCCATAGCCACCTTGGGCGCAGGCAGCTGTGGCCGGGGGAGCATGGACATTTCCTTGGAAGTCAGGCCCCACAGGACTGGCTGACTTTTGTGAACTTCCTGGCAGGACTCAATGGCTGCCAGTCAGCAAAGGGCTTGCTCTGCAAGCGTGGGAAGCCAGCTGGAGCTGCAGCCCTGCCTGGTGCTCCCACAGTGATCCTTCCGTGATCCTCGCTAACCACAGTCTGCCGCTCTTTCAGAGAGAGAGAGAATGGTGAGGTGTGGTGGGAACAACAGACGACCAGGGGAACAGCACTTCCAGAGAAGCATATAGGCCCAGGTTGATCCTGAAGGGATAGGCAGCGAATCTTCTTTTTCTTTTTATTTGTTTATTTACTTATTTTTGGCTTTTCCAGGGAGGGTTTCTCCTTGTAGCCTTGGCTGTCCTGGAACTCACACTGTAGACCAGGCTGGCCTCAAACTCACAAAGATCCACCTGCCTCTGCCTCCCCAAGTGCTGGGTTTAAAGGTGTGTGCCACCAACACCTGACGATTCTTTTTAAATTTTGACAATTACTCGCAAGAGTGACAAGCTTCTTTGCCTCTAGACACAGAATGGGGCGGGGGGATTCTCATGGCTGTAAATGCCTGTCTCCATTCCCATCTTGGTCTCATTTTTCCCCCCTGCTAAAAGGATGAATGACTTAGGCACTCCTGTTCCTGGGATGGAGTGAGGGGGGGGGGGGGGGCATGCTTCCCCGCAACAGAAGGGCAAGAGCGTTTCCACAGATATCCTTGACCCTGAGGGCTTGGCCCTAGCTGCTCCTCAAAGCCATGTCTTTGTAAGAGAGAAATAGATCATTCCCTTAATGCTGTCTGCACTTGGCAAGGCAGATGATTTGATCTGAAGATATGTGACATATAAGTGGCAAGAAACCCATTTCCTGACTCAGGCAGGTAGGACACGTACTGTGGGCTCCAGAGAGCTGCTGTAGGTCAGCGCTGAAGGTCAGAGCTTCCTCAGCATTCAGCAGTAGCTTCCTCCCACATAGGACGCTGTTCACTCTGGATCCTGCAGAATGAGCACTTTAGTAGGCTGTGGTGATGCACATCTTTAATCCAGGCACTTGGAAGGCAGAGGCAGGTGGATAACTATGAGTTCAAAGCCAGCCTGGTTTACATAATAAAACCTTGTTTCAAAAACTAACAGGACAACCAAAGCAAGCAAGCAAACAAACAAGCCCCCAACAAGCTGGAGGGCCCGGGGCCATGGCTCTGAGCCTATCGATACATAAATCCTCCAGCAGCAGAGAGTTCTGTCCTTCTGTCTAGAAAGACGTGATGACTTGGCTCCCAGGATGGACCCATGTTTTTTAGTACCTGTCTTTGTAGGGACCTTTCCTCAGTAATGGATAGAAATGACACTTCTAAAAGTCAGTATTTGCTGAGTATGTCCAGCATCTGTAAGTACACAATGTTCTATCAGAGACAGCAGTTTGCTAGTCTTTCTCTTTTAAAGAAAGATTTATTTTTATTTTATGTGTGTGTGTGTTTGCCTATTATGTATACATGTACTATGTGCCTGCAATACACAAAGTGGCCAGAAGAGGGCGACAGAGCCCCATGGAAAGTGAGTTACAGCCAGTTAGGAAATGTCACGCGCCAAATTTGGGCCCTATGCAAGAGCAGCAAGTGCTCTCAGCGGCTGAGCAGCTCTCTAGCCTTCTTTCAGTATTTTAAAAAAATGCAATCTTATCCACGTACACAATATTCTTTCCTCTCTTTTTGCTTCTCACCATCCCCCGAGGCCTCCCACTGGCATTTCTTTTTGGCTTCTTTTTGGTTCTCAGGTGCATCAAGTTTAACCAGGCCCTTTGTAAGGATTCTTATTTGTTAACACGTTAAGTTACACATTAAAAGTGAGCTGTGTGTTTAATTAGAAAATTGCTAATTTATTGTGTGTTTTGCACCTCTTTCTGTGTATCGCAGGCATGTCTGGTCCCCAGGCTTTCGGGGGGGGGGGAGGCTGAGAGAGGACCACTAGGAGAGAAGGAACAGAAGAACATGCCCAGCTCCGATGCTTTAAGCTTGTAAAAGAAATCATGGTCTCTCTGTGTCGATTATTTTGGAAGCTAGCGGGGTTAAAAAAAACCGTTGCTTTATTAATTAGTATCTTATGGCAAGAAATGAACGCAGATAGGCTGAAAGCACTATGCTTCCCCTTGGGATCTCCTAGTCTCTGGGTTTCAGCTGGAAGGGGCTTCCCACTCTGGGGAGTCTCCCCTCATTTAGTCCTCCCAGGAAGTGACCTCACAGATGTCCCAGAGACACGTCTCTTAGCTGCTCATTGATTCAGTTGACAAGACTAACCATCACACCTAGCACAAGCCAAACAGCAACCTCTACATGCTCGTATGTCTGTGTACAAATACTCCCCTCCCCCCGTTACTTTTCCTTCATCCCAGCATGGCTTCTTCTCTGCTTCCAGCTGCTGATTCTTTCCCAGAGTTCCTATCTCCTGCCCCCCCCGGCCTTTACTGCCTCAGCTATTGGCCCTTCAGCTCTTTATTAAACCAATCAGAAGGTGTTGGAGGGGGAGTTTACCAAATATGATGCAGCCAAAGAAAAGCAACAGAAGAGTCCAGCCTGTGCCCATCTCTCTGCTGGTACAGAGACTAGCATTTGAATAATACAAAGGCAGTCTTTACACGGTGCACCCAAAGGGCACCCCAATGCATGTGTGCCACGGTGCCATGGCTGTCAGAGGAGAACATTCAGGATGTAGCTCTTTTTCTCCACCACATGAGTCCTGGAGATCGAACTCAGATTTTCAGGATTGGCAGCAAGCACCTTTATCTGCTGAGCCATATTGCTGGCCCCAGATTTTATCTATCTATCTATCTATCTATCTATCTATCTATCTATCTATCTATCTATCTATCATTTTATTTGTGCTTTTGTGGGGAGCAGAAGAAGGGATGTGGGAGAGAGTAGTTTCAGTTTTGTTGTTGTTTTGAGAAAAGGTTTCACTCTGTAGCACTGGCTGTCCTGGAACTCACTATGTAAACCAGGCTGGCCTCGAACTCAAAGAGCTCAGCCTGCCTCTGCCTCCATAGCTGGAACTGCAGGCTTGCACCACCACAGCCATCTGAGGAGTGGCTTTGAGGCAGAGTCTCTTGTAGCCCAGGTTGAGCTGGGGTTTTTTGTTACTGATCCTAGAAAGAATTCTCATTTTGTTTTCTTTTTCTTTTCTTTTTCTTTTGTCACTGAGGCACTTTGCACTCGGAGGAGACGGGGCTGGACACGGACTGTCACTGTTGCCATCCCCTCTGCACCCAATCCTTTACCTTGGCTCTCCAATAATCTGGGATGCTGGAAACATCCATGGCACACACATTTTTCTCTTTTAAAAATTAACATATATTAATTATATAGAACAATGATGTTATAAATACATGCATACAATGTACTTTGACCAGTATTTTTAAAAATAACTTGATAAATATCTCTTATACATTGTTTTCTTTTTACTTATCATGCATACCATTTTTTTTAAAAAGACATATTTATTATGTATAGTGTTCTACCTGCATGTATGCCTGCATGCCAGAAGAGGTCACCAGGTCTCATTATAGATGGTTGTGAGCCACCCTGTGGTTGCCGGGAATTGAACTCAGGACCTCTAGGAAGGGCAGCCAGTGCTCTTAACCTCTGCACCATCTCTCCAGCCCCCACTTTCTTTTCTTAGTCTTTTTTTTTTTGGGGGGGGGGCGCACAGGGTCTGATGCATCTCAGGCTGGCTTTGAATCCCTTATGTAGCCATGGATGACTCTGAACTTCTGATCCTCCTGCCTGTACCTCCCAAGTGCTGTTGGGAGTACGCCTCTTGCTCTCTCTGTTTTGAGACATCTGAGGGGTTTCTCCGCCTGCCCCCTACTGCTGTGCATAGCATACCAGGTCAGGCGTTACTCTTCTGTGATCTGGGGACATCCCCGGCCAGGCCTAGCTGAACTGGGGAGTTCCAGTTTCAGCGAGAGAGCCTGTCTGGGACCCGAGCCCAGAGAGGAGGGCACCCCACTAAGCCACTGTGCATGGCATAATGGCAGACCCTGACATCGTCAGCCCTGCTCCCCAGCACCATCTGGTAGTCCGTAGGCTGCCAGGCAGGCTTTGTGTCACTCCACACTGGCCCAGGAGCCCTCCCGTCCCAGCCTGCTCTTCCTGCGTTCCTGATACTTGCTAACTTCCTGGTGACGATATGAGTTCCTGCTTCCTAACCCCAGCTAAGGAGGACACCTGTCGATGCTTTTCCGTTAGTCCACGGGGGCCGTCATCTTCATAAAGCAGGGGTGGTGATCCTAGCACTCTGGAGGTGGAGGCAGGAGGATGGGAAGTTCCAAGTTGAGAGAGGGAGGTGGGGGCTGCGTCCACGAGAGTTGAAAACCTTACAACACTATACCACGTGACCAGCGCTTTTAGTAACTCTCTCGTGGGCTTTACAGAGGCTCTAAGACCCAGGCAGGTCCATCTCCGTGAGTGAGAGCTGACCTGGTCTACACAGTGAGCTCCAGGCCAGTCAGGACTGCAGAGTGAGACCCTGCCTCAAAAATACACAAGTAAACAGAAAACTCCCCCGACAACCCCCTCACACACACACACACACACACACACACACACACACTCACTCTCAGCAGGAGCTGCAGCTGGAGAGAGAGAGATAAGATGCAACTGGCTGCCCTGGCAGTTGATAGGGTGTTTTGTTCCTTTGTGGGTATGGGTCAGAGGTCAGCTGGACACAGGCATGTGCATTCGGGGTCCAGAGGTCAACCTTGGGCGTTCTTTCTCAGGACTTGTTTATCCTGCTTTTGGAAACCAGGCCTTTCCCTGGGACCCAGGCTTTGCTGATGAGATCAGGTTAGCTGGGACCTGTGGGTTTCTGGGTCCCAGGAGCCCGCACCACCCTGGGCTTTTTTTGTGTGTGTGGGTGTTGGAGGTGGAACTCAGGTGCTCACGCTTACAAGGCAAAAGCTCCTCACCCACTGAGCTATTACCTTGGCCCACACGGAGGGCTCAAACTCACAGACACCCAACCGCCTCTGCTGGGACTGAAGATGCCTGTGTCGCCTATGTGTGTCTTGTTGATGCATTAAATCACAGTTTCTAGCTGCCTCCTTGCAACCGCTGCTGTTTGAAGAACGGCACCAGCGCGATGAGCGAAGTTCTGAAAAACTTGCAGCAAGTGTAATGTGCCATGAAAAGTCTGTGATCAAGACACAGGTGTGGCTAGCGCCACGTGGCAGCTGGCCTGAGCCCACAGGTGAAGGGGCTGGATTTCAATAGGAGACTAAAAGATAAAAAATGAAGCTCCCCGGGCTGAGAACCTCTCCTTTTGTCACTTTATAGAGACGCCAGCTGTGCAAAGTTACGTGAAAACAAGAAGAATAACATAAGGAATCTCCGCTTGGTTCTGGTTCGTGTGTGTGTGTGTGTGTCTAAAACCGGCAACACACAAAAAAGCATTTTGTGTCAGTAACAATAGAAAAAAGGGAAAGGAACTGAGAAGAGGAGAAAGGAGAAGGGGTCTATGCAAGGGTGTTGGCCTAGTGTCACCGAGCAAGCCGGCGGTCCCCGCGCCAGCCTCGACCCCTGAAGGAGTCGGAGCCCCTTCCTCCTGCTGGCTCTCAGCGTGGGGGTCGGCGCGGGGTTGCCTCACTGTGGGCAGACAGCAGGAGCAGCAGGCGGCGGGCACACGCGGAGACTGGCAGGACCCGGCGGCGGGGATGCGCGCAGCTGTGGGGCCACTGCTGGGCACGACCGGCCAGGCGCACCGGCTCCGCCCGGGACAGGAGGGTCCGCTTCGAGCCGGACGGCGGCGGCCGGAAGGTGGCGGATCCGAACTTCGGAAGGCACGTGCTCCGCGCCCCTCTCGGAGGGGACCGTCCGCCGCGGCTACGCCCCCGGATTTCAGCGCAGGGGAGAAGCTGCTCACGCCCCTCGTCTACGACTCATTTCCAACGAGAGGGGAAGGGGTAAAATAAAGCAAACTCCCCGCCCGACCGCGGCAGGACTCGAACCTGCAATCTTCTGATCCGAAGTCAGACGCCTTATCCATTAGGCCACGCGGCCGCCGGCAGCGGAGGTGCCTCTCCTTCGCTTAAAGCGCCGACGCGCCGGCGGCCGGGCTTCAGACCGATCCATCTTCCCCCGGGGAGAGGGGGATCCTGAAGGGCCGCCCCCGGAAGTCCCCGCCGCTCCCCCCGCGGGCGGGCGGCTCCATTGGCGGCGCTCCCATTGGGCGCTCGGGGGAGCCTCCCGCCCGCCTCTGGGCAGCCGCGGGACCGGTCCCCGCAGACGGGAAGTTGCGGCTGCTGGCGTGCCCGCGCGCCGGCCGGGGGCTGCGTGGGCCGCGCGGAGCGGACGCCGCGTCGTGGCCAGCGCCGTGGGCCGCCGCCAGTCGGGGGAGCGCGGAGCGGACCGAGGTCTCCGGCGGGTTCGGCAGGGGGAGGCCGGGCGCGGCGGCGGCGTCCGCGGCCGGGGAGCGCGGCCCGGAGCAGGGCGGCGGCCGGCCCCCGGGGCGCGCCGCGGTGGCGTCGGCTGCGGCGACTGCCCGGTGTGGCCGCCCCCAGACGGGGCGCCCTGGGCCGGCCCGGGTGCGGGCGGGGACCCCGGGGCCCTGGCCCAGCCGGCGGGCTTGAAGCCGGGCGCTAGGCCCCGGGGCCGCCAGCCGCGGGTGATGCTGGCAGTTAGTCCGCCCGGCGCCTGCTGGGGTCAGGGCCGCGCGACGAGCGCGCCCTCTGGCACTGCTCGGCGGCCCGTAGAGCCCTCAGCCCCATTCCACAGAGGAGGAAGTCGGGGCCTAAGGAGCTCGCCCAAGGTCACGCAGTTGGAGAAAGCCGAAAGTCTGGACTGCGTCTCCCGATTCCAGCATCTCCAGCGGCTTCTCCAAGTTCACTGACGAGCCTGGGTGGCCCTTCCCTCGGGAGGGGCAGTGCCGTTTCAAACCTAAGGTTGTTTGGAGGCGTAACCGAAAAGCGTGCCCACACGCTCTGGCCCTTTGGCCAAGATCAAGTGGAGAAAATGCTAGGCACGCGGCAAGTGCTTAATGAGGGCTAAGCTGTCTGTCCAGGGGTACGCCACATGTAATAACACTTTGTCATCTATTTCCTTTAGGATTTGTGTGAGGAGGGCAGGCATGGTGAGACCTATTTCACTGACAGGAACACAGAGAGGGGACGTGTCTCTCCCTGAGTCTTTCGGCCAGTAAAAGCTGTCAAGCTGGAGCCCAAGGCCAGGTGTCCCGACTCACAGCGGGGGGCTCCCTGCACCAACCATGAGCCGCCTGCTCTGGAAGAAGGTGGCCAGCGCCAAGGTCGGCTCAGGGCCAGGGCCAGCCACGGGACGCTGGGTCTCCAGCTCCGTCCTCGCCCCCGTCCCCAGCGACGGGCGGCCGCAGTCGCCAGCGCCCTCCTCCGAGGACAGGCAGCAGCAGCGGCTCAACCCTCTGCTCATCCAGATGCTGTCGAAAGGGCTGCACGAGCAAATCTTCGGGTGCGCAGGGGAAGCCCCCGACGAGGCCGCGGTACGCCGCAGCATCGAGCACCTGCAGAAGCACGGGCTCTGGGGGCAGCCGTCCACGCTCTTGCCAGACGTGGAGCTGCGCCTGCCCCGGCTCTTCGGGGGCGACCTCGACCAGCACTTCCGCCTCGTGGCCCAGAAGCAGAGCCTGCCTTACTTGGAGGCGGCCGCCTCGTTATTGGAGACCCATTTGCCGCCCCAGCCCCAGAGCTGGGCCTGGGCGGAGGGCTGGACCCGGTACGGCCCCGAGGGGGAGGCCGAACCCGTGGCCATCCCCGAGGAGCAGGCCCTGGTGTTCGACGTGGAGGTCTGCTTGGCAGAGGGAACCTGCCCCACTTTGGCGGTGGCCATATCCCCCTCGGCCTGGTAAGTCGGGGTCAGGAACAGGGGACTACCATTTGTAGGGGGCCCAACTTAAACCTTTCGGTTTAGTGAACATTTTCCGAATTCCTGCTGTGTGCTGGATGCTCATTTAAGGACTGCTGATGTGGTGAACTAAAACCTGCTTAATCCTGCTTCTGTGACGCTCAGCTCTGGTGGGAAGATACACAGGCTCTAGACAACACCCCAGGGAATGGCAGGGGCCATGCAGAGATAGCATTGCCTTTGAGACAGACAGACCATTTGAGACTGACCACCAGTTTGTGCCTCAACCCCTGGCCCCAAGCAGCTTCCGTGAGAAGTTAGTCTGAAAAGACGTTTGCACCGTGTTTGGTTTTGGGAATGCTGATGGTTATTTTGGACAGGAAGATGTTCCTTTTGGCGGGATTGTTCTAGGCAGTTTAAAATGCTCACCGTCTCCAGTGTCCTCCGTAAATGCCAGACCAAATCCTGTTCAACCTTTCCAAGTGCCCCTGGAGCTGGCCTAGGCTTGCCCACTCCCAGCTCAGAAATACTACTTCCTTCCAAGTCATTAGTTTGGTCCCAAACAGGTTCTTCTTTTTAAATAACTTTCTAAGTGCTACCCAGGTTTCTTTTTCAAGCAATGATGGCAGTACTGTTTCTCCCCTTTTTTTTATTCTTCATTCCAGGATTAAAATACTATTTACAACCTTAATGCTTTCAGGCCTGGCCAGCAAAAAAGTTGGCAGTTTCTTTATTCCTATTGGAAGCTACATCTTTGTAAAGAAAGCTGCGAAATGTTATATATGCAGTTGAAAATGGTGAAAGCATGGCTAAATAGATAAGGTAGGCATTAATGGCTAAAAAGAGCAAATCTAGATGATTTTGCATTCACTTAGTTGAAGTTACGATAAGAACCACAGGGCTTGTGTAACTTGGTGGCCAGAGTCAAGGGGAATACCAGCCATCGTTTGGAAAGATAAAGTAGGCTTTGGTGGCTGAAAAGAAGCCAGTGATAACGAGTTTTTTTGGTCAGGTTTTGGAGAAGTCAAGTCCCCCTTTCTCTCTTTCCACCTTCCTCACTTAACTTCTTTCTCTTTTCCTTCCCATTCTGCCTTCATTCTCATTCCATTTTGCCAGGGGTGTTAGGGGCATTGCTTAGTCTGCCTGGTGGCAGAGCCAGTGCTGAGGCCCGGGTTTATGCAAAGACCTCTTTCTCTTAGTAGTCTGCTGTACTGGCTGCGGGCAGTAGCTGCGGGCAGTACCTCCAGAGCAGTCCACACTTAACCTGGCGTGCCTCTGCCCCACGGTTGGATAACCTGGCCAGCACAGCTTGTAGCAGTTAGGTGGAAGCCTGGACAGCTGAGCCTCCCACAAGGGAGGTTCCCAAAGGCTTTTGGTAAGGGCTTTGATCAGTCATTCACCTGAATGGATATCATCCAGACCCTTGGCATTTCGGAGACCAAGGACAACTTTAGAATTGAAATCATGGATTCCAGCTCATCTTAATTTTGGCTCTCCCCCCCCCCCCCCCCCCCGTCTCCTTTTTATTTACTCACAAGTAAGTTTATATTAAGATGGCTTCACGCACAGCTCCAGGCCTGTCTCCAGACACCAGCATGACTGAAGAAGTCCTTGTCATCCTCATAGCTTCATGTATTTAGCATTCTTGAGCTAACGTTGTTTCAAATGGCTTTGACGGGCTGGGGTGAAAGAGGAAGGGTTCCAGCTTGGCTGCCTTATGCAGCCCCACCGTGGAGTGTGTGATAGATTTGCCAGGCTTAAAGAGGCTAGTTTTGCTGTTGGAAACTTGAGGCACATCACTCTTGTGTTCCCTAAAGGCTACAGGGTGCTCCATCAGAGCCGATTTGTCCACTGTGTGGCCTCAGTCTTTGGAAGTGGGTGTGGCTTGTGGCAGGGCTTTTGCAGGGGCCGTTCTCCCCACTCTGGGACCTCGAGCATACTAGCCTTTCCCTGAGTCAGTGTCAGGCCCTACAGATAGCACTCATCTGTCTCCCCACACCCACTCCGGCACATGCGCATGCTCTCTCATCCTGAGGAGCTCTGTGGCATCTCACTGAGGGCAGATGCTCGTGTGAGGTGCATGATTTATCTTGTCCTTCAGACTCTTTGCAGCCGTCAGACGATTCACCGTGTATGTGTACACAGCATTTGTCATTTCCTTTTTTTCTTTTTTGCCACGTTCAGTGAAAAATTCTCCACCTTGGGTTGTATCACCAACTGTCTCCTTTATTAGCACTTGGAACATTAGCTGTTTTGTGCTTAAAGACACACGGGGTTGGTCATGTTGATAAAGGCCACAGAGCTAGCGGCAGACTCAGCTTTGGGCCCGCACGCCTTCCTGCACATGGCACCCAGTAGCGTAGCATTTAGCTCTGTGTTAAACTGTGGGAGTTGAATAGTGAAAAAGGCTTTGCAACTTCTCTCCTCAATGATCCCCTGGCTTCTGTGAGAGTGAGTAGCACCCCCTGGGGACCTGGCATGCCTGGGTGGTATGGAGCACAAGTGTAGCCCTTCATGGTAAACCTGCCCACCTCTCCCCTCCTTCAGGTATTCCTGGTGCAGCCGGCGGCTGGTGGAAGAGCGTTACTCCTGGACCAGCCAGCTATCGCCGGCTGACCTAATCCCCTTGGAGGTCTCTGCTGGTGCCGGCAGCTCCACACAGCAGGACTGGCAGGAGCGGTTAGTGGTGGGGCACAATGTCTCCTTTGACCGGGCCCATATCAGGGAGCAGTATCTGATTCAGGTACGGCTCGTGGGAATGGTATTCTGTTTCGTAAGGTGGGCCAGGGGCCGCGTCTCCTTTGCTAGGGGAAAGCCTTGCCTTCTTGGCCACTGTTTCCACGCTCTCTGCAGCATCAGCAGGGACGTCTGTTGACCAGCCCTGCTTGGTCTCTGTGCAGCTGTTGGACCTCCAGAACAGAATTAAAACACTAGTGTGGTGTTTGAAACCGTTATGACACCTCTGTTCTCCAAAGGTTGCAAGGAGCTCCATCACAGCTGTGCTGGCGCAGGACTGGGAGTTGTTCCAGGATCAAATGGCTCTTACCTTTGTGTGGCATTTTAGAGCTTTTAGGGGCTCCTACCTGCAGCCTGGGCCACATCCTGCCTCAGCCATTGATGGGCAGTATGATCCTCTTAACATAGCTAAGGCTCAGTTGTTTTTTTTTTTTTTTTTTTTTTTTCTGTAAAGAGAGCTAGCAGAAGCTCCTTCAGTGGACTCTGAGGAGAGTTTGAATAGCACACATGTCAGACAGTCAGACTGCCTGGTGTGTGCTAGTTCTTAGACTGTAAAAACACCTTTTCTTTGAATCTTCACAGCTGGCTAAGGGGAAGAGCAGGGCGACACTAAGGCATAGCCAGCCTTGCTGACTTGCCAGGCTCCACAGCATGTGGGGGTAGGGTCAGAACCAGAGCTGGGGGCCTGGCCCCTGGCTCTGAAGGTCTTGTAGTTCATCTATCCAGAGTTGCCCAGAGCTGTCGCTGGAAGCTCGAAGTGCTTGCACATTGGTACTGAGCCAGCTCTGCACGTTCAGGAATTGGGCAGGTGTTAGGGCAAGCATGGGACTTCTGTTTTGTGTTGGAGGCTGTGGGGGGGGGGAGGCTACATGAGATGCTAAGGTAGGGCGGGGGTCAATACCCACCACTGAAGCAGTGGCCAGCCAGCCCCTCTGTTGCAGCGCCTCCTTTCTGCCCTACCCTCAGGGCTCCCGCATGCGCTTTCTGGACACTATGAGCATGCACATGGCCATCTCAGGGCTGAGCAGCTTCCAGCGCAGTCTGTGGATGGCAGCGAAGAAGCAGGGCAAGCGCAAGACTCAGCGCCCCGCACAGCGAGGTCACAAGTTCCAAAGGAAAGGCAGCAGTCCAGTGGTGAGTGCGCGTGGGACTGCGTCCGCTCGGCGCCCCGTCACTGGTCTACCTGTTGGGCTGACCTCCCTCTGGTCTCTCAGATTTCGTCTTGGGACTGGATAGACATCAGCAGTGCCAATAATCTTGCAGACGTGCACAGACTTTATGTGGGAGGACCTCCCTTAGAGAAGGAGCCTCGGGAACTGTTCGTCAAGGGCAGCCTGAGGGATATACGGGAGAACTTCCAGGTAGGTGTGCTGCTGGCTCAGACCTCAAGACACACGGGCTGCGACTGACCTGCAGCTGGGCGTGGAGAGGGCCAGCTGTTGGGGCTGCCCCTGAGACGTGGCAGTCGTAGCAGGTGGTTGTCCCTGTCCCGCCCTGTGCCCCCTCCAACAAGTTCTTGTCACCTGTGCTAGGATCTGATGCAGTATTGTGCCCGTGATGTCTGGGCCACCTATGAGGTTTTCCAGCAACAGCTGCCACTCTTCTTGGAGAGGTGAGGGGAGCCAGGTGAACTCCCGGGGGTGGGGAGGTTTGGTACTCATCCCATTACAGTCAGGTGGGGCTGACTCTTCCTCAGGGTGCTCACTAGCTTTTCTGGGCTGAAAGAATGGAGCCCCTCTATTCAGTAGTATCCATGTGGGCACCTCTGGGCACTCCAGGGTTTCTGGAGCTCTAGGGGCTCATCTCATGTGTGTGGTCCCAACTTTCTGTCTTGTGTTTTTTAGTGAACCAGTCTGATGATATGGTCAGTGATGATTGTTATTCAGACCTGGTTCAAACCTTGGCTGCTGTATCCTCAATGACCTAAGACAAGTAACTTGGTTTCTGTGAGCCTCAGTGTTTTCATGAAAAAATACACACAAGTCTACTCTGTTCCTGGCTGTGAGGTCCATACGCAGTCACTGGCATGTATGGGGTTGTTAGCACAGTGTCTGGCACAGACTTTTCTCTCAGTGGTCCTCATTCTTTCTTTTGTCATCCATCATTTTCTTTCTTTTTTTTTTTTAATTAATTACATCATTTTCCTATCACCCCTGAAGAGGGGATGTTATTTGCATGTTACAAGTAGAGGAGCCGAGGCCCAGAGAAGCCAGGTGACTAATGCAGGGTTGGGTAGCAGTCAAGCTGAGAGCAAGCCTGTCCGATTTTAGAGCTGTGCCACATGGCTGGTTGGGTTGAACTTGTCAAATTGTCTTGGGAACTGGGCCCACGCCTTGTTTCCCGTGGTCATTTATGGCAGCCCTTCCTGCCTGTCCCTAAGGTGCCCCCACCCAGTGACTTTGGCTGGCATGCTGGAGATGGGTGTCTCGTACCTGCCCGTCAACCAGAACTGGCAGCGTTACCTGTCTGAGGCCCAGAGCACGTATGAGGAGCTGCAGGGGGAGATGAAGAGGTCGCTGATGGATCTGGCTAATGACGCCTGCCAGTTGTTCTCGGGGGAGAGGTAGTCAGGTTTGGGGCAGGCTGGGTCAAGGCAGGGGACAGGCGGGCAGGAGACCTCGGCTTTTCGCTCAGCCTTAACTCTAGCCTGGTGGACTGGCTTTGCAGGTACAAAGACGACCCCTGGCTCTGGGACCTAGAGTGGGATCTGCAGGAGTTTAAGCAGAGAAAGGCAAAGAAGGTGAAGAAGCCGGCCTCAGCCAGCAAGTTGCCCATCGAGGGAGCTGGGCCCTCTGGGGAGCCCACGGATCAGGAAGGTGGGAAGCTGAGGTGGGATATGGGACAGGGTATCTCTGGGATAGTCCTAGGACCCAGGGGTGGGGGTGGGGTCCCTTGGGAGGGGTTGCTGTAGTCTTTCAGACCTGTGAGTCCCTTCGGGGCCTAACCTCCTGAGCCCCGCGCAGATCCTGGACCACCCAGCGAGGAAGAGGAGCTTCAGCAAGGTGCAATGGCCCGCACCCGTTTACAGCAGCTGAAGAACACCTTAGACACCCTGCCTAAGCGACTCCAGCACCTTCCTGGACACCCGGGGTGAGACTGGTTCTCTCTGGCATAGAGGCTGTCTTGCACGATCCTCAGGGCACTCCTTGTTTGGGCCTCTTCAAGATTTTAGACCTTGGTTGTCCTGCGTTCATTCCACCTTCCATTTCTTCTTGCCTGTGTTTACCCTGACCCCTGTAGCTTTCTGGATACATTCGACACAGTGCATTGAGCCCCTGCTGTATGCATGCCACCGGTGGCAGTTGCAGGGGCACAAATGGAGCTCATCTTCCTTGTAGGGGCAGCAGGCGTGCAGACCAGCCAGTGAAGCAGTCCTGTAAGAGACATAGTTTATAGTTTCGAGGCAGTTCTGTTCTGCCTGTGGAAATAAAGGGGCCGTTTCCTTGAGGAGGCGCCTGCCCTTCATTGCTGTCTTAGAGACAGAGATGAGAAAAAGGACCTCCATAGTGACCAGTGGTGTAGCCTCGCTGTACTTTTGTGACCCTGGATGCAAATGCCTTGTGTGTGCTGCTAGCGTCACCTCGGGCTCTGGTGAACAGCCTGTGAGAGACAGCTGTGTGTCTAGAACAGTGGGAGTTCTGGGTCAGAAGGGAGATCTGCTTCTGCTTGGAGTCTGCAGTGAGGCTTGCAAAGGAGCTTTGACTGGAGGGTGCCACTGAGACACATAGGGTTTTGCCTTCTGAGGGAACCTGAATAATTTAGGAGATACTATATCGGTCCAGAGCACCCCACCGGAGAGGACTAACATCTTTGGCCTGAATCACCAGAACGCCTGGAGGACTTGGAAGGGCTGGGGTACAGCATGGAAGAAAGACCCTTTCTTACTCCCCAGTGTGACACTTCTTTTTTTTCCTCTGGGGCTGACTAGGTGGTACCGGAAGCTGTGCCCTCGGCTAGATGACCCTGCATGGACGCCAGGCCCCAGCCTCCTCAGCCTGCAGATGCGGGTCACTCCTAAGCTCATGGCGCTGACCTGGGATGGTTTTCCTCTGCACTACTCACACTCCCATGGTTGGGGCTACCTGGTGCCTGGGCGTCGAGATAATCTGACTGAGCCCCCAGGAAACCCCACTGTAGAGTCAGCTGGGATAGCCTGCCCCTACAGGTAAGATCCAGGTTTGGCTGCAAGGCCCTTCTTTACTAGAGTAATCAAGGTCAGCTACGGCTGCTGGGAAGAGCTGTGGTCCCGGCGTCTGGGTTCTGGTTCTCTTTCCCAGCGGCACAGCTGCCTTCACAGAAACGCTGCGGGAAGGTTTTGGATGTGGCCGGGAATCGGCAGGCTTGCCGCTTTTCTTGAGTTTGAGTGCCGTCCACATGCCAGCCACTGTAGCTGAGGGTTCTGCAGCGCGGATCTCACTTGGCTTCCAAGCAATTCCATGAGAAGAGAGTTTTGCTTTTTAAAATTATGTATTCGTTTTTTTGGAGATGGGCTCCCTTTGAAGCCTAGGCTAGCCTGGGATTCGTTATGTAGCCCAGGCTGGCCTCCATCTCAGGGCAGTCTTACTGCCTCAGCTTTTCTTTTTTTTTTTTTTAAATTACTATTATTTTTAAATTTTTACTTACATGGCAGGCAGAGGTTAGAAAAGATTGTTGGATCCCCTGGAACTGGAGTTATGGATGGTCATGAACCACCATGTGGATGCTGGGAACCAAGCCTGTGTCCTCTGGAAGAGCAGAAAGTGCTCTTTAACCACCTGGCCAACTCTCTTCCCCCCTTTTCCTCAGCTTTTCCACTACTGAGATGATAGGTACGAGAGTTACCTGGTCTGCTTTATATATTAATTTATTTAGTTGGTTGGTTGGTGGCTTTAATTTTTAAATTTTATGGTGCTGGAGATTGAACTCTGTCCTCACTCATGCACAGAAGGCAAGTATTTTACCAGGCCTGGTATGCACACTTATAATTGACAAGAGCCTAGAGAAGTTGGTTGACCTGTTTGAGGCAACAAACCCTGAACACTGGACAGACAGGTGTTACGGAGAGGTCAAGGTACTGACTGCAGCTCAGAGTCCTGGTTCCAAGGACACTGGAGGTCAGTGTCAGGACAGTGAGCCAGCCTGTTCACTGAGCCCACTCATGGCTGACTGGACAGGAGCTGGCTCCACAGGGTGACTTCAGTCCTGATGTCCCCTGCTTTGCTTCCAGGGCTCTCAAGCATAAAGGAGCTTGGATTTTGAGTCAGACTAGTTTTCAGAGCCCAGCCTGTCACCAGTGAGACGTTGTTTGGGTTGGCCACTCCCCCTTTAAACACCTTCCTCCGAGCTGAGTGAGATCTAAACAAAGGGGCAGTAGAAAACCCCAGCAAGCTGCCTGGCCTGAGCAGGCCTCCAGTAATCAGCAGGTCTCTCTCCGCCCAGGGCCGTGGAATCCTTGTACAGGAAGCACTGTCTTGAACAGGGGAAGCAGCAGTTGGAGACCCAGGAGATAGACCTGGCTGAGGAGTTCTCACTCACTGACAGTGGTGCCATGTGGCAGACGGTGAGGACGTGCTCTGAACGTGAGCCTGTTGGAGGAGGGGTCTGTTTTCCTAGGAAAATGGGGCACTTTTGCATGGGAGCTGCCACTGGCTGCTCACACTAGACTGGTCTGAGTTCTGTGGCGCGAAGGGCTAGTGGACTCAGGCCCACAGCTGCTTGTCTGACACCTGATTCCTGGGCCCATCCAGGTAGAAGAGCTAGGCTGCTTAGAAATGGAGGCTGAGGCCAAGATGGAGAATTCAGGACTGAGTCAACTCCCAGCTCTGGTGAGAAGATGCCTGCTTGGGCTCTCTGGGTGGGTCATGGACGCCTGGGACATCCTCTAGCTCACATAGCTCTTTCCGACCAGAGTGCACGAGGTCTTGGGAGGCTTGGAGCTAGTGCCCTGTTCCTCTGTGGCCCTGTGGGTATAGGGAGAGCAAGGAGGAAACCTATGACCATGCCTTCCTTCACTTTCCAGTTTGCCTACTCGGTTTCAGGCCCTTTTCCCATCCCCCTACCCCCTGGCCCTTGCTGAATGCAGGTGCTGGAACAGGGCCTGATCTGGGTGTGTGGCCCCCACAGCCTGCTGCTTGTGCCCCCAAAACCAGCCAGCCCACTTATCACCATGGCAACGGACCTTACAATGATGTGGATATCCCTGGATGCTGGTTTTTCAAGCTGCCTCACAAGGTATAGTTTGTGCCTTCCTCGTGTTCTCACTGTGGTTATGGCCCACAGTAGAACTTCATTGGCAGCTCAGACCAGGAGACAGCTTTTTGTGGGATTGACATAGTGGAGCAGGCTATGGTCTCTTACTGCTTTTGAATTTCATTTGAAAATTGAATGGTGAGAGGCGTCCTGGTGGGATTAACTGACAAGGACATGTCAAGTGTCTGACACTGTATCTGTTGTGTGGTAGCTCTTATTGGTTGTTGTCAGCTTTGTCTGACCATCTTAGCGTTTGGATGTGTGTACTTGTAAATGTGCAAGATTCTAAGGTGGGAATTGCCACAATTACTGGAGGTTCTAGGTTCTGCTGGGAGAAAGCTGAGGGCCCATGTCAGTCCCCTAGCAGGTGGTCTGCTGCCTGTCTTCCAACCCATTTTCTTTGTCTTCTACAGGATGGGAACAACTACAATGTGGGAAGTCCCTTTGCCAAAGATTTCTTGCCCAAGATGGAGGATGGAACCCTGCAAGCTGGCCCAGGAGGTGCCAGTGGACCCCGTGCCCTGGAAATAAATAAAATGATTTCTTTTTGGAGGAATGCTCATAAACGTATCAGGTAGGCCAAAGTGGGGTGGCAAGAGGCCTGTCGGTGTGGCCGTCAGGAGTCTGCAGCTCCAAGCTTCCTTTCCTCCGTTCCAACTCTGGCTTTCCTGCACTTGCCTGGGCTACTCGAGAGGAAAACAGCTACAGTGTAGAGGCTTGGCTGTTTGTCCAGGTGACACAGATCTTGGGCATGTTTGTCTCTCCCTCTCCGGCCTCTTTCTCTGATTATATAGAGTGGTGTGGTAGGACTCTGATTGCTCTCCCCAGCTCCCATTAAACCCCCTACTTTAACTGCGGGAACCATGGGCTGTCAATAAGGACCTTAGAGGGCTGGTTATGTGTTAACCTGTATTAGGGTTTGAGAGCTGACCCTTTCTGCAGTAGCAAATGAATTTATCTCAAAGGTTGTTTCCACAACCATCATGGTTGTGATCATAAGCCCTTTGTGAGGGGGTTGGTATAGCCCACCCTGATTCTTCTGTGGGGCCCAGATCCTCCTGTAGGGTCTAGCCTTTGGCTGAGCCAGAGCCTATCCTGAGTAAGGTTAGTGAGAAGAGGGTTGATGCCAGGCTTCAAAGGCACAAAGCATCCATCCCTGAGGCTGATCATGTGCAAATGCTGATGAGGTAGATTATGCAGCCATGGCTGCGCTGAGCTTTAGTCTTCTTGTCCTACAGCTCCCAGATGGTGGTATGGCTCCCCAGGTCAGCTCTGCCCCGTGCTGTGACCAGGTATGGCCTACTGAGTGTTCGTGGGGATAGAGAGCTGAGTGGTGTGGGCCTTGCCGTCAGAGCAAGCTGCTGAGGCGTCTCTGCTTCTGCCTATTGCAGGCACCCTAACTTCGATGAGGAAGGCCGTTATGGGGCCATCTTGCCCCAGGTGGTGACTGCCGGCACCATCACTCGCCGAGCTGTGGAGCCCACATGGCTCACTGCCAGCAATGCTCGGGTACATGTCCTCTCTTCCTGGCTTCTGCTCTTCCTCTCTTAGGTCTCTGGAAACTATTGGAGCCTTTGGAGTTTTAGCAAGGGACATGAGAAGGAAACTAAAGTCTGGGTTGCACAGGGCTCTGGTTCAAATCTGGCTTCATGTCATCCATTCCTTTAGCAAATGTGTTTTAGGTGCCTGCTGCTGGCTAGTCAATGCCACACATAGTGGCCATAGTTATTATGGAGGTTAGATGAGCCAGGTCAGTGGGCGGGTCTGGCATACAGTGTATCTTCATTTATCAGCCTAGTGCTGACAGGGGCCATCTCTGAAGCTGGCTCGGGGCTGTATGGCACTCTCTAAAGTCTTCCCTCAGGAAAGACCCCAAGTACTTTGTCAGCACTGGTCCTAGAAATCCAGGGTAGCAGTTGGGCTTCTGGGTGGGCCTGACCTCACTCTTCCTGCAGCCTGACCGAGTAGGCAGTGAGTTGAAAGCCATGGTGCAGGCTCCCCCTGGCTATGTCCTCGTGGGTGCTGATGTGGACTCACAGGAACTGTGGATTGCCGCTGTACTTGGAGATGCTCACTTTGCTGGTATGCATGGTAAGCTGGGCCTGTGGTGTGGGCAGAGGTGAGGTGGCAGGACCCTTGCCCCAGGAGGCTGGGCTAGCTATTTCTGAGCTGCTCACTGTTCTCTCTTCTCCAGGCTGCACAGCCTTTGGCTGGATGACACTGCAGGGCAGGAAGAGCAGGGGCACTGATCTACACAGTAAGACAGCTACCACTGTAGGCATCAGTCGAGAGCATGCTAAGGTCTTCAACTACGGCCGTATCTATGGGGCTGGGCAGTCATTTGCTGAGCGCCTACTGATGCAGTTCAACCACAGGCTCACAAAGCAGGAGGCAGCTGAGAAGGCCCAGCAGATGTATGCTGTCACGAAGGGCCTCCGCCGGTGAGGGTCCCTTTTCCACCCACATTAGCACCCATGACCACAGGCCTGCTTTACAGCTCTCTTCTTTTCCATCATCTCTGTGTTGTCCCTCTAAAGCTAGCTGCAGAATGGTTTAACCTTTGGAGTTGTAACATGGTCTTTATAGTGTCAGTTTTTCCCTCACAGGGTAGTGCGGTACTTAGGGTTTACTGTCATCATTGGTCATCTATAGCTATAATTATGTGATGCCTGCAATAGCTTCAGGATCCTATGCTCATGGCCATAGGAATAAGAGTGAGCAGATAGACAGGAACCAAAGGAATAGAAACATGCAAATGCAGAGTGTAGGCTAGTCTTGACAGGAGGAGACAGGCTCCCAATTTACTCTGGTCTGTTTGGTCCAGCAGTGCTACATGCTGTGTGCTCAGGGCCTTCACAGGCTTTTTAGCAGGGTCACGTACAGGGGAAGAGAGAAGGACATTGACAGCTTTTGTTGGGTGTGTGGTGTAGCTGATTGCCTAGGGTGGACTCGCGCACAGTAGGTTGGGTGGCTCATTCACTAAGTAAAAAACAAAGGATCTACCGACTTGCCTATAGGCCGGGTGATGAAGGCATTTTCTCAGTTGAAGTTCCTGCTTCCCAACTGACTCTAGTTTTTTTTGTCAACTTGATATAAGCTGTTCAGCACACTCACTTTGAGAAAGCCTGAAAGCTGAGTAATGCAGGTGTAAACTGTAGCTCCTGGAACCAGGAGCTGGTTGTTCAGAGCAGGTGGGTGTGGTGTCTTAATAGGTTTTGTGTTGTGGGCATGTGTGCTGGTGGAGGTAAGAAAGTGACGAGGAAGGAGGAGGTTGGGCCTTAGTTGTAGAAGCAAAGACATCACACGAATTTGAACAGCAGGCCTAAATTGCAGGGAAGCCCTGATGTTCCTTCCAATAGGTGACATGGTTCTGAAACCCTTAGGAACCTGGGGATGCCTACAACTCAGAGTCTGGGGCAGTAAGAAGCTGGGCTTGGCCGTCATGTTTTTGGCTTCTTCAGGTTCCTTCTTGCCCTCAGGGACCACTGTACTTTTTACTCCTTGCTGCCTCCTGAACTAACAGAAGGCCGCTGTTGGTCATTGTGCACTTCAGTGCAGGCAAGTCCTGGGACAGCACGACCAGGAATGGCTTGTATTGGAATCTGCCCTTTACTGGGCTAACCTGATGTAGCCCAGGCATTTGGGGACACAAAAGCCCCAGTTTCTGTGTTGTGTCCCTTCCTAGCTGCTGATCCCATCCAGTCATTCAGCCTCTTTGAGCCTACTTTCCCTGCTGAAATTAGCCTCAGGAGAGACACATGACCATGGGGTGTTTGGGAAATTGAGTGTGAGTGTGCTCTAGAGGCCATCTAATAGGAATGACATGGTGCTACTACCCACAGGTACCGGCTTTCAGACGAAGGTGAATGGCTGGTGAGACAGTTGGCTCTCCCTGTGGACAAGACAGAGGATGGCTGGGTTTCCCTACAGGACCTTCGAATGATTCGAAGAGAAGCTTCAAGGAAGTAAGAACCTTTTGTGTTTAAGATGCAGGGACTTGTGGGCTGGTCCCAAAGGGCTGATACATACATATTTATATATACATTTTTTTTTTTTTTAAAGCACTGAGATGCTAACAAAGCCTGACCTCATGGTTTCTGTTCCACCAGGTCACGCTGGAAGAAGTGGGAGGTGGCTGCTGAGCGAGCATGGACAGGGGGCACAGAATCAGAAATGTTTAATAAGCTGGAGAGCATTGCCATGTCTGACCAACCACGTACCCCAGTGCTGGGCTGCTGTATCAGCAGAGCCCTGGAGCCCGCAGTTGTCCAGGGAGAGGTGAGGTATCTTGCCACCCTTAGAGCATGGAGAAAAGGGGCAGGGGAAGGGCAAGAGTTCCTAGACTAGAGCGCAATGGTGAGTAGTGTAATCCCTCACCGATGTCCGCCCTTCTTCCCTAGTTTATGACTAGTCGTGTGAACTGGGTGGTACAGAGCTCTGCTGTAGACTACTTACATCTCATGCTTGTGGCCATGAAATGGCTGTTTGAGGAATTTGCAATTGATGGGCGCTTCTGCATCAGCATCCACGATGAGGTTCGCTACTTGGTGCGAGAGGAGGACCGCTACCGTGCTGCCCTGGCACTGCAGATCACCAACCTCCTGACCAGGTATGTTGGGCCCACTGAGCAGGTCTGAATTGTCAACTCAGAACTGAATGGTTTAGCTTATTATTTTTAAAGTTTATGGAAGTCCTAAAAAGAGATTTTAAAAGAGATTTATTAGGTCTGAAAGTGGCATGTGCCAGTACCAAATTACTCAGGTGGTGGCAAGGTCAAGGGACTTGTTATTGCTCCCCCAATAATGAGCCTGGAATCAATGGCTAAAGCATTTCAACTCAGAAAAGTGAGATGTTTATCTTTTTCTCCCCTAAATATTTAAAGTGCCAAAGGTGTTATTCTGCCTAGGAATAACGAGGAAGCCTAAATGCAATTTAGAAAACATGTGTTTTATGTTTTGGGTTGTATTTGTTTCTTGAGACAGCTTTCTATGTTAGTTCTTGCTGTCGGTAAGATTAAAGGGAGCACCACTACACCTGTTGAATTGTATTTTCTTATACTAAAACCTTAGTTATATTGATGAGCTAAATATTACTGTTCCCTGTTGATCTGCCACTCAGAACCAACCTGGGTAGTGCCCAGATCACAGTTGATCTATCTTTAGAAATGGGTAAATAACATTTACAGTTCAACACTGTTACCCATGCTCTCTTATTTTCTGGGCTTGGGGGTGGTTGGTTTAAAAATCAGTACCTATTTCTCATATATTCTCAATTATTTGGGTCCAGTAATTGAAATTAATTCTTTTAGTATCAATAAAGTATTCCAAACTGGAAAAGTGTGTTGAGTCCATAATTGTATTTCAGTATCTCAGAGTTATTAGGCTGAAAGTGGAGACAGTATAGCCTCCACTTGTGGTTTGCTACGTGTGGGTGATTGCTCTGTGGGGGGTCTCTGGTTACTCCTCCTGGAGTGAGGAGCCTGGACTCACAGCAGGGCATGGCTGTGAGCCAAGACTGGGTCTCTTTCAGGTGCATGTTTGCCTACAAGCTGGGTCTGAATGATCTGCCCCAGTCAGTCGCCTTTTTCAGTGCAGTAGATATTGACCAGTGCCTCAGGAAGGAAGTGACCATGGACTGTAAAACTCCTTCTAACCCAACTGGGATGGAAAGGAGATATGGGATTCCCCAGGGTGAGCACAATCTTTGTTCTTCATACACAGAATGAGAGGTGGCTCAGAACCTTGGGGCTCTGGGGAAGAGATCCACTTTTAGGCCATATTCTAAAGTGAATATGATATTAAAATCACAAAGGGAATTGCTCCAGAAAGTGGTTCATAGTAAATGAAAAAGATACTAGAGTTTAAAATATTCCATCTACCCTGATTCATCTTCAAAAAGTACACCAGAAATATTTAAAGATTTATTGTATAAGTCAAAGTGCATTCTTTGAAAAAAAGTATATGTGCTGAAAATGCCCAAAAGTGGTTAGAAAACTTGTTTTATATTGAAAATGTTGCTGAGTTATTCTCAGTGTTCCCACCCACCATCTTTCTGACCCTTGCGTTCAGATTCTCATTTCTGAGCTCAGTCATGGTTCTGGAGGCACCCTAACCAATTTCCACTGTCTTGCAGGTGAAGCACTGGATATTTACCAGATAATTGAACTCACCAAAGGCTCCTTGGAAAAACGAAGCCAGCCTGGACCCTAGCTCTGCCTGGAGGCTCTGTATTTGCTCCTGTGGAGCTTTGGAGCGTTGCTGGTTCCTAAACTCAGGCTTTCAGATGTGCTTTTTGCAAAAGGGTATGCCTAAGGCAGCCATTTTTCTGTAGCACGACCTGCCCAGAAGAGTCCTTCTAACAGAAGGCACAGTTCAGTGTGTTCAAAACCAGGACACCAACACCAGTGCAGGCCGTATGACAAGGGTACTGTTGGGCACAAATGAAGCAGATGCCCCAAAGGTCACATTAACTCAGGCATTTCTTCCTTTTCTTCTTGGCCGGTTCTCTGTCCTGCTGTGTGTGTGCTGATGCAGTGCCCTAGAAGGGAAGGTGATGGGAATAAAAACAAACACCAAAACTCCTGTATCAGTCATGCTTTTCCCCTCTGCCTCTCAGGTGGTGATTTAGAGTAGTACCTAACTCCTATTTGGGCTTTTTAAATACTAGGGCAAGATGAATCACCAATGCCACATATGACCTTTCTGAGCTCAAATGCAAGGAGACAAAGAGCTGGGAGAGATACACATTAAGGCCTAGAGCATGATAATCTAAAAGAAATGATCAAAATTTCTGATAAGCCACACACCCACGTTATTTTGCATAAACTAATTCTGAGCAGGTCTAGGCTACTGAGGTTATTTCTAACTTCAACAAACCCAGGATGAAAACCCTGTCCAAGGCAAGGGAACAGTGGGCTCAGATAATGAGAAATTCAAAATGGGCCTACCCTGAGGGAGGGTGTAAAAGCCAGCCAGAATGCTGTAAAAAACAGGACCCCAGGACAGGGCAGTTTGTCTGTGCCTTTACCTAGAAATAGTACCAAAAACATGCAGAGGGTAGGCACTGACCTCTTCATTCTCTTCGTCATCGTCTTCCTCGTCCTCTCGAAGAACCATGTCCAGGATGTTGCCTTTGATCTTGAAGTCCCGAGAAGTACTTAGCTTCATGTGCTGCATCAGGTTTACCTGGGATGGACAGGCTTGTAAGCAGGGCGACAGCGCTCAGTGTACATGGAAGACTTTGGTTCTGTCAGGTCAGAAACGGCGAACACTGTCTGCTTGCCAGACCCCTTCCTAGAGTAAAAGGGACTATTTTTTACCTTGGACTTTTTAGAGAGCTGGATAAGAAATTTTTCATACTGTTCAATGGCAAAGACGAGGTTAGGGATTGGCTTGGTTTCACGAAGAACTTTAGCCTAAGGGTGAGAGGAGGATATGAGACAACATTTCAGGTTCAGTAGCTTCTAAGTTTTTCTGTAGTGTCTCTTGAGCTTATTAGAAGAAACCCACTCAGGCACTTGCTGTATTTCCTTTTTCTGATAGGCATATGACTTTGCATTGCTGGGATTAGTCCCTCAAATGCGGATACTATAGACTGTTTGCCCATGTCACTCAGGCTGGCCTTCCACTCTTCATCCTTGGGCTTCCTCTGAGTTCCAGGATTACAGATACATACTACTACTACACTTTTAGAATACCTTGGAAGCAGCTTTCTAGCTGCACACTTAGAGACCATCTGCCCAGTGTTCTCCTGTTTGATATATACTATAACTTATTTAGCTGGTCTCTGGGCATTAGTTTTATTTAATAGTAAACAGTGTGGGGAGGACCATCCTCTACCTAGGCCTATTCTCAAAGGAATTGTTATAGCCATATTTTCTAAAATAATATGGTAACTTCCTCCTTTTCCTGAATTTACCAGTTCTTAGATCCTTTACAGAACACCTTTTAGGCTCTTGCTTTTCCTAAAAACAGTTGCAGTCTCCAACAACTAAGGACCTGTGACTCCGAACGGCCAGAGAAGATGCTCACCATGATTGTGCCAGCCGCAGCCTTCTCCTTTTCTTGGCACTTTGGGATGTTATTCCTTTTATTCTAAAACAGAAACACTGTCTCATTAAGATTCCTCTAGACCTCAAGCTGTATCTGGGAAGCAGGAAAATTGTGATGCGTTATAGCCCTTGGGGTATGTATCTCTCAGAGGTACCATTTGGAATTTGAGGGCAGCATTATTAAGCTGGTACACACATCAACAGTTAAAATGGACACTTTCAAGGTAGCAGGAGGATCAGGCTTTTTTTCTGCCGGGCGGCTGACTAAAAGGCCACGAATGGCCACGAATAGTTCTACCTACAGTCTGCTTAGAGGTGATCTGCACAATGCAGTTACCATGCTTGGGGAGCGTGCAGAGGGTCACAGGGACACTAATCTACAACCTGAGTTGTACATTAGTGTGTAAAGCTGGACAGAAAGGATGAAGTAGTGCAGGTGCACACCTTTAATCCCAGCACTCAAGAGGTAGAGGCAGGTGGATCCCTGTGATTTTGAGGCCAGTCTGTTCTACATAATTGTGGGGTTCGGTTGAACCATTCAACCTGCGTGACTGGGAAAACCAGCCTAGCCCAAGAGTGAGGTTGATGCTGGCAGCAGTAAGGATAACTCTGCCTGTTCTGGTGCACGTAGTCGTCTTGTGACCCCCCTCCCCCCTCTCCCACCCTTGAGGCAGTCACGTAGCCTGATGGCCAGTTTCAGGTTTCCTTAAAAGGACAAGTCCAACTAGCACCTGGAATTCCTCTCCATGCAAATGAAGCCTTCCCAAAACCTCAGCCCCAGCCAATGAAGTAAACTCAACAGAAAAACCCTACTCATTCCCCTTATTTCCCAACCCCCACATAAAGAAAGCTGAATTACTGGAAGAGCTGTGTCACTGAAAAAGCTGGAACCACCCCACCCCCATATTCACTGTTGGACTGGGATCATGCTAACCCACCCGCCAGGCTGAGCTTCATTCCTTTGGGTCCAGCATCTGGATGACGAGGTGCCTAGACACTGAAGGGAAGAGGCAGGACCTGCTCTAGAACAAATAATGAGTTCCAGTCAGAGGGAGCTACATAGTCTAAAGCTCTTTCTGAAACAATGGCAACAAAATACTAATGGCAAAAGAAAAGTGAGAAGAGATGGGAAAAACCACACAAGTGAATGAAACACGATGCTTCCATCTTAAAAGGGAGGCCTCCTTTTTAGCCTTCCAGCAAAGGATCAGGAGCACAGAGAAACTATACTAGTGAAGCTATACAAGAGACAGGCATACTCCTGCTATGCCCTGGAATGTTTTGGAGGTAATGTTAAGAGAAAGTTAAAATCATGAAAACAGGATGAGGCCCCTATTAAGGAAGGGGAGGAAGGAAAGCAGCCATGTGGGACATGACCTATCTTCTCAGGTTATATCCAAGGTTTATAACCCTGTTGAAAGTCCACAAGTAAACCTGCGCACTGTCCATATCCACGGCTAAAATAAGACCAAGACTTAGAGCAGGAAAAGCAAAGGTACGCATAGTTCTGGGCAGAATGTTCAGGGTTTTGCAGCACTGCTTTTTACCGCTTCCCATAAAGGTCTAAGGTAAAGTGTACATGAAATGTATCTTTGTATGGAGGAAAATATCAACCACCAATAGAGAGTGACTCTAGAGCAGGGGCCTGGCAAACCTTGCATGAACCCCGGGACGGATCTCGTCCACTATCTATTTGGAATAACATTTCAAAAGGGAACAGAGCCATGTACATTTATGTACTCCGGCTGCTTTTTACATCGGAAGAGCTGAGTGGGCATGAGAGCCCACAATGCCTAAAATATTCACTATTTTATCTTGTATTACAGAAGATTCCTGACCCCTGCTGTAGAATCAAACTAGCTAAGGTCAAGTTTCAGTCTGGCTTTTCCTAGCTGTCTGTCCTCAACAAAAGCTGATGCATACAGTGGATGCCAAGAGGTAAGAAGGGCTCTCTAAGTGGTAGTTATTCTAAAATAAGACTTGGACTGTAGCAAAAAAGGTCCGGCAGAAGTATTTCTCAAGCTATATTCTGTAACACTATTCTGCTGAATAATGCTGCTGCTTTAAATGTTTTTTAGCAGTATTGAACACACCATTTCAGAACCTTAAAAATAACAGTAAACCAACATGCTTCTCTTAAGACATGGAACTTGTGAGTAGTTTTCCTATGATCCCCTTTTGGAGGCTTTCTCCATCTACAGGACACTGTATAAGAGTGATATGATGGGCATGGTGGCACACACTTAATCTTAGCACTCAGGAGGCAGAGGAGGGTGGAATTTGTGAGCTTGAGGCCAGACTGGTCTACAAGCTGATTTCTAGGACAGCCAAGGCTTTTGGTGAGTTCCTACGGCTACAAAGGAAGACCCTGTCTCAAAAGGACCTCAGTATGACAGCATGAGAGGACCTCAGTATGACAGCATGCTTATAATCCCAGAATTTGATCTGAGGAAGGTGGATCTCAAGTTCAATGCCAGCCTGCATCACACAGGAAGACCGTCTCAAAAGCAAAACTGAAAAGATAGGAGGAATTAAAAAACAAAACCTCAGTTAAGGAGCAGAGTCAGAGAGATCCTGCAGAGATGATAGAACAGATTTAAAAGAATGGCATCCACATGAGAATATATGAAATCTAAAGTTTAAGAAGGCATGTCTGCAAGCATTTAGGAGAGAAAAAGATCAGGAGTAATTAGCGTGTCCAGAGTGTCAAAGCTGGGCATGACAGTAAACTATAATCCTCAGAGAGATAGAAGCAAAGATCAGGAGTTCAAGGCAGCCTGGGCTAAACTATACATGCAGGCAAACACTTGTATAAATAAAATAAAATAAAAAGATCTCCAATTCCTGAGAATCTATAATTTGAAAAAGGGTCTGGATAAACGATCCAACAAGCCCCTATCCTTCACCTCTTTGAAGTGCCTCTGTACTCTCGAAACTCTGGCACCTGACCCAGCCCTCCCATGTGTTGGTTGCTCTTGCTTACACTGAACAGAGGCCTAATGCATGGACTTACAGGCACCCAGAAATGAACCAAGGCTGCCCTGTTGCTTCTGTATTCCAAACACAAACATATCAAATGCTTCCTATCTCTGAAATCAGTTCTTAGTTGGGCTGACTAGTCTTACGTCACCTTGACACACAAATTAAGAGTTATTTTAAAGGAGGGAACCAACCTTAATTGAGAAAATGCCTCCGGAAGACCCAGCCTATGACACCTCTGGCCTATACTCAGCCTAGGTACCCAAGCAGCTCCTGGGATATGCAACACAGCTCTTTTTATTTATTTTTGTGTATGTGTGTTTATGAGACAGGGTTTCTCTGTGTAGCCTTTGCTGTTCTGGAACTAACTCTGTAAACCATGCAGGCTTTGCAGAGATTCACCTGCCTCAGCCTCCCAAGCACTGAGATTAAAGGTGTACGCCACCCCCCCACCACACCCCCCTTCCCCAGCCTTTTTCTTTTTTAGCGATTGATTTTTTAGAGTTATTTTAAATATTCTCATATTCCCTCTCCCAAAGAAGTCAGAAACTGAATCTCCTGGAGCCAGAGTTATAGGCAGTTGTGAGCCACCTGATGTGGGTGCTGGGAACCTAACTTGGGTCCCACTAACTCACGTCTCCAGCTCTCCATTAATTACTTTCTTGAAAACTATTTTGGCACTGTCTCTAAATCACTTACTTGTACATAAGAAATGAAAGAGTAACACACAGGGGTCAGATGTGAGCCGGACAGCTTCACCTGCAGCAAAGGAGAAAGAAATGACTGCAACTGAAGCAACAAAATCCCACCCCCATCCTTAGGGAAGCTGGTTCCAACTTACCAGCTTCTCCACAGTGTTCGGAATGCCTTTGAAGTTCTGACACACCTGGAGATACTAACAAGAAAATTCCTACATTTATCCATCAGCCGTGGCATGTCTTACTGCTCCTACTACAGAGGAAAAGGAACATCCATTGCAAAGCAAAGCACAGCCTCCCTTCCCTTCTCTTCTGAGTACATCAGCTTCCCAGAAAACAGGCAACACCAGGTCTGTGTCCAACCAGCTCAGATGGAGTCCTTGCCTCTAGGAGATAGTCTATCCTCCTAAGCGCCATTTAAGGAGGCAGTAAAAGGGACAGGTTCCCGGGGTCTCCACCACGGTAGCCCAGCTGCCGCAGCAGGCAACCGGAGATGCACGTGGCAGAGACGATCAACACGGCATGTGTTATCTGTGCCTGAGTGCTTAGTCTAGATCACTTACAGCACATAAACTTCCTAGTACCCGTCACTTTCTGAATTCACTGAGGCCCAGAGATGTGTATGTGCAGGACGAGCTTTTCATTCTCAGTCAGAGGTGAGATAACGCGAGCCAAGCCAAGCCAACTTAGATTATGCCAATGAGCATTTCCCCCTGTGGAGAATCCTACTAACTACTGATGAAATGAAAACAAAACTGTGTTGATGATGTGGTGAGAGCCGTGTTCACCTGGCCAGTGGGAGCAGAAGGTGGAGTGGGACCCGATTACCTTCCAAAACACTCACATATTTGACAAATGCTGTTAGGGTGCTGTATATTTTGGACAGATCCTTCAATAAGGTGTCTACACAGCTGCCCGAAGGGAGGGCTGTCTGCACGAGTTCATGGAAGAATGTAACCAGGGTTCCCAGTTGCATGATGATGGCTTTCTCAATGTGAAGAGTTGATGGAATTGCTTGAGAAGAGGCACCGTCTGAAGAGAAATGAAATTGATGCATTCAGTCTTATTTTCTAGTGAATGAAAACAAACCACCCAGAACACGCTTTCAAGGGCTCCACCTTCACGCAACGGTTCCCACTTATGTTCTGGTGGACTCTGCTGGCGTTACCTGGAGTCATTTCATCTGACGGGGTTTCTTGGTTCACTGAACACTTAATCTTGGTGATTAACCAGTCCACTTCTTCGAGGACTTTCTCAGCCTGACTCAGAACAAGTAACTGTGAAAAGAAAAGGATGTGTTCACAGTGCTGGGGCAATCGCTTCTATGGGGACCTTACAGGCCGGAGGACAGAAGCCACAACAGACCCTGGAGATGGAACTGGATGGAAGGAATGGCAAGGGCTATTTCCCACACGCTATTACATCAACGCTTACACAGACAGTGGGGGCAGCCGTCCTCAAGTTCACCATTGCAAAGTGGTCTGTTTTCTCTATCTCCACATCCTGGAAAGGGGGAGAGGGAAGGCTAAGACTGGCAGGCCATTCCCTCGCCCTCACTCCCCACATAGGATGCACTGTATCTGCTGTGCTACCTGGTCTATGTCTCCCAGCTGCCCATGGATATCCTGGGCCAAGTCACGAAGCAGGGTGACAGGACTCTTGTATAAGACGTGCAGGCTGAAGAACAGGGTCATCAAACTCTTGCAAAACGACGCATCCTCTAGGAGGCGGAAGGAAGGAGAGCTTCAGCAGATCGGCCACTCTGGTCAGAGTGTAGAGGGAACCCCTCCCTAACAGACTTTGGTGATGGTGGTTCGGTATAAAGCCTTCAGGAAGGGAGGCAGGAAACTCACCCAGGCTATATTCCTTGCAAATCTTAGACGTCCAGGATAACATCTGCACAAACTAAACAAAAGATGTTCAGTTGGTAAAGAAAAAGGGGCGGGGTGTGGTGGCACTTGGGAGGCAGACGCAGGTAGAACTCTGTGAGTTGGAGACCAGCCTGATCTACATAGTGGGTTGTAGGCTAGTCAGGGATACAAAGTCAGACGCTGTCTTTAAAAAAAAAGGAAAAGAAAAATGTTTTGCCAGAGCAGAAGATTCTTAGACCTTTCTAAGCCTAACCTACTAAAATCTGTGCCTGGACTTAATTGGTTATGTAAGAACAGCATAAAAATGAGTCCAGATGATGAGAAGTACCGACACTTCTCATGGTACATGGCTGACTACTCAATGTATGTGTCATGAAGGACTACATGTGCTGAGACCTGGATCTGAATTCCCACCTCGGAGCTTCCTCTGCTACCACCATGGTGGTCTGGGGCTGTATAGCTGTATATCCCATGTACTTCAGATATTTTAAAGGCCATTTGGCTGACAGAGAGGAGTAGAATAAGATCCTGGCCATAAAGACACAAGACACAGAAGGGAAATGGGGGAGGAGGAAGGAGGAAGAAATAGACACAAACATACACACATGCACACATACACGCGCTCGCCCTGCCCAGAAGGAGAAGGTGCGGTGGCAGTTTGGAGAGAACAGAGACAGCTTGGAGGAAATAGACGGAGAGAAACATTTCAACATAGTGACTTGGAGGAAACCGAATGCTATGTTTGCTGTTGACAGAGATTGGTGTAGCCCCAAAAGAACCCATCAACCCTAAACAGCCAGAAGTAAAGGGGTCTGCGGCCCCTCTCCCCACTAACCTTCTCTCTTACCTAGGGTTAAAAGGTTTGTGGAAGGGAGGTTAAAGGCATAAATACCCCAAATAAAACAGAATTTAAAAATAAGCACAACAGTGGTCACACTCTCTGACTTATCAATTGTTTTGGTTTTTTTAAGATCTATTTATTTATTATGTATACAATGTTCTGCCTGCACGCCAGAGAGGGCACCAGATCTCATTATAGATGGTTATGAGCCACCATGTGGTTTCTGTGCATTGAACTCAGGACCTCTGGAAGAGCAGCCAGTGCTCTTAACCATCTCTCCAGCCCTGACTTATTAATTGTTAAATTCTCCTCAAACTTCTTTTTTTTCCCCCCCTCTGACACCCAATTGCTGAACTTCAGCTACTGTTATGATTTAAGCTTTGTCATTTCAGAAAAGGCAAAAGCATCAAGAAGCACAAGCACTGGAGAAAAACCGTGACGGAAAGGCTGGGGCCACCAGAGAAAGACCTGCAGGGCCTTGTACGTGGTGAGCAATGGTCCTACCAACTAGCTACATCCCAGCCCGAAACAGATGCTCTTCTGATGAAACAATTCTTGTCTTCTGAGGCATGCAAGATGAGACTGAACAGGTAGTGCCTTTACCTGAGGGGAGCTGGGCTCCAGCAGCCTGGACAAGGTGGAGAGAATCGTGATGAGCAGGAGGGCCTCTTTACTGTTAAAATCCTCCTCTTCACTGCTAAGCAAATTCAACAAGGACCTCTGTGGAGGGAATGGATGGACACAGATGGGTAGACATGTTCGTATCAGAGAAGAGACATCTGGCCAAAAAGCCTCATGGCTGGGACAGAACAAATTCAAAGCTATGTAATTCCAGGAGGATAAAATCTGAAAAACCCTGCACCGAAGAGCAGTTTTCAGTTTCAGCTCTGAACTGCAGAATTCTCTTGAAAACAAGGTTTCCCATCTCACTCCTTGTGATACGTGTGACGAACAAACTGCAGTTTCTGCTGGTTCTCCTCTGGGAGCGGCAGCTCAGCCACTGACCTCAGGGTTGGACCGTGCCCCACACTCAGTTCCCATGACACCTGTGCCCTGGGGGAATCAGTCTAACTTGAGTAGCCGGTCGGCAGTCTTCCTGACTATAGTCCTTCTTTCTCTTCCTGTTCTAAGTGCTCCAGCAACAGGTCCTGGGACATGGAAGGCATTCTAACCATTATTTGTTGAAGAAATCCTTGTAAATGGAACATGCTGATGGTCTGACAATTACTGGTGAGAAACTTCCAGTCCTTGTATCTGATAGACAAGGCCAAATTATACCACACAATCAAAACCCCAAAGTCTGCCTCAAGCACTGGAATCACTGGCTTCCTCTTTATATCACCTGAAGCGATGATTCTCAAAGAGGCCATGAGCTCTGCCTGTTGGATCCTCACTGGGCTCCTTCCAAAAATATCATCTTTCACAGGAGAGCTGTGCCACTTCCTGTCTGACTCCGGGCTGCATTTTGCAAGGATCAGGAAGTTTAACGCAGCCGCCTCCCAAGTATTCTCACCTGAAACTGCCGGGTCTGGAAGGAAGCTCTTTGAGTGACAGTGACACCTGCTTCTTCTCCCTCTTCTGTGCTCATGACATCTGCAAATGGAAACAAGCTTACCTTCTTTCAAAATGACTGTTTTGTTATTGTTGTTCTGGGTTTTTTTTTTTTTTTTTTTTTTTTTTCTTTTCTTTGAGACAAGGTCAAACTAAATAACCCAACCCAGCTTTGAACTTCCCGTGTAGCCCCGAAGCTGCAATCCTCCTGTCTCAGCTTCCTGAATGCTAGGATAACAGGCCTGCACCACCATATCTGGTTTTTGTTTAGCGACCTCCCAGCCCAGCACACACACCCTCATTGGTACTAAGGACTGAACCCAGGTCCTCATCCATGCTAGGCAAGCACTCTACCGCTAAACTGGAGTCTCAGCCCTTTTAACTTAAGGACCCTTTTCCTTTATTTTTATTTCATGTGTATGGTGTTTAGCCTGCATGTATGTCTGTGCACAGGCATCCAGTGATCACATGGCAGTGAAGGGCATCAGATCTCACTGGAACTGGAATTATAGGTGGTTGTGAGGCACCATGAAAGTGCTGGGAACCAAACCCAGGTTCTCTGAAAGAGCAAGTGTTCGTAACTATTGAACCATCTCTCCAGGCCCGGGAACTTTTTGTTTCAACTTTTAATTAAAAAAAAATGTTGTAGGGTCTCACTTTGTAACCTTTACTACTCTAAAAATTGCTATGTAGACCAGTTTGGCCTCAAATTTGTGGCACTCTTCTTGCCTTGAATGCTGCTTTTATATGCATGTACTACTACACCTCAACTAATACTTAAAATTATAGTTTGAGACAAGGGCTCATAGCCCGGGTCCTTGGTACATAGTGAGTACCTGGGCTATGAGCTTTGTAATCCTGACTCGGTTTCCCAAGTATTCAGATTACAGGTCTGAGCCATCATATCTGGGAATAGCTAAAATTTTAGAAAGCCAAAACAACAACAACAACAACAAACAAACAAACAAAAGGTCTGGAGGCTGATATAAATATATTTCTAATTTTCACTTTCTTTTTTTGAGGGGTTGAGACAGGGTCTTTCTATTATGTAATCCTGGCTGCCCTAGAACTCACTCTGTAGACCAGGCTAGCCTCAGACTCACAGAGATTCACCTGGCTCTGACTCCCGAGTGCTGGGCTTGAAGGAGTGTGCCACCATGCCTAGCTTTAAATTTCCCTTTCTTAATGCTGTATTCCTCTTCCAGTCACTACTTATGGTTAAATGCCAAGTGGTAAGTGCCAATCCTGAATCCACTAGACGTCACTTCTTAGCAGCATTAGGGCTTTCTTCAGGTGTCCTCCAGGAGCTGAACAAATAGATTTAAGGGCTCTGGTGAGAGAGAAGCCCAGAGCGAGGCATTTAGGACACCGTCACACTTACCCAGAGCCCTGAGAAATTGCTGGGTCTTGGGCTGATAGAACTGCTGTACTGCACTGAATGTCTTCTGCAAACACTCCAGGCACAGCAGCGAGATGCTCTTCCCTTTCTCTTTCTTCCCCGACTCTTCCACCGAGGTGGGGATTGACGTGTATCTCCATAGCAAGACCCTAAAGTGCGGGAAAGGTTTTTTTGTCAACACAGACTGTTGATGTCAATCTATACATAGTAAACTTTATCCTATGTAAACAAAGGTCCTGTGGGGTTTTAGACATTCGCACATGTGAAACTGTTCTGCAATTAAGGTGTTTCTATACCTACCTGATAGTCAACTCTCCTCCCTTGGTTTACGAGCAGCTACTGGTTAAGACTTTATGAGACAAAGAATCCAGACTTCCTACAAGAAACTATGCTTGCACTCCTTACACATGCCCACAGTCCTGTCCTCAACTTCCTCTCGGGGAATGCACAACACACAAGCTGGCAAACAGTTTGAGGTGAGGGTGGCTTACCGAGTTATGTCACAGAGATGCTGAAAGACCTTGTCTGGGTTCTGGCCATCAGGACCACTCACATGCCCTCTTCGTATTAGTTGCTGTACCTTCTGCAGAGCCACGGTCACTGCATAGTGCATAAACTCGCTGCTGGAGCGCAGGACAGACAGGCTCTCTTCGTGACTCTGGATGCTATCTCTAGAAAGAGGTAAAGGAGGGAAGGAAGGAGCTGAGCCTGTGGTGTGGTCCGTCACCCCAGTGACTGGGAGGTTGAATCACGAGGACTGCAAGTACAAGGCCTGAGTGGGCAACTGGACATGACCCTGTCCAGAATAAAAAGGAAAAAGGGGATGGGGATACAGCTGAGTGCTGAGTGCCTGTCTATCACACTCGAGGCTTGTGTTCAATCCCCAGTGCTACACACAAAGGGGGAAAAAAAGAGTTCCCTCCTGCTGCCAGGGTCTGGAATTAGGCTTTCCAGAGATTTCAGAACAGCAGCTCACAGCAGGCTCTGAACGGAGACAGCATAAGCCCGAGTCATTGCCAGGGCTGCTCTTGCTTATTCTGTATGTTGTGGCCTCAGATCCACCCTGTCCCCATTAATCCCTCACACTGTGATGACCAAGCATGGGTCTTGGTCGTTTAGATTTTGAGTGTCCCTTTGTTATTTAGTTCAGTTTTCCCCTTTCTTTCCCTTTTAGCCTCTGTGTACAAACCTTAAGATTTTATTACAGCACCACTAGAATTCATCCCTCTTATTCATTAGTCCACGGCTTCTCATTTGCTTTAATAATTCTGAGGTACAGTCAGGTGTGGTGACACACACCTTTAATCCCAGCCCTCAGGAGGCAGAGGCTGGCGGATCTCTTTGAGTTTGAGACCAGCCTGGTTTACAAAGAGAGTTCCAGAATAGCCAGGGTTCTGTTACACAGAGAAACCCTGTCTCAAACAACAACAGCAATAATAATAATGTTGAGGTACCACCTCCCTCTTTAAAATGCCTACTTTGGGGTGCTGGAGAAATGGCTCAGAGGATAAGAGCACTGATTGCTCTTCCCAAAGGTCCTGAGTTCAATTCCCAGCAACCACATGGTGGCTCACAACCATCTAAACATGAAATCTGGTTCCCTCTTCTGGCGTGCAGGTGTACATGCTAACACACACTGCATAAGTAATAAATAAATAAATCTTTAAAAATAAAATAAAATGCCTACTTTGGGTTATGCATCTTTCATGTTAAGAAAACTAAAACCTTCTAACTTATTTTCTACTGTATATAATATGGCAAGAATTGTGAATGCAAGCTGGGCAACATAGGGAGATTGGGCACACATCCTCTTTACTGAACTTGACACAGGTAGAATCTTACCTGAAAAGAGCAGTGAGAAGATCAGACACGAATTTCATGGACAAAAGACTATCACTGGTCTTACTGGCCATTTTAGTTTTGCCTTTACCAGCTTTTTCACTTAGCATGTCAGAGAACTTCTTGTAACACATAAACAGGCTCAGGATCTCCTCAGACTTACTCTTGCTACGAACAGGACAGAGAGCAAAGACAAGCATCAGTACCTTGTGGCTTGGTTTCACAGACAGTAAGGAGATTACAATGTGTCTTCAAATGTCCTGTTCCAGATACAGCATTGCGAGATAATGGCCCCTCTTTAACATGGCACCCCCAAGTCACAGCAACCTCTGTGAGCTTTTTTCCCCCCCTCATTTTTTCCAGTTAAAGAAGACCAAGGAAACCCCGTACTACCACTAATAGTTTTTACATTAGTCAGTAGTATCTGAATTCAGGATCTGGGAACTATGAATAAATGAAAGCTTGCCCAGAGACAAAATTAATAGCTTGGTGGAAAGAACATAGTTTGGAATTATTAAGAGATAGTATCTGCTGGGTGTGGTGGCACTTGCCTTTAATCCCAGCACATGGGAGACAGAGGCAGGCAGATCTCCATGAGTTCGAGGCCACCCTGGTCTACATGGAGAGTTCTAGGCCAGCCAGGGTTATGTAAGGAGACCCTGTCTCAAAAAACCCAAAGAAAGAGAAAAAGACATAATATAATCTTTGGTCTTTGTGTGTTTATCGTGAGAGTAAACAAGCAAACAATAAAACTATATGAAGGGTCCCTGATATGCTTACCTGAAATTACTTATGGAGAAATTATATTCTATTAGAACTTCACACACTCCCATTATGAGGCATGCACAGATATTATTCTTGATGCCGACATCACTGCTCTGAGAAAAATCTGCTGATTTATCCTAAAAGACAAGCACAAATTAACATGCTACTAAAGCCTCCATCAGTCCCGATTTCTGAGGACGTAGCAATTACCAGCTCAAAGTCTTCTAGCTCACTCTTAATCATTCTGACAGTAATAGACTCCAACATGTCATCCAGCTCATGGTACAATTCCTCCTCTTCTTCTCCTTCATCTCCCTGTTGCAGGGGGATCACTTTGTTCTTATACCAGGCTAAGCAATGCTGAATGCAAGAGAGTAGATGATCCTGTAGAAGAAAGTAAACCCTGATAGCCCATGAAACTGTTATAAAGTTCATGTTATCTGCTGGTACCGCACGGCAGCTCTATCTGAATTAACAAAGCTGGAAAAGTGACTGAGCTAACAGAGGCCTTTCCTAAGCCTTCCCAAGTACTAACACTTCATACTAACACATGAAGCTCCACATGTGTTCCCCTGGTATGACACTAACATCGGTAGACTCCATTATGAAGTTAAATGGCCTCTAGTTCCCAAGCCCTGAAAGCGATTCTAAAGATGGGGGTTTATGCTGTGGGAATCTTTGGGACACAAACACCTTAGATTGAAGTTTGGAACATCTCCTGGCACTGAAGCTACACTAATGAAGATCAGATGGGACCACTCAACCTTTTCCTGTTCCTCTCCTGGAATTCTAAGTCACTTGTGGCCCTCTCACTTTCTGCCATCCCTTCTCACCTTTCTGAAGCGAGGTAAAGACAGAGGCTTGTCCTAGTTCCTCTAAAGCACATCAGAGGGCACACTGTAACTTAACTGAAGCCACGCACTCCCTGCAGACTAAGGAAGCAGCTTTACCGATTGCTGCATGCGTCTCTACTTCCATCATCACATAACCAAGGAGAGCAGGACTGTCTGTAGCTCACCGCTGACAGTGAGACAGAGGCTGCAGGGGCCAACGAGTCTTACCAGCGGCTCTTGTAGGAAGGTCTGACTTCCTTGGGTCAAAACACAAGCTCCTAGTTTCAGAGGAGGTAGCAGATCGGGTTCTGGCTCATAGTACTGTTTTAACTGTGTATAGTGAGACAGAAAAATCATGACTCATGAATGCTTCTTGAGTTTGTTTTTTTTTTTTATTAATTACACTTTATTCACTTTGTATTCTCCCTGTGGTTCCCTCCCTCCTCCTGTCCCAATCCCTCCCTTCCTCCACCCTCTGCATGCATGCCCCTCTCTAAGTCCACTGATAGGGGAGGTCTTCTTTTCCTTCCTTCTGATCCTAGTCAATAAGGTCTCATCAGGACTGGCTGCATTGTCTTCTTCTGTGGCCTGGTAATGCTGCTTCCCCCTCAAGGGGAGGTAATTAAAGAGCAGGCCAATCAGTTCATGTCAGAGACAGTCCCTGTTCCTATTACAATGGAACCCACTTGGATACTGAACTGCCATGGACTACATCTGTGCAGGGGTCTTAGGTTATCTCCATGCACAGTCCTTGGTTGGAGTATCAATCTCAGGAAAGACCCCTCTGCTCAGATTTTTTGGTTCTGTTGCTCTCCTTGTGGAGTTCCTGTCCTCTCCAGATCTTACTGTTTCCCACTTCTTTCCTAAGATTCCCTGCACTTTGCCCAAAGGTTGCCCATAGCCTCAGCATCTGCATTGATAGTCTGCAGGGCAGAGCCTTTCAGAGGTCCTCTGTGTCAGGCTCCTGACTTGTTCCCTCTTTTCTCCTTCTTCTGATGTCCGTACTCTTTGCCTTTCTGGAAAGGAATTGAGCATTTTAGCAAGAGTCCTCCCTCTTGATTAGTTTCTCTAGGGGTACAGATTTTAATAGGTTAATCCTCTATTATATGTCTATATGAGTGAGTATATACCGTGTGCATCTTTCTGCTTCTGGTTATTACTCGGCAATAAAAAATCATGAAATTTGAACTTTGAATAGGAAATCATGAAATCTGCAGGTGAATGGTGGAATTTGGAAAAGATCATCCTGAGTGAGCTATCCCAGAAGCTTCTTGAGTTTTCCATTGTTCAAGTTGACGACACCTTCGCCTTCTAAGACACATTTCCTAACTGCCCAGAGAATGACGTAACAAATTTATATTGCTTGGCCCACCTGCATCCATTCACGGTGCGGCAGCACAGCACCGGTCAAGGTAACTTTCTCATTCTACTTTTACTCCCTGCATAGAAGCCCCTAAACTTGCCAGGGCAATCAGGATTTGCAGGAAAGTCTAATGAAGAAAACAGGCTGCAAATTGGCGTCAATGGACTTGGGGGGTTACAAAGAGGAGAAAAGGAGAAGACATGGAGGTAGAAGGGGGGCCTGAGGAGGTTGACCAGGGGAACTGGGTGTATGTGTGGGTGTGATCAAAATATATTATGCACATATAAAAAGCTGTCATCAAAAAAAAGGATCCTTAACAAGAGTACAAACAAGCCAGGCATGGTGACACATGCCTATGATCCCAGCACTTCGGCAGGCAGAAGCAGGTGGATCTCTGAGTACAAGGCCAGCTCAGTCTACAAAGTGAGTCCAGGACAGCCAAGGCTACACAGAGAAACCCTGTCAAAAAACAAACAAAACAAAAGAGTGTAGACTTCTGAGTCAGCCTTCCTAAGTCTAAAACAGTACTCTCACTTATGACTGACTTTGACAGCTATCCAAATCTTGGGCCCTCACTTGAAAAATGAGTCTTCTAGTAAAATTAAAGCTATATAAAGATTAACTATCACAATACACATAAGTAAGTTCAAACCCTACTTGGCATACAACAGAGCCTTAAAAGAATTGTTGGCTATTATTTACTTCCGTCCTTTTCACTTCTGAAGTCTGGAGAATTTTATTGGTCCATATATTAGCCTGTGGTGGGAAGCATTGCTCTCTGCCTTTACACAGTTTTTAATTCTTGTTTACAGTGTGAAGATGCTTGAAAGATATAACTTAGCTATCAGGATACAAAATTTACAGAGGATCATGCCAAGACCCAGTGAGAAGTTTTTCAGATAGCAAAGACCGTCCAATAATTCTACACATCTAAGACCTTAATTTCAAATGGCTCTTTTTCAGAATCACCATGAAATAACGGGGGATGAGGCTGTATCAGTTCAGACCTATTTGCAGGAAAATGATGACCTGGGGCCCTACCTGAGCCCTCCAAGTGGAAAATAAACATTATATAGCTTAAAATTATTACAGGTTAAAAAAGATGTGATGAATGTTCAGAATTTATTTATCTGATGTCTCCATCTGAACTCCTCTCCTTGATGGTCCTCTGATATAGTTCATTAATTTAAAACATTTTGAGTTGGGTATGCTGGCATACACCTTTAATCCCAGCACTTGAAAGGCAGAGACAGAAGGATGTCTGTGAGTTCCAGGATAGCCAGGGATATATATATATATATATATATATATATATATATATATATATATAGAGAGAGAGAGAGAGAGAGAGAGAGAGAGAGAGAGAGAGAGAGAGAGAGACCCTACCTCGAAAGAGCCAACCAAACAAAAAAAATTTTTTTTTGAAACTGAAAACTCCAGCACTTGGGAAATAGAGTTAAAATCAGAAACTCAAGGCGGCTTTGACTACATAATGCCTTTGAGTGCAGTCTGGACTATAAGAGACCATGTTTCAAAAGATTATAAATATATTAAAACAAAGTGAGATGCTTCCACAAACGGTCCTTCTGACTTAAGGAGAAGACTGAGAACTCGGCAGAGTTAGACGAGGAGAATACGGCAGCTGGTAAGTGACGGTTCAAACAAAACAACCCCGACCAGCACAGCAGCGAGTGGCCTATCTACAATGTACTAGCATTCGAGCTGTGAGCTGTTTCATATTTACAAAAGTCTAGAAAGCATCAAGCACGTCTCAATACCTCGTCTGATTTCCCTATATGATCCACAGAAACGTATTTTACCTGTGAGAAGAGAGTCTGCATGATTGAGTTGGCCAGCTGGGAGTTCCGTCGAAGAACATCGTAGAAGCCCTAGAAGCAACAGATGAGTTCATTCCTTCTTACCCGAGTCTCAGCTCCTTTCAAACGTGCTGCTTGTGTGTGGGGTGGAAATGAAGGGTGGAGGTTGTGCCACACAGGTGTGGAAGCCTGTGGAGGCTAGAAGAGGGCACTGGGTTCCCTGAGCCTGAAATAATAGGCAGTTATGAGCCACCTAAAATAGGGCTGGGAACGCCAGTCCTCTGGAAGAGCTAAGTGCGCTTAACTGCCAACTCTCCCGACCCTTAAATTTTCATAACTTTCCATATATGCATTAAAACAGCATTCTGAGCTTCCATTAGAACTGTACTGCATCTATAGATTTGATACTTAAAATACCCCCAATATTGAGCAACCTTAAGCATGTCATAGCTTTCTTTTGTTTATTCTTTAACATCTCTCATAATATTTGGAGGTTTAAGCGTTTCCTTTCAACTTGCTTTAAAGACTTTATTTCAAAAAATAAAAAAAAAATAAAAAAAAAAAGACTTTATTTCAGTTTCTAGCTACTCAGTGCTAGGCTATATAAACCTTAGCATTGTTATTGATCTCATCACAGCTCATATTCATATCTATCTTACTAAACCACTTTCAACAGATTATTTGGTTAACACCATGCAAACAGTATTAACTATGTTAATACTGTGCAAACCAGGACAGCTTTAGTTTCCCCTTTTAAATCTGTATGCCTTTGGTTCTTTTTCTTGCTCTGTTGTATCAGATAGCATCTTAACTATGATGACGAATAAAGCACTGAGAACAAATACCTTCACTCCTCATTACAAGGGAAAACATTCATTCTGTCGCCATTTTCAACTTCATAGATGCCTTTTCTAAGAACGAAGAAGTTCCTTCCTGAAACTATTTGCTGGGAGTTTCTAAAAGATTTTATCGTAAAGGAATGTTGAGCAAGGAGGTGTCTGTGTGTGCACACATGCATTTGTGCCAAAGCCTATGTAGGCCTGGCTGCCTTGAAGTTTTATGGCCTACTACCTTGGTCTCCCCTGTGCTGGGGTTATAGATGTGGTCATCATGCCTAGCTCCCTCCAGTGAACAGCTTAGTGAGTAAGAGCACTTGCTACTCTTGCAGAGGACCGAAGTTCCATCCCCAGTACCAACATCGGGGGCTCACAGCTACCTGTGACTCCAGCTCCAAAGGGGATCCAACACTCTCGGCCTTCACAGGCAGCTGCACTCACATGCACAAACCGGCACACAGACAGATAGACACACACACACAATTAAAAATAATAAAAATAAATCTTAAAAAATTTAGGGGCTAGATGTATGGCTCACTAGTAGCAGAAAATAGATCCTGGCTTCATCTGAAATGTAAGACCAAGATTAAGACTACTATCAAGAGCAGCAGAAACAATGAGAGAGAGAGAGAGAGAGAGAGAGAGAGAATCAGTGTTTGCAAAGGCATACTAAGAACTGTACAGATAAATTACTACACAATGTATCCAAAATTTCATTGGGCTTTAAAAATTATGTTGCCAGAGAAAATTTACTGAGATGAGAAAATGATTACAGCATAAAGTTAGATGACAAACTTATATACATTTTACATGAATATGTATATATGAACAGAAGGGTTGGCAATGCTACTAAACAAATGTGTGTGTGCCACTGTATACATGTAGGACGAAGGTCAGTACGGGCGTCTTCCTCGCTCACTCTCTACCTCAGTGTTTGAGACAGAGTTGCTCAGGGAACGTGGACTGGCCAGCCCGCCCCGATTCCTCCTGTCTGCACATCCAGCAACAGGCCTTTACTCTCGCAGCCACCTCCCTAGCCTGAGACAATTTTTGAAAATTCTCCCCATTTTCAACAATAAACCTGAAAACTCCAGCGTCTACTGACTTGTATTGCTCAGTATTGTTCTAGGGTGTCGAATGAGTGCCAGGTGTGACAGCACACCCTTGTAATCCTAGCACTTGGAAGGTGGAGGCAGGTACTTCAAGAATTCAACGTCATCAGCTGCACAGAGAGTTTGAGGCTAGACTGGGCTATATGAGTTCCTGTTGGGGGAGGGGAAAAAAACCAACCTATTTTCTGAAATAATTGTGAGGACCTACCCTCCTTGTTAAGAGTACCAGATACTCTCCATTCCTTCCATGAAACATCTACACTGAAACACAGGACATCCCGAATACCTCAAATGCCAGAAATAGCAGTGACTCTACCAATCACTGGCTACTGTTTGTCCTGGCTGAGCCATGTGTTTGTTTCTTGCTTTTTGCTAACTATTCTGCCATTATGTGCCTGAATCTGAGCTGCACCTAAAAAACAAGTATAAGAGAAAGGAGGGAGAGAGGGAGGAAAGAAGGGAGGGAGGTAGAGACGGACAGACGAAGAGCTGTCTTCCTACTAAGCTAAGTGTATTGGAAATATTGGAGATTTAAGGAAGGCAACTCTTTAATGTCTGACGAATCTTTGGTAAGACCACTGTAAAGGGGAAAGCTAAACCCAGAACCTTCTCAGTGGTGTCTACACTCAATCATCCTAAATGTTTCTTGCCTTTTGTTCCCCCACCCCACAGTCTGGCTGGCCTGGAGCTCATAGAGCCACCTGCCTCTGTTATGGTTTCAACGAGAATGACCCCCATAAGCTCATGTTTGAATACTTGGTCCCAGATGGTAGAACTGTTGGGAAGGACTAGAATGTGTCTAGAGGTGGGCTTTAAGGCTTCTCAAAGCACTCTCTGCTCCTGTTTGTGGAGTATGATGTGAGGGGCCAACTGCTGCTCCAGTGTCATGCCTGACTGCTGCCCTGCTCCCCGCCATGATGGCGATGAACTCCTGTCCCCCTGGAGCTGTAAGCCCCAATTAAACACTTCTTTCTAGAAGCTGTCTCGGTCATGGTGTTAGCATGTGATAGAAAAGGACCAAGAAACTCTGCTCACTAGTACTGGGATTGAAGGCATATGCCACCATACCCAGCTCTTGGAAGTTTTTATGCCAGTTTAGGTACATAAAAAAAAAAAAAAAGTGAAATCTGAGGCAATAAAATAAAGGTATGCTGTATATGAGAAACAGAATTCACAAATGACAAATTTGGTGTTAAATCCAGACCGGTAAATTAACAGTATATCTGAATATTTAAAATTAAAATAAAATGGTTAAAGTATATCAATTATTTGCAATTTCACAACTTAACTTCTGGACTCACTATTACCTACTGACTCTAACTGTATAAAAACACATCTACCGTACTTCCGAACCTAGAGAAAAAGTTGACATAAGGAGGATTATTCTCTGGAGGGGGTCCGCACATTTCTTCCACTTTCCTGACTTACCTCATAAAGCATGAGCCGGATGTCGGCTTGCTGCCCTAAGCACCTCTTCAAGCTGTCTATGATCTCAAGGCAGAAAGTCTCGTTGGCGACAGAATTGTAACGGCTGTGAACGTCCACGTGCACCTGAAAGGGAGGGTGGCAGCTCACATCTAGCCTTCTGCCGGGGCTTCCGAGAAGGAGGATGCGCTGCTCGTCGGGGGCCACGCCAGGCCTGGCTTTCCCTGAGCTGAAACCACGCGGCGGATGCAGATGTGGCCACCGTCACCACACATCCCATGTCACTCCTTCTGCCTTAAAGCATCCCGACAGGGTTAGCTTTCCTCTGCTCCTTAAGGTTTACTTGAACTGTGCCAGCAACTCAGGAGGCAACTGACTACCCAGGCCATGACAATCCAGTAGTCACCATATACATGATTTTGTTAAAAACCTAAGATTTCCATTATTAAAAAAAAAAAAAAAAGCTGAGCTCTTTACATCCACAAACACCAAAGAGCTTTAGAGGTTCATAGTCTTGCTTAGCTGTGCACACACAAGCAGGCAGGCAAAACACTATGACATAAAAATAAAATATTTAAAAAGTAAATTTATATAGCTGTACTAAAAAAGCAAAATGAAACAGGTGTTAATATTTTATTTAACTCAACATAACAAAAATGTCAACATGCATGTAATTCAATAGAAAATGATTGAAATATATATATACATATTGTTTCACTCTAAATCTTGAAAATAAGTATGGATTTTATATATACAGTGCAACTCAATTTGGACTAGTCACATGTCAATCAAGTGTCTAGTTCAGCAGCTACATGACGGCTGCTGTCTACCACATTAGACAGCATTCTAACACAGAGCACACCAGCTCCTAATAAGTACTGGATGAAGAGAGCACTCACACGTGCAGTTCCAGCACTTGGGAGCCAGAGGCGTGAGGATTACTGTAAGTTCAGGGCCAGCCTGAGCTGTGTGAGAACATGAAGGAATGAAAAAGCTGGCTTCCGCCTTATTTGTCAGCAGATGGTCACGGAGTGAGCCTTACCTGAGTGACACCAATAGACTGACTGCACTGGGAGGATGACAGGCTGCCCAAGACTTTAAAGTTCTTTAAGAGCAGCAAAAACCCAGCAACTGCAGACTTCCGGGCATCCAGTTGGCTGGCTCGGGAACAGAGAAGTTAGCAGCGCCGGAATATGCAATGAAAAACAAAACAAATCTAGCTTAGCTACACACAGAGGAAGCACGAAGACTGTGTGGGGGGTAATGGGGCAGAAGCCAGGCCTAACTGAATTCACGATCAAAATAGGGCACCAGGTGTTCGGAGCAATTAACAGCAGGGGAATGCAGCGGACTGTTTCCATTATCTGTTTAACCTCATGACTGGCTGCACTTTTTTTTTCTCTGCTTGTAAGGCTCCATGGTAATCAGAAGAATCCTACCAACTAGGCTGGAACCTGAATCCACATAAGAACAGCAAAGGAAATTGCTGAGATTAACTGTGTCTGAATGGGTGTATTCTTCCACAGCGTTCTCTGTTTATACAGGAGCACAGTACTTGATGCCATGTAAACCTTCCATCCAGAAAAATGACAGCTGCTGGCTGCGGCTCAGGGATCAATGCATGTTGCAAATGGTACAGCATGTCATCCTGTCTAGCAGGCAGCCTTTGCCTTGAGGAGTAATAAATTGTCAGTTCTAGAACAGAGGTGACAACTACTTGCTATCGTTGCCCTGGACAGGTAGGAGTGTGTTAACAACACGGCTACCTTGGTAAGTGGTATCCTACCCTCAAAGTATCAAATGCCTTCCACACATCCCGGCACTACGTTCTTAGGAGGCAGTGTTAATCATTTCCAGCATATAGAATACCCTAGACAATAAAGGATGAGGGGACAGGAGCCCTGATGAGCTCCAAGGAGAACACATGCCCCTCAATAATTCACTGGGCCCACCACTGACTTAATGCTGCTGCCTGCTAAAGCAAGAAACTTGAGTATCCTCGTCCTGCCTCCTTTCCCCTTGGCATGGTGGGCAGTTCATGATGTTTTCAAGCCTTTCAATGAGAGTTACCTTAGGGGAGGGAGAGCAGGATCCTGAAGATCACCTCTACTGATGATAGACTATTCCCACTGCCACATGCTGTCTGAACTTTAGTTACTTATCATGTCTAAGCCTAATTGTCCTTATGTATGCAAAATGAGAATTGCAATAATTTGCACCTCATGAGGTTGCCTGAAGACTAACTGGAAAGCACATAAACCCCCTGGAATAACACCTCACCTGCTGAAAGAGCTGTGCTGAATTAGGGCGTGACTTCAGTCAGCAGGGGCAAGTATGAGGTAGCAGAGATAACTTACGCTAGGAGGTATGGCCCCCTGTGGTCTCAAGGAATGCAGCATACCTGGCAAACATAGCTTTCCGCAAGACGAGGATCAAGGAATCTCTCATGGACATGCTGACTTTGAGAAGGGGCTGATGAAGAGAGCAGGTCATGTCACATTAGCTTAGCTCCTTTCTATGAATGACCATTCGTATCCTGTGTGCCCTGGGTCTGTTTTATATATATAGTTGATGCTGATGACACTTAGTCATAAACACAGTGACTTCAAAGTTGTTACTGTCAGGCATGGTAATACAGGCCCATGATCCCAGCTGCTCAGGAGACGAGGACAGTAGGACTGCACCAATTTGAGGCCAGGTTTGACTACCCAATGGGTTCCAGGCTAGCCTAGGCTAGAGAGTGAGATCCTATCTCAAAACTCAAACAAACAAAAAGTAGTTTAAGTGCCTTCACGAACCCACTGTGCTCACTAATTTTCTAAGACACCTTCAGGTACTTGACTAACCCAAAAATGAGCTGACGGAAAACAGCTATAAAGAGGATGACTTTGGGAAGCGGTCTGTCTCCGTGCACTTAGCCTTTCAATACGAAACGGCATTAGGAAAACAGGAGCTCTAACATCCGTTTTTATAAAAGGTGCACCAGGCCTTCCCGACTAGACAGTTAAAGCCTCGGGCTTGGGAAGCTAGCTGGCGCATCAGCTGACTCACCTGCACTGCCTTGAGCAGCCCCTGCACAGTCTGCAGGGGCAGGAAGGACAAATAGTCAAAAGTCTCTGTGACTTTGGAGCAGCTCTGAAGAACCAAAGGTGCATACGTGATGATATCTGAAAGCAAGTCTGAAAACAGAACCTACAATTAGTCGCCCCACATTAGCTATAAAATTAATTAATTAACATCTAAAATCTATACAAAGGAAGAAATGTCATTTGCTTTCTTTTTTAAAGTATAAATTTCTACTGGTCACACGTAATTTTCCCCAGTGTTACCAGGATATTTTTTCTTTTTTTGTATCATTATCATATTTAGATAATATAAAATAACAAAATTAAAATGTCTAAAAGAAAACAACTCATTACATTGATAGCAAGAGTATCACATTTCTTCATATCTCTAGACAAAAGTAAGTCAATAAACATGTATAGAGTTTTGTTTTTGGCAAACATACGGCCCTATCAGGAATACATAAAGCATATTCTTCTTTCAAGAATTTTAGTTGGGAGAAGATGAGGGAGGGAGGTTGGGATTAGAAGGGAATGAGGGAGCGGGATACAGCTGGGATACAAAGTTAATAAATTGTAACTAATATTAAAAAAATAAAAATTAAAAAAAAAGATTTAGTAATTTAGCCAGAACACAAGCACAAATATCTCAAAAGAGACAAATAACAGAATATCAAGTAAAGCATGTATTACCTAACAAATAGTAAAGACAGAATTTAAACAGGAAATGCACAAGAGGTTGTGAGCATTTTAGAAGATCAAGGGAAAGAATTACTTGCAGTACTGAAGGATTAGTACTATTTAGGTGCACAGAAACCTAGAATGGCTGACTGTGCACAAAGTCTAAGAACGATAAGAACGACACAGAATCGGAGGGTGATGGGAGGTCAGTGGATGGGAGCAAAGGATCCAGGATAGTAAATCAGTGTGGGGAAAGGTAGGTTAGGACTGAAGCGTCAGGCACTTGAAATGTCAGGATAAAAAGGCGAGGTCAGGCTGGGTTCAAACTTGCAATCCTTCTGCCTCAGCCTCCAAAGCACTGAAATTGCATCATTACCACATCTGGCAAGACTGATAACTTAGAAAAGAACATACTTACTTCAGAGTGACAGAGTTACTAATGTTTTGAGAATACTAATCTGGTGGAAAGATGCAGGGGTGCAGAAGGGGGATTGCCACAGGGAGAAAAAAGTCAACCCAGAAACCATGTAGGAAGTTGTGACTTAAAAAGACTTTCTGAGAATTAACATCATACAAAGTATGTCCTCTGGTCACAAGTTAGAAACTAGTAACAAGATGATAGCTTTAAAAAAAATAAAAATAAAGAATTAATCCCGTGTGGTAGTGCATGCCTTTAATCCCAGCACTCGGGAAGCAGAGGCAGACATCTCTGAGTTTGAGGCCAGCCTGATCTACAGAGTTCTAGGACAGGAAGGAGGCCAAAAACAAACAACAACAACAACAAAAACCAAAAACAAACAAAATCCACAAAACAACAAAAAACAGAGAAACCCTGTCTAAAAAAAAAAAAGAATTAAAATTAAAAGATGACTTTGAGCCAGGCAGTGGTGGCATGTGCCTTTAATCCTAGCACGGGAGGCAGAGGCAGGTGGATCTCTAAATTTGGGGCCAGCCTGGTCCACAGAGTGAATTCCAGGACAGCCAAGGCTGTCGAGGGTTTCAAGACAGAGAAACCCTGTCTTGACCAAAAGAAAAGACTGAAATGGGGTTGGAGGGCTGGCACAGCACTTGGTGGGTAAGAAAAAGGCAATGGATTTAGACATTAGGAGATACCTAATAAAAACAGCCAATTAGAAGTCAGGAATGGAGAAGGACAGCACCAGCCCAGAGCACAGGCATTTAAGGCCAGCGTCTGTCACTGAGTGACACAACAACAGGCCTCAAGGAGAAGTGGGACAACTTTTAACTCATTCGTTAAAAGTTTCCTTACTTACCGACACCACAAACATTAAGTGCATTCATGTATCTTACTGACATCATAATCAAAACAACACATTATACTCTATTATATTACTATTAAGTTTTGTTATTTTCTTTTTCCCATTTCTCCTGTGTGTGCATGAGTGTATATGCATGTGCTGCATGTGTGTGTGTGTGCGCGCGTGTACGTGGAGCTTGGGGTTGGAACTGGGAGTCATCCTCCATCCCCTTCCACCTGATTCATCAATGCAAGGTCTCCCAGTCAAACCCAAGCCCATCAATGTGGCTCCTTATGGCAGCCAGTCTGCTCTGGGGATTCCCTGTCTCCGCTTCTTGGGGCTGAAATTACAAATAGGCCACCCTGCCCACCTGGCATTTATGTGGGTTCTGAGGACCTGGACTCAAACTCCAGTCAAACATGGCAAGTGATTTAACCACTGAGCCATCTCTTGTACCCCATAGATGGTCCCCACCCGACTCAATCATTATGACATCTAAAAGGAAATATTCTTAAGAACTCTTATCTTCTTGAAGTTCAGTACCTAAGAAATGATTGATGGGAGAGGATGTCCGAGTAACAACTCTATTGAGGACTTGCTCCAGAATTTCTTGTCTGACCATCTCGTGGATCTAAAAAAACAAAACAAAACAAAACAAAACAAAACAAAACAAAACAGAATCAACAAAGTATGCTTTAGGTGAATTTCATCTTGCTAAAGCATCAATGCATCTTAGGCAGAACAATAATTTGGATATGTATAAAACTCAACTTTTCAGACAAATCGGGATGTAATACAAATCATCCAGAAAACAGAATCATAGCTTTCTCCTCATTCTGCACCCAAATGATTTGTTAGGTATGGAAATATTTATTGTATTAACCTAAGCATCATACAGTTCTCATGAGCTCTGAGGTCAGACATGAAGGACTACTCCTACTTTAGGTGTCCGGTGCAGTCAACAGCCACATATCTGACAGAGTCTGTAACTCTGCTCCTAAAACATAAAATTTCAAAGCCCACGGAAAGTTTTAGAAGCATGATTTTATCCGATGTCTTCTCAGCTCCAAGATGCAGAGCAGGCGTATTCAAAAACACTTCTGAAAAACAATTTTTTGAGACAGGGTTTTTCTGTGTAGCCCTGGTTGTCCTTGAATTCACAGAGATCCGCCTGCCTCTGCCTCCCTGAGCGCTGGGATTAAAGGTGTGCACCATCATGCCTGGCTAAAACTTCTGAAATTTAACTTGTATTTTATCAGAACTCTTTACTTAAATTTGATTAACCTGACATTCCATTATTTTAGGTTCAAAACAGTTAGTGATTTAATAACAACCATATGCTCTACAGATATTCTGATACAGCCAACACCTCTGAAATTAAATGGATCGTTTTAAAATGCATATATATATATATATATATATATATACATTTTAAAAACAAAACTTATCATATGTTAGCCAAATTTCTCTTTAAAAAGATTCATTTATTTTTACACATATCAGTGTTTTGCTGCCATGTGTATGTATGTGCGCCGTGTGTGCCTGGTTCCCAAGGAGGCCGGAAGAGGGCACTTGACACCCTGGAACTGGAATTATAGAGGGCTGCAGCCACCATGGGATGCTGGAAACAGAAGCCAGGTCTTCTGCAAGTGCCAGTGCTCTTACGTACTGAGACATCTCTCCAGGACCATGATGGCTCTTCTTGATTGTCAACTTGATTTTGGTTGTTTCGTTTTGTTTTGAGACAGGGTTTCTCCATGTAGCTCTGGCTGCCCTGGACCTCACTATGTAGACCAGGCTAGCCTTGAACTTGCAAAGGGCTCACAGAGATCCGCCTGCCTCTGCCTCCCTGAGCGCTGGGATTAAAGGTGTAGGTATCAATCTGATTCTGTTAGATTAGTATGGAAGCCTTCTGGCACTGCTGGCACATGAGACAACACTTGAGGAAAGCTAGACCGCCCTGAACGTGGACAGAAATAAGCAGGAGGCCATGGGCCAGATGAAAAAAGAGAAAAGGAAGGGACAAGCCAGTTTGTTCACGCTTGTAGGCTTGACCTGGTTACCTGTCTCTCTCTCTTCCATTTGTCCCTTCTACTCTTGTATGTTCTGTGTCTGTGTGTAGCTGTCTCTCCGCTTTCCAGCCACTATCAGGAGAGTGGCCTCCCCTGTCCTGCTCCTGCTGCCATGAAGGATATTCTGATCTGTCTAGGCCCAAAGGCATCGAGCCAGTCCAGCACAGGCTAAAACATCTGAAATTAGGAGCCCAAATAACTCCTTTTTAAAACTGGGTTTCTCCAGGTCCTTGTCAAAGGGAAAAAGCTGACAGTGTGCTAGAGGGAGAGAAAGCTACCTTCCACTTAAACTTAAGGTTCTGCTTTAGTGAAAGCTATGTCTAAGGCAATAAAGTAGAGAACCAAAGAGGAAGACACCCAATGCTCTGATCTGGTCTCTGCACACACATGCACACAAGGGGAGGTGTTTTCACATTCATGGGATACACGTTTCCCTCTCCCAGTACAAATAAACAGAAAGAAAAATGGGAGTGTGTTCATCAACCTGGATCTGTAATATTTCCAACCATGCCAAGCTGTCACATACGCTCTGCCAACCGTCAAACTTCCTTATCTGCCAAATACCCAGGCAACGTCTTGCTCTAGTTATATTACTGAGGTACAGTTTTGAGATGGTAGTCAGATGAGACTCTTCCTTAGTTAGGGTTAGTTAGTACCGCTGTGAGAAAACACCAAGACCAAAGCAGCCTTGGGAGAAAGGGGTTTATTCTGCTTATGCCTCCACATCACAGTTCATCAGCAAAAAAGTCAGGACAAGAACAAACTCAACAGAGCAGAAACCTGGAGGCAGGATCTAATGCAGAGGCCATGGAGGGGTGCTGCTTACTGGCTTGTGCTTTATGGCTTGCTCAGCCTGCTTTCTTATAGAACCCAGGACCACCAGCCCAGTGATGGCACCATCCACAGTGCGCGGGGACCTCCTTCATCAATCACTAACAAGAAAGTGCCTTACAGGCTTGCCTACAGCCTAAGCTTTTGAAGGCATTTTCTCAACTGAGGCTCCCTTCAACCCCATTCTCTGATGACTCTAGCTTGTGTCAAGTTGACATAAAAGTAGCCAATACACTTACCTTAAAGGTTTCCAACAAGATATTAGCTCCCAGCTTACATGCATGCTGGTTTGTCATTTTAGAAAGACTGGAGCCAAGTTCAACAGCTTTTCCGTCAAGAATCTTCTTTGGCCCATATGAATCCATTAGGATGAAACCAAGTTCTATCAGACCTTGAGTTACATGATCCCAGCTATGAACACTGCAAGAAAACGAAGTGTAATTAAGAGATTCTTAGTAAATATCCACCCTCATACTCAATGCCATTTGCTCATTTCTTAACTCAAATCTGTCTTCGCAGGCACTGATATTTGACAGAATTCTTCATGCAGTCATGGAACTGTAGGGCAGAGGCTTCCATGGGCAGAATACTTACTCAGAAGAATCCAGAAATTATAGGCTAGAAGTGTAGACCTAACGGACGTTTTGGTTTCTTTGTAAACTCAGTTATGTTATGTAAATATGCTTTTGCTTTAATCCCAAGTGTGGGATTTTAGTTGGGCTATAGTTTGTCCACACGTGTTAACTGTCTCATGCGGAGCGTGGCTTTTGCCAGCTGGTAAAGGCATGCCATGATCGGCATGGCAAGAAGCGTGATCTAGGACTCTGAGCATATAAATTGAGAACCTCATTTGCTCCCTCCAGGCTTAGGTCAGGAGCATTAATCAGTGTGCCTGAAGCACTTATTACATGGCTCTGCCAATGTTTACACATGTTGCTCCTTCTTCAAATTCAGCAGTTTTGAAATTCCGTTTCTAAGATACTTAAGCTTGCTGACCAAGGTAAGGTCCAGGATCTACTACAGAACTTTAGGTGAAGAACATAAACCATCACAGTGCTCAGAGTGCAAAGCTGAATACATTTTAACTTTGTCCCATCTTATTATCCCCGTGGGGTCTACTGCTCTGAGAGCACAGCTCTCTAGAACAAAGGGTGTTTAAGGAATATATTATGTTAGAGCAGAAATGCCTCTATCTAGTGCCTTTTTCTACACTAATAGGCAGATAGAAGTCTAAATAAAATAAAATACTACCAAAATACGACAAGTTGGGGTACTCAAAATTCAGTCATATAATGTGTATGTTATTTTAAGGTTAACTAACTCAACTGGAGAAACCATGTATAGCAAATTATTTAGGGAGATTATAATGATGCCATCCGCATCTTTCCCTGCTGAGGTCTGGCGCTACCTGGTGGCAAGAGCCTACTCCCCTAGATCATATTCTAGCTTATCGATGAAGATGTATGTAGGGCCCATGCCTGGTAGGGACTTCCAGATGGGTAGAACGCTCATTTCCTGATTGTGTACTGCCTGAGTCTTTGGCCTAACATGGAGGGATTCACCCGGGAGAATACCAGAGAGACACTTTGGGGAAAAGGAAACTAGATATACAGCAGGGTGTGGTGGAGGCAGAATTGCCAGAAACTCAAGGCCAGGCAGGGCTACATAGCGAGCCTCTGTCTCGAACAGTCCCAGCAAACAAACTATATCCAGACACAGAACAGACAGGCATTGCAGAACCTGTTTAGCGGGTTTGAATTCTGTCAAATATCAGTGCATACGAAGACAGATTTGAGTTAAGAACACTCCGAAACGAGGACTCAATCTCTCTAAATTGTATGATGTGCTGAGTTCACATCAGAATCAAATCAGAATTCCACCATACGAAAAAGACCAACCTTAAATTATGCCTTAAAATGTAAAACCTTATATCTAACCCATAGACAAAAGTATGACATAATATTGTCACAACAACTAATCTTTATGCCAAAATTAAAAAACAAACAAACAAAAAAAAACCCATGATGGTCATTTCCTTACAGTTTTAAATAGATCTAAGATTGTTAAGTCAATAAATAATTCACTTCTGACTTCCCAGTCCAAGACTTCAATGATCAAAGTAAAAATATTCTGCCTTTTTTTGTTTTGTTTTGTTTTTTGTTTTTTTTTAAGACAGGATTTCTCTGTGTGGCCCTGGCTGTCCTGGACTTACTCTGTAGACCGGACTGGCCTCAAATCACAGAGATCCACCTGCTTCTGCCTCCAGAGTTCTGGGATTAAAGGCATAGTCATCAACTTTGTTAAAGGCATGCACCACCACCTCCAGACTAATGTAGTATTTTCACTCATAACAAGGCATCAGTAGAGACATAGGCTATTAGAGCTACAGTATCAAGGAAAGAACAAAGACAATGTTTTATATTCTTGTTATACAGTGCCTAGGAAATTAGGCCCCACGATGGGTTTTCTTCCCTTCAGCATAGAAACATTTTCTTTTACCCATCTGAAGGAGTGAAACTTTAATTTTACACAGTCATTAGCTGTAGCTGTCATTCTTTGAATGGCCCGAAGCATGGGTCCCCCCTGCCTCTTCTAACCCAGACCCCTCAAACACTTTTGGAATATGGCTTACCAACTCACCTATTCTTTACCACTTCTAAGATCATGGTTGAAACACAAGTTCTCTGAGGTACGAGAGTCTGAAGAAATTTTGAGCCTTGGAGGAGCTGAAGATCCTTAAAACTTTTTACAACTGAAGTCTTTAAAAGATCAAACACCTAATATAATTGGAGAAATAAGAAAATGAGCCAAAATTATAGTTTCTGATCTGAGATCACACACAGCCCTTCAGCAACTGTTTAAGGAGATTCGGATGATCCGAAAGCTGTGAGCTTCAATGGGAACTGAGGAGAGTTAGAGACAGGCCTTTCTTCATGGGAAAAGGTCTAAACAGCCATATAAGCATTCCGCATGCTGGGGCTGCTGGGGCACGCCTGTAATCTCAGACGCTCAGTTACAAGTTTGAGGCCAACTCAGGCAACCTAGACCCTATCTCAAACTTAAAGCTTTTCTGAAACATTTATTTATCATCATTGTGCAGCTGGAGGGGCGCCTGCGCATGTCAAGGTCAGAGAACGATTTCAGAAGTTGGCTCTCTCCTTCTATCAGGCGGTTCCTAGGATCTGAACTAATGTCCTCAGGCTTGGTATCAAGTATTTTCAGCTGCTGGGCCATCTCATCTACTCCCTTGCCTCAACTTGTTTAATAGGTCAACAGAGGCAGGTGCGTATCTCAGCATTCTACTGCCTGCTCTCCAGCGTGTATATCCCTGTTCTAAACCACAAAACAAAAAAGCAAGATGAAGACAAAAACATTACTCACAATCCTGGAACCCATGAAGAAAAGAGGGCAAGGCCTTTGTTCATTCATCATTGGTGCTCAGGGATAGTTCTTAGAATGCTACCTCGAGGATGCTGCTAAATAGCCAACTACACTGGCTCTCTTGCCAGTTGAGCATGTAACACAATTCTCTTACTTCACGCTACCATCTGGCTTTCTCCTCAGGAAATGGAGCCATATGCCAGGAGTCTGAAGTTTTCCAGCAGGCACAGACCAGGCAGAATAGGAGAGGCATAACAACAATAGGTTTTTGTATGCTTTCCTGTCAACTGGAAAAGGATCAAAGTATCGTTAAAAAACATACCTGTTCCTCAAATCTCTGTATCCTTGTTAGAGAGAGAAGAAGAGCAATGCTGAAAGGACAAAAGCATTTACTGGAATCCCCTTGCTGTCCGGCCTGGAATAAACCAAACAGTCATTATGCTACAATAAAGCCTGCTTAAAAAAAGTTCTTTGATAGATCTGAAGCTTCAATGGAAGGGGTAAAACTATAAAGCATTTAGAATATAGAGAAAATATGATTGGGAATAGACTTTTAGATAAAATACAAAAAAGCACAACTTATGTAATAAAATTGACTTTAAAACCAGGCAAAAGATTTGAAGATACTTAACCAAAAATATTAGAATAAAAATGAGAAAAAAAATAAACACTCATTACTAATTAACAAAATGCAAAGTAAAAGCTCAAAGAGGTGTCATTTCACCACCATCAGACCGAAAACAACAGAAGACAGACAGTGGTGGCCAATGTCAGCCAAGACGTAAAAGATGAGAACGTATAATATCATAATTTCTTTGGTAGTCAGTCACAAACTCAGGTACAAATGCATCTCACACAAAACCTGGTATGGTTTGCATTCCTGTAATTCTACCACTGAGCAAGTTGAAGCAGAAGGATTAGGAGTTTGAGGACAACATTGGCTACAGAATGAGTTCAAGGACGACCTGAGCTACATAATACCAGCATCTTAAAAAAGAAAAAGAAAAAAAGGTATAAACTAGTTCTTTGAAATTAGCAACAAAATGATTACTTTGAATACATAAAAAGTGAACAATAAACTGACAGGCACAGCTTTAAAACCTAAGTTACAGTCACTGCCCTGCCGTCTTTCCTATACAATGGACTCAGGGCTTCCTGGGGAAGTGGCTGGTGTTCTCATGCAAAGGAAAGCACAAAGGAAACCTTAAATATCCTGTGCCGTAAAATGCTCAAAGATGGATGTCACCACATGGAAAGGACACATAGCTCAACACGAGGAAGCCAAACAGCCAAACTTCGGTAACTTTGAGCTCAAAATAGATAATGACTGCTAGTGAATAGTGAGAAAAAAACAATTAAAAAGCTACATTAGTAGAAGAAAGGACACAATAGACATTTCCTACAGTTGGCTGAGGGAAAATTGCCCCATGTTTGAGACAAACCAGGGACACAGAACAAGTACCAGGCCAGCTAGGGCTACATAGCAAGACCTAGCCCTCAAAATGTAAAAAAAAAAAAAAATCTCCTAATTCTACCACTTGGCAATTCCTAGCTTAATTATTGATTAGGCAAAGAATCATTAACATATGGAAAAACAATTATTATATGGTTATTAGACTAAAGCATTTTCACATGTTCATAAATTAGGACATATTTTTTTAAAGATTTGTTAAATTGTGTATGTGTAAAACTTTGTACACTTGAATTAGGTGGCTGCAGAGACCAGAAGAGGGCATCTGACTTCCTAGACTGGAGTTACAGGTGACTGAGTTGCCCAACGTGGGTCCTGGGAATAGAACTTTATGTTCTTAACCACTGAGGTATTTCTCCAGCTTATACACTGGTTTTTGTTTGTTTTAATTACAAAGGAGAATATGTATCTTTGTAAGTGAAGAAAGCTAGCAGTCACTATATTAATTAAATGATTCCTCATCACCAAAGGGATCTGTGATATTATATGCCTGCAGGTCACAGCACAACTTTCCAGAATCAGCTTTTTCCTTCTACCATCTTGGTCCCAGGGATTGAACTCAGGTAGTCAAGGCTCTTTTTACCCATTGAGTGATCTGACTGGTCCCTAAAGAACATTTGTATTTTATTTTATTTTTGGCTTTTCGAGACAGGGTTTCTCTGAGTAGCCTTGGCTGTCCTGGACTTGCTCTATAGACCAGGCTGGCCTCGAACTCACAGCAATCCGCCTGCCTCTGCCTCCCTGAGTGCTTGAGTTATAGGCGTGTACCACCATGCCAAGCTGAAGATTTTTATTTCAAAATTAATTAACTGCTAAAGTTCAAAGGCAATTTTACTAAAATTTAAAAAAGCAAAAGTGCCAGCGCAGGCAAGCTGTAATTTTCATCAGCTTCCTAGAATTGGAGAATGGGAAGAAGAAAAACAAAAAAGAAAAAGAAAAAAAAAAGCAATGGCACAGGTGTCTGACAAATGGAAGACAACCAAAAGACACGGCGGAGAGGGATGCTTTAGAGAAAGAGTAAGGAAGCCCAAGGCACCAGAATATGCAGCTCTGAGCAGCATGAGAAAGGTTTTTAACTGGAGCTTGTTGGCTTACGGGTTCCAGCAGCATATATCTTCTACTTTCAAAGACAAACGATCTCCTAGAACCATAGATGCCCTGTATTTGTGCTTCTGGTCACTAACTGTCTCAAAAGAGACTTCATTACAAACACCCTAACTCATAAAGACCTGAAAGCATAGAGACATATATAGGCTTTGTAATATACACGCTTTATACATAATATATTTCTAGTAACTATATTTCTTTATAAAAATAGATGAACTTCAACTTCAAAGATTTTTCGTTCTCAAAGTTATTTGAAAGCTACCGTATAGAAAATTTTGCTTATTTTTTATTTATTCTTCTCATACAGTACGTCCTGACCAGTTTCCCCTCCTCCACTCCTCCAAGTCCCACTCCCACCTTCCTTCTCCCCTATATCAACTGTTCCCATTTCCCTTCAGAAAAGATATCAACCAAACACTGCATAAAAAGTTACAATAAGAGGAGGCCTTGAAGAGGCCTTCAAGAGGTCTTGAAAAACCAAAAACCAAAACCAAAACCAAAAACCTTCATATCAAGTCTGGATGAGGCAACCCTTAGGAGGAAGAGGGTCCTGAGAGCAGGCAAAAGAGATAGGAACTTTTTTCCCTGAAAGCAACTCAGAGCAGGTGCTACCTTCAAGTGTTTCAGAAGTTCTCTGCCCAATTCGCAGTCCAATTTGATGGCAAACACGATGTGCAGAATAACGGTGCCTTCCACATGATGGAGTTCATCTGCTGTGGCAGTCACGAGCTCCGACAACCTAGAAGATTCAATAGCACGGTCCAGGTTAGGGCTGCAGAAGGAAGAGGTGCTGGGACAAACAAGCAGCCAGCTGAAGCTGCAGAGCCCTGGAAGCAGAAGTGGCAAGCCTACCCTGCTTCTCAAGGCAAAACTCACAGGAAGAACTGTCTAGAGTTACTATCTCCATTTCCTTACCTTACATACTCTGCCTAGCTCCAACCCAGTTCAATCAGGCTCAGTCCTCTCCTTACCCTATTCCGTCCAGTGACTCACTATTCTTGTAAGGGCCACAGATGATCTCCACATGGCCAGAACCAGTAACGTCCCTCCTGGCTATGCAGCCTACACTGGCCTTGAATTTGAATGAATGAACTATCTGCCTCAGTTCCCAACATGCAGTGATTAGAAACCCACGCCTGACACCTTGTTCCTCGTGCAACTTCCTTGTCCTCCAGGACACTGCCATTGATCTCAGTTTTCTCCCACTTGCTAGCCTCACCCTCTCTCCCATAGCTGAACTGTTAAATGCAACGTCTCAGAGCTGTCAGTTTCTTCTTCGTATCTTCCCTAGATGATTCCATACTGTCCTGTGGCTTTAGCCCCTTCCCATTTACATGTGTACGTCTCCTCACATTTCAATAATTTTTAAGTAAGTATCAATTTAGATTTTGGGGTCAGACGTTCCCCTACAACTCCCACCTGCTCAGCATTCCATATGTTGCTCACATGCATTTCAGGTCTAATATGGTCAGAACTGAGCTTCTTGCCCTCTCTGAAGCCTGCTCTCAACTCTTCCTAAGTCAACACAGGGAACCACCTTCTCATCAACTGTGCGAGCCAAGTAACAAAGGTTATGATAGACTGGAAGCCGTTGACTGCACTAGGCTCGACAGCATGAACCCCTTAGCCAGGCTACTTGGATTCAAACTGCTGTTATTTTCTGTCTAGAAAACAAAGGACGACACCTTAATTTGTTTCTTGGTTTCCCTAAGTACAAAAGGCATGCAAGTGTCACCGCAGATGCACCTGGCACAGAACAGGCACTCTGCGCACGTGTATTAAAAAGAAAACGCTTTTTCTCAGACCTGCCACACTGAGCTCTCCCTTTGTACTAGTCCCTACCTGAAAATGCTCGCCTCATGGACATACGCTGGCTCTTATCAGTCAGGCTCCGGGTAAAACAGAACCTTCCCAGAGATGGTTTTCCCCGGCCCCATCTAGAGTCGCTGACACATCATCCTTTTGACTTATCTTCATACACTGTGAACTCTAAGATTCTCTTCTCATCAAAATCTAAGCTCTGATAACAGCAGGAGTCTGGTCTGACTGGTTCATCAGTGTGGTCCCAAGCAGACACTTAGTTGTCTGTTAGGTCTCTTGTAATAAATAGACGTTAAACCTGCATCTACAAGACAGTTAGTGGTACTTTCCCAGAAGGGTGTAAGAGTGTAAGGGACTGCACTGGTCTCCTGCCGTCGTGACAGAGCAGTAGGGGAGGACTAGGGAAGGACTGAGGGGAAGGGAGGGAGGAGTGACAGCAAAGCTGACAACCGCACCAGTGACTGGAGCACACAGTGGGAAGGTGAGCTGAGGATGCACTGCAGAGAACGCTGCATTACTCACTCATCGCTGCTCTGTTCCTTGCTCTGCTGCTTATCTAGCTCACGGAAGAAGGCTATTATTCCATCCAGAACACTCCTTCTGCTTCCCTAGGAATAAATTAATTATTATTATTACAATACAAGAACGGCCACCTAATTGAAGGTAAAATAACCAGGGATTATCTAGTACAGATTTGAATTAATAAGTTACCGCCTGGCGGCACAGTGATAATGTACGAAACACTTTCAAGTTGCAACAGAGTTTGAAATACTTTACAACACCGGGGAAACAGCCTGGTAGTAATGGAAGCAGCTAGGTGCCTCAGGTGCCGAACCCTAATTTGAAACACTGTTGTGTGGTGATTTCCTCCCAGATCTAGCAACATTCCTTCCTGCAGGGAAGCTCCTTAAGCTAGGGTAGTAAGGATGGGCAAAGTCCCTGAAACTGAAGAGATGCACTAGGACCCATCCTCTGCAAGCCCATATATGCAGCAAGGACTTCTGAGAGACACTGTCGGCCCAGCTGAGCGGCCTGGAAGAAGCAGGGACCAGCTGAGATACTGAGAAGACTCTCAGACCAGCTGAGCTGCCAGAAGAGACGCTCTCCCACCTGCTGACCTGCCTCTCCATGTGTGTGTGCAGGTCACTCCGGGGCTCCAGTTTTTGCGAGCTAGGGTGGGCTTTGGATAATGTATTCTTTGAGCCATTTCTGCTCCTGCAAATTAACTCTTACCCACACTCCTAAGAACGAGCCCAATAAATCATATTAGCTTACCAAGGTGGACTTTGTGGCTTCTTTACTTGGATCTGTTGTTGGTTCCCTATCTGGTTTGGGTAGACATTTGCTCACACTGTTCTCTGGGAACAGTGTCACACAACAAATACCTTAATGTCAACCTCTCTGTGGTCTTAGTATACACCCTTTCTGAGGTCTTCATTTCTTTTACTTTCACAAAGAAACAGTATTTTCTCCTCGGCTGAAAAGCTCGATCAATTACCACCAATGAAATAAAAACACATATGCCTTAGCATGGAAACCAACAATGTGAAAAGGCTGAACTGATATAGTTGTATAAGCCACAAGGATTAAGAAGAAACAACTGTTCTATTTGTACCTTGGACGAGAGCACCAGAAGCTGATAGACCAAAGGTGGTATTTCTTGGAGATTCAACTTTGAGAACATCATCAACACTTTTGCCACCACAAGATCCATCTCTTCTGTCGTTAGACGGACATCCCTGTGAAGCAGAGACTCAAGTCTAGCCAGGGCCTAACTGCTTTGTTTTCACAGACTAAATTCAGGGCTTTACAGTAGTCAAAGTCTATCAAACATTTTTTAGGAAATCAAATTTAGGGACTAGGGAGAAATCTCAGTAGGCAAAACATTTACTGTGCAAGAGTGATGACCAGGGCTTGGATCCCCAGGACCCAGCACCTATAATTTCAGCCAAGACAGGATCTCTGCAGATGCTGGCTTGCTAGAATAGCAGAACTGCAAGTTACATGTTCAAGTGAGAGACTGTGTCTCAATACAGAAGTTTTACATCTTATATATATTACATATATTCAATATGTATACATTATGTATGCATCATGTATTATATACTTACGTGCTGAATATGTAAGAGATTTATGTATTGAGACATAGTCTCTCACACCAACCTCTGGCCTCCACACACACCCACGTGTGTACACATGTACCTGCACAGTTCAAAGATATATACATATATGCACACACACAACACACACACAGACAAATGAATAACACTTGCTGATCTTCCAGGGCTCTGAAGTTTGCTTCTCAACACACACAATGAGCAGCTTAAAACCCCCTGTAACTCTAGCTCCAGGGGATCTGACACCCACTTTTGGCCTCTGCAGGCAATCACTCACACATGCACACATAAAGAAATAATAAAACGAGTCTTTACGTAACACTTGGAATTAAAGAATAAAGTAGATATTAGACTATAGCTGCCCTCTTTCAGTTTTCTCTTACGGATAATGCTTTAAGGCAGCCAATAAATTTATCTAAGCAAGTCATCTTGAAAAGAAAGTCAGTTATATACTTAATAAACTGAGCCAAAACAGAGGGAGGAGAGGGAATTCCATTACTGGAAACAGAGGTTCCATTGCTATTACTCATAAAAAGTAGAATTTGAGCTTGCTGTGTTTCAATTTCTTGTAGGCATGTTGACAAAGCTTGATGCAAAGACAAACAAACAGTGCTTACTTGAACATAGAAGTGAGTTGGATCACGTATCGTTGGGCCCATCTGTTAAAGACAAAGAGGAAATGTGTGCATTTATTTCATTTTTAACTCCTTTACATATAATTTTATAAAACTGATAAAGAAGAAAAAAGGGGGCCATTTCAAGTGTGATGTTCAATATGGGGAAGCAAGACAAAACAAATACAATTTAAAACACTAGCTGGCATGGTGGCACTGGGGTCTTGGCACTTCAGAAGCAGTATGAAGTCCTGAAGCTCAAGGAACCCCTCCCTACACAGTAGCTTTGAGGGTAGTGAGACCCTACCTTTTTAAGAAACACAAACATGAATAAATAGGACCAATAATTAGACTTTCATTCAGACTAGAAAATCAAGACAGGTAATGAGGTTTACACCCTAGCACCAAAAAAACAAACAAACCACTCTGATAATACCTAGTACTGGTAAAATCATGGGCGCAAACACACTTTATATACATTTTACACACTTTACATACATTTTACAGAGTATAGAAGGTACAGCTTTAAAAAGAAGCACACATTCACAAACCACCCAATTTAATTCTTGAAACACAGTTCACATACATACTTACAAAACATCACTTGGGTATATTAACTCATTACTGCAAACATTTTTTATTTTAAATAGAGAAAATATCTGAACCAGGACTGCCGACAGAGACCTATACTACCAGCTCTCCAGAGGCTAAGCTGGCACGATTCTGAGCCTGAGAGCTATACACTGAGAGCCTGTCTTTAAGAAATAAGAATTAGGTAGGCCTGTCAGTGCACACCTGTAATCCCAGCACTTGGGAGGCTGAGACAGGAAAGATGCCACAAAGCTGAAGCTATCCTGAGCTACACAATGAGACCTAGTCTCAAAAAATAAAACAATTATAGTGTTTTAAAAACAAAGAAAAGGAAAACACAAATAAACTAGATAGCTCCTCTGCCTTAATGCTCACCTCTCCAAACCACAGAGTACTGTGCAGCTGTGTTAGAACCGAGTCAAATAAACTGGAAACACATTCCGTGTTAAGTGTACTAAATATTCTCTTTCCCACACTTACTGCAAACCAAATGGTGCTATGAGAGCATACTGTTATTATTACTTTTTCTTTTTAAACTCTAGGACAATCTGATTAGCATTAAGAGGAAGAAAACAGAAGAGGCAAGCTAAGTCTTGATAACTGCCTGGAGGAGGGAAGATACAGAGGAGGAAGAGAAAAAGCCATGCCTCTCAGGGTAAGCATGGCAGTCAGCAGGCAGTGACATGATGGGTCTTGCTGGGGAGCTTTAGGGAGTGAGAAAGCCCAGTGTCTGGGAAAGCACAGATGTTGTCCAGAATTGGGGGCAAGATTCGCACTTTCACACACACACACACACACACACACACACACACACACACACACACACGTATGCCCGCAGAGGGGGAAAGAGAGAGAGAGAACTCAGAAAAGTGGGCAAGCTGCAGCACTAAGGATAGAAGCCAGACAACCGCTCATTCCATTTTCTGAGACAGGTTGGATACAGCTCAGGTTACTCTTAAATTTGCTACACGACTGAGATGACAGTGAGTTCCTGATCCTCCTGCCTCCTCTCCAAGTGCTGGGATTATATGCGTGTGCCACCATGCCTGGCTCTTATGGTGGTATATAATATACAACAACAATCAATAAAATAGACAAAAATACTCTACAAATATAGCCAGGGATAGTGGCCTGTATTCACAGCATTTGTACAATGCCAGCTCTCAGCAGGCAGAATCATGATGAAGATCATAAGTTCAAGAACAGCCTAAGCTATACAGTAAAACCCAGTCTCAAAACAACCTAGATTGAGAGAGAAAGATATAGTGTGTGTGTGTGTGTGTGTGTGTGTGTGTGTGTGCGTGTGTGTGTGTGTGTGTGAGAGAGAGAGAGTCAAAAAACCAGAAGGGAATATCTGGAGGGAGGCAGGCGAAATGGAGATATAATGGAGGAGGGGATTAATGTACAGTTAACTAAAGTATGAAGATACATGCGTGGAAATGCCTTAATGAAGCTCATTACTTTGAAATCCTAGTTTTTAAAAATCAGTAAAAAACAAAAACAAACCTATAATTTATATAATTAACAAAAAAATTGTTAAAAACTAAACAAAAGAAAATTCCCCAACAGCAACAACAACAAAAACTTTACAAATATCAAATTCCTGAAAGGAATCATTGTGAGCTTTTGGCCACACGTGTCTAGCTTTTGGCCACATGTGGTCTGAGACATGCCTACACTTTCATGAGACCCACCTGACAGAGCAGAGGTCATCAATCAACTGCCTCTTCCATTCTTCCCCATTCGAATCACCTAAAATACAAAATGAGTGGTGAAACTGATTTCATAACATGAAAAGAGAGAAAGTCACGAGAACTGAAAGAAAATTACCTTTTCCACAAGCCAGCACTTCTTTTTTGGTAGCCACGGCAGTAAGAATGATGGGCAGTAACTCCAAAGATTTCCCATTCACTAGGCTATCCTCTCTGATAGCACCAACAAACTCATTGGCTAATTCAACAAGTAATGGTCCTGGAAAATGATGAACCTAAAAGTTCAAGGACAAAGAAAAACTTGAGCAGGAACCCAATGCTTGAGACCTTTCTGTGAAGTAAGTCTATTGCTGAAATACTGAATACACATGACCTCCCACAACAGGCGCTATCAGGGATTCATGGAACCATGCTGTTCTCCTCCGTATGGTTAGACTTCTCCATCAACCTCTTAATGCTTTCAAGACCTACAAGGATTTGCACCCATGACACCAGAAAGTAAGCACCATCTCAGCAGTTTCCACCTTACCGAGCACGTTTTAAGCCACAGCTCTTATTCCCCTTCCCTCTTACCTCCAGCATTAGTAACCCTAAGATCTCAGATGCTACTTCTTGCTGCAAATCTCCTGATTCAACCAGCTGGATACAGCAGGAATATATCTTGTATCTCCTATGGGCTCCATCTTCCTCAGAGCAGGGGGAGCCTTGATATTTTCAACAGGTGTACAGAACAGAGGAAGAAGAAAGAAAGCATAAGGATACACAGGTAAATCAGACAAGTCAGTAATGTTATACTGAAGCAGAATAATGGTGTTTTTGACAGCGATACTGAGATGTTTTGATGAAGTACTCAATTTAGTCAAAGCAAAAGAACTGAAGCATCACCTGCGTCACTAATTTATTTTATCTCACTGTATTATTCATCCAGTGCAACAGTGTGGGAATGCAGTTTCACCTGCCGAAGCTTGAAGCTTTATGTCCGACATTATCACTAAGTTTTGTCAACAGAATAATAAGGACAGTGGAAATCCATCTCTTCCATAAGTAATACAAGAATACTGACAAAAGCAGCCAAACTCAATTCCAGAAATGAGCCAAAGACTCAACCAAAAGAGCATCTATATAAGAAAAACAACCTGGGGGTGTAGACATGGCTCAGAGGTTAAGAGCACTGGCTGTTCTTCCAAAGGTCCTGAATTCAATTCCCAGTACAGATGGTAGCTTGTAACCATCTAAAATGAGATCTGGTACCCTCTTCTGGCATGTAGGCACATATGCAGACAGAATACTATATAAATAATAAGTAAATCTTAAAAAAAGAAAGAGAGAGAGAGAGAGAGAGAGAAAGAAAGAAAGAAAGAAAGAAAGAAAGAAAGAAAGAAAAAAAGAAGAAAGACAGACAACCTGGACATAGTGGAACACTCCTTCATCCCAGGATTTGGGAAGTAGAAGCAAGAGAATTGGAGTTCAAGGTCATCCTGGACTACATCAGGAGCTTAAGGCCAGCATGGGCTAAATAAGACTGTCTCAAAAATTAAAACAAAAAAGATTAAGTCCAGGCAATTAATTTTTTTTTTTATAAAGGGACCAAATTTGGGCGGGGGGAGAGGTTGGGGATTGTAAAGTCAGATCTCTACCTCACAACATATACAAAAGTCAAATTCAAGATCAATCGAAGATCTGAATGTAGTAACTCAAACAAAACCTGATATAGTGGCACAAACTGTAATTCTAGTCCTTGGGAAACTGGGGCAGGTTTAGGTGTTTGAGGCCAGCCTGGGTCATACAGTAAGGTCATATCTCAAAAATAAAACAAACAAACAAAAAAAAACTATGCTATAAAACTGTGGGAAGAAAACACAGGTTTAAATTGCCATGATTTTGGACTGAGTAATAGTTTTAGACATAACACCAAAAAGCACAAGAAACTAAAACAAAGTAAGTTAGCTATCATCTTGTAAAAAAAACTGTGCTCTAAAGAAACCATCAAGAGAGAAAGGACACTGGGCATGATGGTGAATGTCTTAATCCCAGTGCTGGGGTGCACAGAGGCAGGTAAAGGCTAGGCTGATCTACAGAGTTCCAGGGCAGCCAGGTTTACATAGTGAGAGCACAGAGGGAGGGAAGAAGAAGAAGAAAGGGAGAGGGAAGGAGGGAAAAGGAAAGGAGTCAGGCTAGCGACATGGCTCAGTGGGTAAAAGTGCAAGTGGGAGGCCCTGAGTTCAAATTCCCAGAGCCCACAGAAAAGCTGTATGTATAGCATGAGCCTCTGTGATCCTCCCAGGAGAAGGAAGGTAGAAAAGGGAGACTCCTGGAAGCTCCTGGGCCAGTGTCTGATAGATGCACTGGGAAAACAAAGAGAGCCTGTCTCAAACAAGAAGGAAGGCAAAGGTCGACAGTCTTTGCTAAGGCTGTCCCCTGACTCGACATGTGCCTCATGGCATGTGCTCACCTGCGTTTCCACGCATGAGAACCTGTGCACGTGAGCGCTGTGCAGATAAAGATCCGACTTACACATGTCTCGAGGAGTAATTTATGGAGATAGACAGTAGATTAGAGGTCTCTTTGGACAGGGTTGGCTTGGGGTTTACACAGATGACAGCTATTGTCACCAGTTTTCATTTAAGAAAAATGCAACACTTTAAAATTCATTATGGTGATGCACACAACTGACCCCAACACTCAGGAGCAGAGGCAGGAGGATCTCTAGGTTTGAGGCTGATCTAGTCTCCATAGTGAGCTTCAGGCCAGGCAAGGCTGCATACTGTGGTTTGAATGCAAATGGCCCCAACAGGCTCATAGGGAATGACACTGTTAGGAGGTGTAGTCTTGTGAGAGCTACGTATGTCACTGGCTTGGAGGTTCCAGAGGCTCAAGCGAGCCCAGGGACTCACTCTCTTCTGCTGCCTGCTGAGCCAGATGTAGAACTCTCAGCTGCCTCTCCAGCAGCAAGTCTGCCTGTGCATTGCCTGCTTTCCATCATGATAACAACGGACTAACCCTCTGAACGGTAAGCCAGCCCCAATTAAATAATTTCTCTTAGGAGCACTGCTGTGGGTCATGATGTCTCTTCACAGCAATAGAGACCCTAAGGCATACTGAGATCCTGTCTCAAAACAATAACAGCAAATTGACTGTGGTGATGGATGTGCAATCTTAATATACTTAACACCACTTAATCATACAGTTTAAGGAGATAAGCTAAGTATGCCAATTATCTCAATAAAACAAACAAAACAAAAAACAAAAAACAAAAACCACATACTTTAGCCAGGCATGGTACTGCACTCCATTGATCCCAGCACGTGGGAGGCAGAGGCAGGTGGATCTCTGAGTTTGAGGCCAGCCTGGTCTACAGAGTGAATTCCAGGACAGCCAGGGCTGCACAGAGAAATCTTGTCTCAAAAACCAAAACCAAAACCAGATACTTTAAAAGGGTGAATTACCTTGCTATCGGTCACATGCCCAGTCAACTTAAGACTGAATGACTGCAAGGTGGTTGCTAGGAACATGCGAGAACTCATTACACTGCAATCTAGGCTTTCCACATTTATATCTTTAAATGTAAGTTAGGCACAAAAGTGGGAGCCACATGACCTGCCCAGGTTTGTCTGGCCAAGAAAGGAGCTGTCCATATTTCTTCTACTTGCTAATACAAACAGGCAGCTGCCATTACTGTTTTGTTATTTCTTTTTCTCTGACATTTCCACAAAACACTCAAGACGTTTCCAATTAGGCTACTCAACTAAATGAATTGCAAGGTGTGTTTTCATGCCCTTGCAGTGGAAAAATGACTGTTTTGAGACTGTTTTAGCCAACTAAAAATGACTGTTTTGAGACTAAAGCCACCACCGCGCCCCCAGACAGGGCCTCTCTGTGTAGCCCTGGCTTTCCTAGAACTTGCTCTGTAGAGTAGGCTGACCTCAAACTTGCAGAGAGCCTTTTGCCTCTGCCTCCTGAGTGGACTAAAGTCACTTTTAATTTTCGCCTTGTAGAATTTTCTTCTACCAGACTTGGGCTTGTGGTTTGTATATATATCCCAGTAGGTAGCAGGTTGAGGCAGGAGGATTACAATTCAAGGCCAGCCTAAGATGTGTAGTGAGATCCTGTCTCAAAATCTAAAAACAAAACAAGAGCGAGCCTGGAGATAGGCACAGTGGTGCTCACCTGTAATCCCAGCACCCAGGAACCTAACGCTGGATGGCCATTATGAGATTGAGCCCAGCCTATGCTACGGAGAAACCTGTGTCAAAAAAGGGGGTGAGGATGGGCTTGGAGAGATGGCTCAACGATTAAGAGCATGTACTGCTCTCTTAAAGGAACCTGAGTTCAGTTCCCAACACCTACATCAGGCAAACCACATGTAACTTCAGTGCCAGATCCAGCTCCTTCTTCTAGCCTCTGTGGGTACTGTACACACGTGCACACACCCCCACACAAATACACATATACAAAAATAAAAATATTTAGGGCTGGGCATATTGGTGCACACTTTTTTTTTTGAGACAGGGCTTTCCTGTGTAGCCTTGGCTGTCCTGGACTCAATCTGTCAACCAGGCTGGCCTAGAACTCACAGCTATCTGCCTGACTCTGCCTGCCTGAGTGCTGGGATTAAAGCCACCACTCGTGGCGTGTGCACACTTTTTAATCCCAGCACTCAAAAGGCAGAGGCAGGAGTATTTCTATGAAGGCAGGTATATTTCTAAGAGTTCAAGGCCAGCCTGGTCGACATAGCAAGTTCCAGACCAGTTGGAGCTACACAGTGAGATCTTGCCTATAAACAAACAAACAAACAAACAAGTATTTTTAATTCTACCACAATCTGTGAAACCACTCTGGGTCACGGTCTGAACACAGAGCCATTGTCAAGACAGTAAAATAAGCATGCTACACTGGGAATTAAGGCTCTGTATGAGACATGCAAAATATTCCATCCCACTCAAACCCAGAGCTCCCTAGGTCCTTGGTGAGTGCTAGACCTATCTTATTCTTTTCACCACAATTCTAAAAGACTGAGTAAACCCAAGCAGAGTGTAATCTTCACAGGCCCCAAACCAACGATATAATCGCAGGTTGCCATTCCTACTCCCTTCAGTAAAGTATCTAGTATAGCGCACTGAGGAGAGCTCTGCTTCAGTTGAGAAACAGCAATGACACCCAGAGTAAACCAGTCTCAGTGGGTACACTGAGAGGGACCTGAATCACCTTTGAAGATGGCTCTCAGGAATGCTCCAACCTCTCTTCCTTTCACTGCTTGATCCTGAAGGAGATTAGTCAACTGCAACCAAACAAAGAAAACAATTACAAGTCTCTGGCCACTGCTCCTCTACCTACATGACCTCGATGTGCAGAATGAAAGGCGGGGCTGCCAGGTTTAGGTCAGACTCTGACATACACAAGTAATTGTTTTTTATTTAGATAGAGCAGGAAGACCTCAATAGAATCCTGGACCGCCAAGGCTTAAAGCCAGACAGGCACACTGATGCAGAACTGACATCCCAGAACTTCAGGATGAAGCAGGAGGACATTCGTGAGTTCTGGGCCAGCCAGGATACACAGCGACTACAAGGCCAGCAAGAACCACAGAGGAAAACTTCTCAAAAAAGCAAAGACCAGGGCTGGAATGCAGCTCAGGTGGTAAACCACTTGCTTAGTATGCATAGACTCTGGATTCACACTCTTGCACTCCAAAAAGTGGGTGCAGTGGCACACGCCACAGAGTTCTTGAGATGGAGGCAGGAGGATCAGAAGTCCAAGGTATTCTTGGCTGCACAGGAGTTCGATACCAGCTTGGGCTAGAGACCCTGTTTCCAAAAAGAAAGAAAGAATAAAAAAGACTATTAGCTATTCCGAAATATATAGAGCTGGATATTATAGCAGCTCATGTCTGTAATCCAGTATTTGGGAGGCTGAGGTGGGAGCTCAAGGTTAGAGTAAGTAAGAAAGACTTTGCCTCAAAATTCCAAATATGTATTAACTCCTTCATTAGCACTAGGTGCTGTGGCATGATTTATCTATCAGCAAATACTTCTGATGCATGTACTTTTTCAGAGAACAGTATAAGGATAAACAAAGTGGGCATAGCAATTTGACTCAGTTTATGAGAAAGGAGGAAAAAAGGACAGAAAATAAACCAGAAAAAAAAAAAAAAAAAAAAAACAAACTTGGAAAGATGATAAACAAGTAGCTGAGCTAAGATGATAACTCGAGGGAAGGGAGACAATGCAAGTAGAACAGTCACACCTTCTCTGAGGTAGGAGACACCTAAGCAGAGGCTGGGCGGGTAAGAAAGAGCTGGCTGTGCCTAGCGAGATGGAGGCAGCATTGTACTGAAGGCCCAACACAGCAAGTGTTTGCTATGCTTGAGTACCTGAGAAAAGACCAGGGTCAGGTGAGTGGTAAGGAGGACAAAGAGGAAAGGAGCAGAAAGTAAGACCGGAGTGATAGGCAAGGACCAGATGAAGAAGGATCTCATAGGAAGTTCAGGCTTCATCTAAGTGCAAGAGAGGCTGCTGAAGAAAACCAAGTGAGAAGCAAAATGCAGCGGTGCACGCCTGTAACCCCAGCACTCAGGAGGCAGATGCAGGCTGATTTCTGTGAGCTCGAGGCCAGCCTGGTCTACAGCCTGAGTCCAGGAGAGCCAAGGCTACACAGAGAAACCCTGTCTCGAAAAATCAAAAGAGAAAAACATGTGATACTGTTGGGGATTGACAAGTGAGTGACACCTTCTAGGAAACTGAGTGGAGTGTAAAGAACAGACGAAGTTCCGTGTGAACGTATACTGTTGACATGGCACAGCCAGGTTGAGGACTAAGCCCTTGGGCCCTTGGGAAATCAGCAAAGCCTTTCTGCCAGGTTAGGCTCAGAAAGGCAGAGCTTTGCTCTGGTCTAAGTACAAGCGTTTACGAAGGATTTACTACTCTGTGCATAAACTAGCAGCTGCAGCTTCCTCCTCAGTGTTTACAGCTAATCCCAGCCCTCTGTGCTCTTCATAGTAAACACGCTGAGGTTCTGGGCCATGGTGGTATGGTGCCGCTTCATCAGAGTGTGCACAGCTCCACAGCATTTTTGTGTACATCTGTGATTTCATTAGTAAGTCTGTTCTTTCTTCACTCCCTTGCCACCCCTAGTCAGGGTTCCAGGATCAAGCCATGCAGGTCACTGTAAAATGATGAGAAATTAAGGGGTGGGTAGGCCCGGAACTGATTACTACAGGCCTGGAAAGAGCCAGCACCTTAATCTGGAATTCCCAGATCTACCCAGAATCAGGAAATAAACTGTTACTACTTAAGCCATGCCATCTGAGGTCCTTTACAACAGCAGCCTTAGAATGTTAATATAAGAGATGGGGAAAAGGAGTCAATCAAGACAATCCAAGAACATATAAAAAATAGAAATCCATCATAGTTTGGAGGTAAAGGAGGGGCTGAGTGACGCAGAAACAGAAGAAGTCAATGAAGAATCCTAATTTCAAACTTAAGCAACTACTGGGAGGGTGGCGGCATATAATGAAGACGGTGAAATTCCGGTTTTGGTGAGCACCCAAATAACCCAGAGGTTATTTTAAAGTACACCGCTGAGCTCTACCTGGCTTCTGTGTCAAGTGTTCTTTTACAGAGCTTACGACCTCTATTCTGAGATAAGGCCAATATGCCAGGTAGATAACTAGGTCATTACTGTTTCATTTTTATAATCATGGACTTACAGTGAAGATCCAGGAACTGGTTTTCTCTTACCAATAGTTTAAAAAAAAAAAAAATCTGCCCAGGGACTGTCTCTGACATGAACTCAGGGGCTGGCTCTTTGATCCCCTCCCCCTGAGGGGGGAGCAGCCTTACCAGGCCACAGAGGAGGACAATGCAGCCAGTCCTGATGAGACCTGTTAGGCTAGGGTCAAAGGGGAGGAGGACCTCCCCTATCAGTGGACTGGGGGAGGGGCATGGGAAGAGATGAGGGAGGGTAGGATTGGGAGGGGATGAGGGAAGGGGCTACTGCTGGGATACAAAGCGAATAAACTGTAATTAATAAAAATAAATTAAAAAAAGAAAAAAATTCTGCCTATGAACTTATTTTCTTTAAAGAAAAAGATAAATGAAGATGCATCAACAAGTAATGCTTCACGTTAATAACTACGGCCTCTATGTAGCTTCGAATATGGCTGCTCTGAGGATGATTCGGTATGATTCAGGAGCTGGAGAAATGGCTCAGAGTTTAACAGTGCGTGCTAAGCTTCCAGAGGACCCAGGATTGATTCTCAGCACTTATATGGTGGCTCACAACCATCTGAAACTTCAATTCTAGGGGATCTGATGGCCTCCTGGCGTCCCTGGGCACTGGGCATACACACAGCACACATGCTTGCTTCCATTCAGGGGAAACACACTCAGTAAAAAAATTAAAAACTATAATATGCTGATATGTATATACTCAGCTGTAAGGGCAATCTAAGTTATTTCAAATTTCAAATTGATTATAAATGGCTTTCTAGCTGGGCGGTGGTAGTGCACGCCTTAGAGGCAGAGGCAGGTGAATCTCTATGAGTTTGAGGCCAGCCTGGTCTACAGAGAAAGTTCAGGATAGCCAAGGCTACACATAGAAACCCTGTCTTGAAAAACCAAAAAACTAAAACTGATAGATAGATAGATAGATAGATAGACAGACAGACAGACAAAATGGCTTCAGCTGTCCTTTTTATTTATTTGCAGCACTTAATTTCTTTTTCTGTTTGTTTATTTTGGATTTTACAGTGCTGGGAACTGAACTCAGGGCCTTGTGCATGCCGAGGGAGTCTTCTACCACTGAACTGCCCCTCAGCCCTCTTTCTAGTTTTTATTTAGTCCAGGCAGGACATGAACTTGCAATCTTGCCAGTTTCCCCAACAGCAGGATTACAGCTTACAACTCTGTTTATCTATGTTTATCAAGTAAATCCCCATCTAACACTGACAAGAGAACAAGCCAAGTGTACCCAAGGGCTCTGAGCACTGCTCTCTTTCCCCGCTCACACATCCTTTGAACTTGTCAAGCTTGGCCTTTGCTTTTAGCAGTACTCACATCATCGGTTTTCAGGGTTTGAAGACATTCCTGCAGCTTATCTGTTGTTTTATCTGTTGCTAGAGATAAAATTTTCAGATCCATTGTTGCTCATATCAGAGAACTGTAAAGAAAAAGAGGGTCACAGCTGGAGGCTTCTTGAATATTTCCTGCCTGTCAGTGAGATGATGCTTGTCATATTAAGAATTAATATTAAGAATTCCCTACAATTCTATAAGTGATTCATTGCTTTTGCATACATTTTCACCATCTATTCAACATAATGCTTCAAACCAAAACGGCGCTTAGTGATATATCAAATATATTGCAAATAGATAGGTCTATATAAGTATACAATAAAATACTGTTCAACAAATGAATAAACTAATAACATCATAAATGTTAAGAGCCACTTAAATGGCACAAAAAAAAAGTGAGGCTGAAGAGATGGCTAGGTGGTACAGTGCTTGCCTACAGTGTACAAGGCCCTGGGTTCAATTCCCATGCCATGAAAAAGGAAAAAAGGGGGCGGGGATGCTGGAGAGATGGCTCAGGGGTTTAGAGCACTGGCTGCTCTTCCAAAGGCCCTGAGTTCAATTCTTAGCAACCACATGGTGGCTCACAACCATCTATAATGAGATCTGGCGCCCTCTTCTGGCATGCTGGTGTACATTCAGACAGAATATTGTACACATAATGAATAAATCTTAAAAAGAGAGAGAGCAGGGAAGTGAAGGTGAAGTGTGGGAGAGACCACATTCACTAGCTGGTTAGCTCATACCATATGAAGACAAGGCAGCCTTGGGAATTCAGGACCAGCAATCAATTACATGGTGAGTTTGAGGCCAGCCTAGGTACAAGACACTCTGTCTCAACAAACCAAAAAACAAAAATAAAACAAGTGAGAAGTTAGTAATGCTAAAAATGTTTTCAGAAAAAAAGCCTGAACTGGAAATTAAGAGACTTAAGTTTAGGTAGCCAAGACAACAAGATGGTCTACAGTGTTAGGAAGGAGGGCATGTCTGAATTAAAAAAAAAAAAAAAAAATTGGGGCAGGGTGGGGGTAGGAAGGGGAGGCTGGAAAGATGGCTCAGCAGTTAAGAGCAATGACCCGAGTTTAATTCCCAGCACCCATATGACAGCTCACAACTGTTTGTAGCTCCTGTTCCTGGGGATCCGACACCCTCATGTAGACATACGCGACAAGTAGATTGGCTGCAATGGAGGCCAAGTGGAACAGTAAGAAGGCAGAAAGAGAGGCTGAGAAATAAGATCTCAAGTGTCAGTTACAGAACTTAGATTCTCCTGCCAACTATCAACTTCGTGAGCAGTGGAGTCTGAGGAAGCAACCGACGACGTCACATTAACTTGCAAATCAAAGTGGGAAGGGAATGTGGAGAGAGAAGCTGCTGAGCGGTGAGCTGGAGCTGTTTTAGTGGGAGAGATGAAGACGGTGGAAGAGATGAACGGAGGCACATTGGACACAGTACTGAGTAATACGGCAGGGAAGAGGTAAACGCATCCTGTGGGGGAGAAACCCTACCTATCTACTCTCCCTCCTGGTTCCCACACCCACTCAGTTGCTCAACCCAGAAAACTGGCAAATTCTTAAGACACTGCTTCCACCCTCCGCAGCCACAAGTCCTACCCAAACATCTCTCCGTTCTGACTGGCTGTATCTCTCCACCTCTACTCTGACCACATTACCTCAAAGCCACCATCATCTGTTAACAAACCATGACAAAAATATTTTCTTAACTTGTCTACACAGCAATAAGATATTTTTGAAAACAAAAGCTGAATTACATATTTTTCTTCCAACCTATCCTTATCTTAAAAGTCATTTTCTAAAATTGCTTTATTGGACCAAAATCCAACAGGAGGAAGGGGAGGAGAGGGAAGAGAGAAAGAAAGGAAAGAAGGAAGGAAGAAACCCGGCATGGTGGTGCACGTCTTTAATCCTAGCACTCAGAAGGCAGAGGCAGGCAGATCTCGCTGTGAGCTGTGAGTCTGAGGCCAGCCTGGTCTACAGAGTGAGTTTCAGGACAGCCAGGGCCACACTAAAAACAAAAACAACAACAAAAACCCTGTCTCAAAAACAAAAAAAGTCCTGGAGCTGCAGAGATGGCTCAGGGGTTGAGCCGATACTGCTCTTCCAGAGGAGCTGAGTTCTGTTCCCAGCACCCACATCAGGTGACTCACAACTGCTTGTAACTCTCTTCTGGTCTCAGAGAGCAGCTCCGCACATATGGCAGATTCACATATACACATGAGCAAAACTGAAAAGGAATCTTTTAAAAAGTCCTGTAGGGTCTAAGCCCATGCCTAACTTCCTTTCTATTCTGTTTTCTTTTAATGTTAAAACTTTAGAATAAAAAAAAACTAGCTGGCACACGCTTGTAATCCCAGAACTCGGGGAGGTAGAGGCAGGCAGATTGCTAGGAGTTCGAGGCCAGCCTGGTCTACAAAGTGAGTCCAAGACAGCCAAAGCTACACTGAGAAACCCTGTCTCAAGGAAAAACAAAAACAAAAACAAAAACAAAAACAAACAAAAAAAAAAAAACTGGCTAAAAACCAAAACCAAAACCAACACACAACGAAATTAACCAGTCTACACATCTTAGTGAGTGTCCACACAGTTGAAACAGCCATTCTGAAGCTGTGGAGGCACAGACTGGGTTTATACCTTCTCTACCAACTACATTCTTATGCACTTACTTTCCACCACACCCAGAAAAATGTTACTTCAAACTAGGTGATGAGAAAGGACTGAATGCAGGTAATGGGTATTTGAGACATGAAAAAAGATATAAAGTAACTGTTTTTCTAGTTTTTGTAGAGAATTTTTAATTCAGAACATAGCTGCTCTGGCAAAAGATCACATCCGAAGACCTTCTAAGTCTGTGTGATCAGGGTGGAATACAGACAGACCTTTAATCCAGGAGACAGAGGCAAGCAGATATGAGTTCAAGGCCTGCCTGGTATAGAACAAGTTTCAGGTAAAGAAAAGTTTAGGTCTACACATGGTGATACACACTTTTAATCCCAAACAAGGAAGGTAAAGTTAGTTTGTGGAAGGAAGCACCCAGGTTTGAAAGTGACATTTAATTGAGTGGCAGAAAAAGTGACGACTCAGAGAAAGATTTGACAGAATAGGATACACCCAACTCCTATAAAAACAGGGAGGAAACAGAAGCTACTTAAGGGAGAGAGAGGAGGCTGTTTTACGGACAATAATAGACATTTTGCAGAGAGAGAACTCAAATAAAGACCAAATGAGCTAGAGAATGACAAGGAGCCAGAAGATTAGAAAAGGTTGTTAGAGTTAGTTTGAGGCCAAGCATGGCAATTCAGAGGCTGAGAGAAAAGCCAGATTGAATAAGTTAACTGGGAGAGGAGTTTGAGCCAGAATAGTTGAATTGAACCAGCCAACCAGAACTCAGAAAGAGTGAGTTTATTAAGCAGTAAATCTCAGAGGATGAAAGCGTTCTAGACCTAGGTTAGATTGTACAGAAGCTAGAAGCTCCCTGGACTAGGCCTAGGTTAGCAGGAGGCAGTAAGCAAATAAAAGTTTCTTTTACCAGTTTTATCACTCTATCCTAAAGATAATGAGTTAATTGTTTTCTGTCCTTCAAATCTCCAAGGTCCTCCTATTATTGGCCCTTAAAAATGATTTCTCAACTAAAACAAAATAAATACCCACCCTTCCAACCTTGCTCTCTCTCGGCTCAACTCTTAGATGCTCAGGTTAAAATACTCTCCATTACATCCTCCGCAAACACCTGTAAAGTTCCTTCCACAGTGCTACCAACTTTTCGATATTACGTTTTAAATTAGTGGCTAGGTCTCCTACTGGTCTACCATTCCACAAGCGTATCCAGTTTTGTCTGTGGTTGTTCTCTTCAGCACAGTAACAAGCTTATATAAGGACCTAACAAATATCTGATGTGGGCTACAGGGCTTGCCTAGCAGGCCTGAAGCCCTTTGAGCGTGATGACGTCACAACCCGAGGACTGTATAGACTTGGCATGGTGATGCACTCCTGTAATCCCAGAACTGAGGTGGGGACAAGAAGATCAGAAGTTCAGAGTCATCCTCAGCTACATAGAGTTTGTAGCCAATATGAGACCATGGCTTAAAAAAAAAAGGGAGAAAGAAACAGAAACCATAAAACGAGGCAGCTTATGTGGATTTTTCTATCCCAACTTCCAAATACAGTGCCGGAAATATACTAAGCATTTAGTGAAGACTGAGTGATGCTTTGTATGCTATAATAAACGCCATGTAAATGGAATAACGAAATAAAACACCCAGAGGGGTCGATAGCTTCCGTAGCTCCGTTCTGCTCAAGGGTCCACGCCCTGAGCACCCTGCCTACCCTGCGCAGTGCCACTGGCCTGACTTCCCGCTGGCACCGAGCTCCACGCGCGAAACAGGGCTCGGGGGCGTCCCCGAAGCAGGCAGGACCCATGGGGAGGGTTAAGCGGAGCGCGCCCCAGAGAAAGCCGCCAAAGCTGAGGCACCGACCCCTGTGCAGGCACCAGCCACGCGGGACGCCGCGTCGCCGGCGCAGCTCGCCGCTCCTCACCCGCCCACCCCGTCCTGCCCTGCAACGCAGAGACCCCGGAGCGTCACCTCAACCTCCGCGCAGCCTCCTCCTAAAATTCCCGCGCGACTCCGCGCAGCCGCACTTCCGTCGCCCACAGCAACAGGTCCCGCCCCCGAGGCGCACTTCCGACTCCTTGGCTCAGTGGGGCGAACCATTGTAGCTGACAGAAGGGGGGGATTCTTTGTGGAGTTCGCGGTCTAGGTCAGCGGGCGAGGGAACTGTGACCTGCCTACTTGCCTTGGGGGAGCCCCAAGTGAGCATGCGCGTTATGATCTGCCCTGGCTAAACTTTCTTGATCTCTGTAGTTGAAACCGGTGCGGAAGGGGTTGGATTAGCTGACGGCTTTGCAGGTCTTTGCATTAGAAGCACTTGAGAAGCACTCATAGTTCACCTTGTGCTTGAGGATGCATACTAACCTTTTCCCCTTGCGTAACTTCAACGTTTAGCCGTTACTTTCCCAGAGGCAGTGAATGTTCAATACATTTTGTTAATAAACACCTAATAAACTGTAGAGTCAAGATGGATGGAGCAGCGGCTCAAGATTCTTCTTTAGATTTGAGGGTGCAGCTTGTGCACAGTGCCCAGAATCAACAAGCTCCTGGCTAGCTAAGCCCGTGAAGGTGCTCACGGTGGTAGAGGGAAAGCAGAGGCGTGCGTGTTTCCTTAACATTAGGGGCAGTGGGGGGAAGGGCATGGGCGTATTCACATTGTCTAACCACGTCCTTGTCAGATGAAGGCCCCAGAGGATGAGCTGAAAGCAGAGGCCTGAAGTAGGTCCCCTTGGAAGGCTGCAAGTTGTGTGTGGTGGTGGTCCAGACGGTGGCAGTGGGGACCAAAGGGGAGGGTGATGGCAAGGCTTCGTCTTTGAAGGACATCAATGCAGTGGTTCTGCTTGACCGGATCTTGAAGAAGCAGCAGCTGGAGGGATGTGTCTCAGCTGTCCTCCCATGCTCCCTGCCGGGACTCCTCTACATTTCTGTCTCAACATTGAACTGTGAGATGTGGTGAAAGCCCAGCAGCTGAGGTTGAGTTATGGCTCCTGAGAGAACTGTAATAATAAAAATAAAAATGCTGCATACAACAGAGCTGGAATGAAGAGATTTAATGTGCGGGGACTGGAAATGAGGAGAGAGATACAGAGACAGAGAGATAGAGAGAGACAGTAGGAAAAGAGGGAAAGGGGGGATGGGCTAGGGCACCTCAGAAATGGGGGGGTAGAAAGCAAAGCAAAGCAGAGAGACAGACAGGCAGAGATAGAGAGAAAGAGACAGACGGGGGGGGGCAGGGGTCCTTTTTTCCTGCACTCTTGGCAGCGACCAATGTGGCGTCACAGGATGCTAAGCAACCTAAGAGTTGGCTAATGCATCAGTTTGTGAGCTAACAGGAATCATTTACTTCAAGATGACCTCATCACATCTTTCCACAAAACCTTCCTTCCAAACCCTTTCTAGTACTGGACCATTCACCTGTAAATATGTTGGCAGTTGATGTAGATTAAATAAGCCCATTAGCATCACTGAGTTTCCATTTGTGCATTTCAGAGCAATTATTGAACTGTTTGTATGAATGTCTACCCAGTTCCATGAATGATAGTGTATGTTTTTCATTGACATTGTATTTTGAGGCAGGATCTCACACAGCCCAGGCTGGCCTTGAACTCCTAACCCTCTTGCTTCTACTTCCCAAGTGCCTGGTATTGCAAATGCAGCACCACTCATGGTCAATATTAACCCCGAAGAAGAAGAAGAGATTTGGATTAGCATCAGCAGTTTTCCTCTCTAGTGCAGACTTCCCTTGCTAAGCAGCTAATCTTTTTCCATTCAGTTCACCAGCTAGATTCCCTATGTGAACCACTAGGTAGGTACTTACTGGGAGCTCATTTGTAATCTCAGTGCTGGGGAGGCAGAGGCAACCAGATCTGGGGAGCTTGCTGACCAGCTAGCATACCTGTCTTAGCAAGTCCAGATCAGTGAAAGACCTTGTCTCAAAAGAAAAAAAGAAAGAAAGAAAGAAAAAAAGTCTATAGAGCTCAAAGAATGAGACTAGAGGATGTCCTCAGGCCTGCATTTGCACATACATGCACACACAGCTGCAAACACAAACATGCACACATGTACACACATTAAAAAAATAATAACAACGAAAGTATGCCTGCCTCTACATGCGATGATGTCTTTCCTGTACGAATACATGTAACTTTGCCCAGTGCAAGCTCCTGTGTCTCCTGGGGAAGACACTGTTTTGGGAATGATCCCCCTGTGACCTCCTTCACTTGCTGCAAATATAAATCTCTCTGTGCCCTTCTATCTCCTGGGTGTGCACAGCAGCCTTGCACTCACCAAGAAGCAGCTTGAGTACACATACAAGGGGAGCGAGTGAAACACCCGATGCTAGAAAATACAGCCAGCAGCAGGTATGGTGGCACAAGTCTGTCATCCCAGTTGGGATGAGGCTGATACAGGAAGATGGAGAGTGACATAGCGACATTCTAACTCAAAATAAAAAGGAAATAGAGCCCAGTTAAGAACAGGTTTACAGTGGTGGCACTGAAAGTGCTTTCAAGCTTAGCAAGTACACAAGAGCCTAGCAACACTGTAGGAACAAACACAGTTAGAATCCAGAGAAGCAGTCTGAATGGAGGACTGTTCAAGACTCAGTCCTGCTGTGCAAGGGGCTTCGTGGACACCTGTGCTGAAGATTTACCATCTGTCTTCCCTACAAAGCTGCCCCTCAGGCACCCATTGCGCTTCCTTCACTGTGGGGCCCGTTGTGAAGAGGATGGTGCTTGGAAGAGGCATAGGTTGGCTGCAAACTTAAGAATGTCTGAAGAGGTGAAAACATGGTCTAAAGAGGACACGTGGGCTCTGCTGGGCACTTTGTCTAATTCCTTGGACTCTGAAAAGGGCATGAGCAGAGAAGGGACAAAGAGGCACTTTCCCCGTAATCTGGGCTGAAGAACAGCACAGCTTTGAGAGAATCAGCAAGGAAAAAAAAAAAGAGTCCACACTTAGGAGCATTTAACAATGTTGATTTGCAGGAATGTAGACTGTAAGAGAAATGCAAGCAGGGGATAGGGCTGTGGTTCCCTTGGTAGAGTGATTGTCCAGTGGGCATGAGAACCCATGCCCTGTCCCCTGTGCTCCATAAACTGGGTATGGTGGCACACACTTTTAATCCCAGAACTCTAGAGGCGGAGATGGGAAGATCAGAAGTTCAAGGGTACCATGTCTAAAAACCAACCAACCAACCAAACAAACAAACAAAAAAAAAAACCCAACCAAACAAAACAACCATGAGGTGGAAGGTTTTCAGCATAATATATTCAGACCATTTTCAGACCAGCGTTTTCACAATACTGAGGGTAGAAACCAACCAAAAGTCTGCACCTGATGAACAGATGGTCCAGCTCTAGAGGAAGGAAATTCTGACACGTGCTCCAACATGGATGAATCTTGAGGACATGGCTGGCATTCCTGGATTTCCTGCATTTGCTCTTTTCCATTAACTCACCAAAACTGCTGCGGCCAAGTTAGTTTCACATTAGTGTCATCTTAGTGTTTTAAATCTGGCAGGTGTCAGATCACAGATCCTCTAGCTGCTTTTGGTCGTAGAAGCCAGGCGGTGTGCTGCTGCCGTTCTCCCTGGGGAGTTGATAAGCAGCTCTGAGCAAGGGCTGATTTCTCTCCTCCCCTTTACAGTTTCACCCTAGTGTCCAGACCCAAGATAACCTTGACTCTCAATCTCGTCTAGAGCCTGCCTCTTTCCTGACTCATGGCATGTAAGCTAATTCAAGTGATGTGGAACTTACCTTAGTCCTCTGAAAACCTGTGCAAAGAAATTCCCTTTGTTTTCTGGAATTAAAGTCTCTCCACACACCCTCGCTAAGACCTCCTCAGCTGCCTATAGTATAATGCTATGACTGTCCTAACATCCTGGAATATGAAGGAAACTGAAGGTCCCTTCAGGACCTGCATTATGGCTGTTTCTCCCAATGAAGCTGTTATGGTGTCAAAACCCAGGAGACAACAGAGATGTTGCAAGATAAAGATGTATTTCATGGCCAGGCCAAACTTACTGTGTCCATAGAAGCAGGACAGAGAAATGGCCAAGACTAAAGGCAGAAAAGCCTTTTTATATAGCAAGCAAGCAGGTGATTACAAAAAGTGAAAATGTTCAGTTATTTTTATGATCATGGGAAAAGTACATGTTGGGGGCTTATAGTTCTACAGTTCCTGTAACATACCATAGGGCATTTTGTGGTCAGCCAACTCTCAGAACATACCATGAAAACAATTTACAATGTATAAATCATAAGGTTATAGAGGAAGAATAAGTAAAAAACAAACAAACAAACAAACAAATTGACCTTTAGCTTGGGGCATGATTAGAGAAAAACACCCTAAGGAACAATATAGAAATAAATCAAATTCTAACATTATGTTTAACTGGGAGAAGAAAGAAAAAATGGAGTCAACTGTCCCTTGCTTAGTCTTGAGGTTTGCTTTCCCACTTCATGCCTTGATGCTATAATTCTTCTCATGAGACTCATCTAAGGCATAACTTCATCCCAGTTCCTCATTTGCAAGCTTGTAACATCCTTTACACTGTGAACTTACACCGGGTATGTTTAATCTTCTGTTGATCTCTTTTGGGCTGGGCGTACCTGCACACCACATCGACCTAGGGTTCATCTCTGTATGTTTTGTGCTGCTTCAGGCTAATAATAAGGGAAAATTTGTTATAAAACGGTCTTCCTCCCATACCTTGCTCAGGCCTGGCACCCAGTGTTCCACAAATTAAAACTGGGAGCTGGAGAGATGGCCCAACTATTAAGTGCACTTGCTGTTCTTGCAGAAGACCCAAGTTCAATTCCCAGCACTCATTTCAGATAGCTAATAACTGCCTGTAACTACAGCTCCAGGGCATCCTACACCCTCTTCTGGATTCCTCAGGCACCTGCACTCATACAGGCACATACCCCCATACATACATATACATAAAACAAAAAAATAAACAAAACCGTCTTTTTTTGTTCCTGATTGAATCTTCTTTTCTTCTCCTCCTCTTCTTCTCCGTATTCCCCCTCCTCCTCTTTCTCCTCATCTCTTCTTCTTCTTTTTCTTCTTCTTTCGTTACTTATTCTTCTCTCATACAATACATCCTAACCACAGTTTCCCCTCCCTCCACTCTTTCTGGTCCACCCCACCCCTGCCACAACCTCTCCTCTCCCTTAGATTCACTGCTCCTCTGTTTCCCTCAGGAAAGAGTGGGCCCCCAGGGATACAACTGAACCTGGCATAACAGACTACAGTAAGAATATGCACAAACCCTCTTATCAGGGGCTGGGAGAAGCAACCCAGTAGGAGAAAGAGGGTCCCAAGAGCAGGCAAAAGAGTCAGAGACACCCCCCCACTCCCACTGTTAGGAGCCCCACAAAAACACCATGCTAACAACCATAACATACATGCATAGGGTTCTAGTACAGACCCACGAAGGCTCCATGATTTCCTTGTCAGTCCCTGTGAGCCCCTATGAGCCCTTCTTAGTTGTTGCTGTGGGCCACAGTCTGCTGGTGTCCTCAAACCCTCTGCCTCCTACACTTCTTTCTCCCCCTCTTCCAAGAGGGCTTAAGGGGAGGGACCCTGTGGAAATCTCCAGTTTGGGCTCTCTTTCCATCTAAGTTTGGCTATGGGTCTCTGCATCTGGTCCCGTCAGCTGCTGGAGGAAGTCTCCCTGATGATGATTGGCACCCATCTGTAAGAGTAAAATTTTTTTTCTATCCTAGGTCTTTGGGATACCCAGCCTCCAGTTTCTGGTCATCCAGGCAGTATAGGGCATGGACTCCCTTTCATGCCGTGGGCCTCAAATTAGACCAGTCGTTGGTTGACCACTCCCACAAGTTCTGAGCAACCACTGTCCCAGCACATCTTGCAGGTGGTACAATTTTTTTTTATCTGAAAAGGAGAGAGAGAGAGAGAGAGAGAGAGAGAGAGAGAGAATTTGAATTACTGGGCTGGTAAGATGGCTCAGTAGGCAAAGAAGCATGTTACTAAGTGTGACGACTTGAATTTAGTACCCAGGAGCCACAAGGTAGGACAGAACTGCCTCTGGCAATTTGTCTTCTATCTCCACAAGAGAGGTGGCCTGCATCCCTAGACATCTGGTACTGGCCATTTTATGGTGTCTCAGAGCCTCCCCACCCCCAACTCGCATACGCAATGTTAGCCCTCTCGGTCCATGGTGGTTATCCATATCTTCATCATGTTGTCCAGACACAAACTGGTCCTTATAGCCCTCTGTTCCCTACATCCTGTTCATGTTCATTCACATGTATGTATGTTCATGTAGAGACCAAAGGTCAGCCTCATGTTTGTTCCTCAGCACAGCTCTCCATACTGTTTTTTGAGACATTTTTGCACCAGGATCTATGGCTTGCCAATTATGCTAAGTTGGCCCATCTTTGAGCTCCAGTGAGCCTCCCGTCTCTGCTTCCCACTACTGGGATGACAGTTCCTCACAGTGGCTTTTTCCATGTACTCTGGGGACTCTGGGGAGTCCAGGTCCTCACGCTTGGGTGACAAGCATTTTAAGGACTATACAGGTTTTAGAAAGATTTCTTTGTGCCAGGACTTTTCAGAACTGTTGCAGTGTTTCTATTCATTGGTAATTTTTTCCTTCCTTCCTTTCTCTCTCTCCCTTCCCCCCCCCACCCCTCAAGTCAGGACTTCTTTGTGTAGCCCTGGCTGTTCTAGACCTCGCTCTACAGACCAGGCTGGCTTCAAATGTATAGAGATCTGCCTGCCTCTGCCTCCGAGTGCTGGAATGAAAAGCATGCACCACTACTGCCACCATCTCCACCACTGGTAATTTTTTAGAAGAAAATATTGTTTATAACATATTTCAAATTTAATAATCCAAAGACCCCTCATACACTCATTTTTTTTAATGTGGTTTTTGTAGTTGTGTGTTTAGGAGCACTCTAAGATGCTATCACATTACTCATTTTGGAGCTTATCTTGTCACATCACGTGCTATTTGTTTTGTGGTGGAGGGGTCTAAAGCCAGTACCTTATTGTTGTATAATTATCTTATGTATAATTCCGATAAACTGCAGGGTTTGGTGTTTCTTTCTCTGGATTCCCAATGTCAAACATAGTAGCCGCTCAATAAATGTGGGTCGAAAGACCACCGCTATCTGTTGGTGCACCAGAGGCACAAACTGATCATTTCTTAGTGCCAATAGAGAATGATTTCTGAAAATATATCAGAGCCTACCAGAACGCCAGCCACGTGCACATATCACCACCCCAGATATAACCCCGCTCGCCTGGGGCTATAAAAGAAGAGCACGCCAAGACCAACATGTGACAAACACGCAGACTAATCCCTCAACCACTTGCTACAATCCTCACCCAGTAATCCTGCCGCGGTGACCCTTTCATGCTCATTCTGATACACACACACACACACACACACACACACACACACACACTTGTGTGCACACACGTGTATGATCTAAGAGTTAATACCGGAAAGTAATCCTGCCGCAATGACCGTCTCCCGAATCTGCCCCCGACTTGCAGCTCACAGTCTCTCCCGCCCATGGGATCCCACTTCAAACTGACCCTTAAATGGTTTCCTAAACTTGGGTCTGATACTTCTGTACCAGATCAGCTCTGCTTTTGGGTTCCTAAGCCTCTTTAACTCTTTAACCCTTTCATGCTCATTCTGATACACACACACACACACACACACACACTTGTGTGCACACACGTGTATGATCTAAGAGTTAATACCGGAAAGTAAGATTGGAGTGAAAATCTAATGAGAGTCTATGGTCAGCCTTTCAAGCAAAATTAAATTTACTGGCAAAATTGCAGCCAAGAAAGCTGTGCATGTATTTTCGTTCAATAAATTGTGACACAAAGATGGCCATCTGTTTCTGCTCATGACAAAAACAGCGTTGAAATATTTTTACACTAATACGATGACCCTGCAAATGCAAGCCTTCCCTTCCCTCCCTCTCTTCAGTCAGCTAGGGCCAGACAGGCCAGGCAGCCCAAAGATGTCTGCTGGAGAAGCAGCATAGGTTTGTGGGCCAGTGAGGACAGTGGCACCATTGTTCTAACCAAAGGAGCTAAACACCACTCTAGGGATGGGAGGGGAGGGCAGGAGAAGGTCCGTGAGGGCGAAGCTGTGCCATGGGAGCGGGAGCTCTTCTTCCCCAGAAGGGCCTCAGGCCTGCTAGTGTCCTGAGATGCTCTAGGCCAGCAGTCCTCGACCTTCTAATGCTGCAACCCTTTAATATAGTTGTAGTGACTCCAACCATAAAACCTCTTTCACAACTGTAATTTTGCTACTATGGTGAATCATAATGTAAATATCTGATATGTATGATATCTGATAAGCAGTCCCCAAAGGGGGCATGACCCATGGGTTGAGAACCACTGCTCTGGGCATCCCTCTCCCCCTAGACCATGTCACGGACTTTACAGTGCTCTTGGAACACAGGAAGCTTTGTGGAGAAGCCCTGTGATTGGTCCTTACAGAGCCTTTTAGCAGCTTAAGGCAGCTGGGCCTCTTATACTTATCCTCTCCCATGAGCCTCATAGCCAGTGAGGTTCCTTGGGCATAACAAAACATCACAGCCTAGGTGACTTAGCCAACAGAAACTCATTCTCTCAGAATCCTGAAAGCTGGAGGGCTGAGACCAAGGTGTTATCTTTCGGCGCCACCTCCTTAGCTTCTGGGTAACTGTTTTCTTTTCACGTCTGCAACGTGGTCTCTCCTGTGTAAGCCCCAAACCATGGTGAGACCATAACATTTCCATGGCTGGATTCCAGAAAAATGGCCTGTGCATATGAGCTCATCCCTGCCCTGAGCACCTCAAGGAGAGAGGACCAGGACCAAAGCTGGGCTGCTTAGGCTCTGACTGAAGCTAACTTTAATTAAACAGACATGTCTTGCGGTGGAAGTAGAGAGCCCCCTGACTTTGGAATCTCCTACAGGGAATAATCTAAAGGGCTTTCATCCCTCACACCCCAATGAAATTCCAAGGCAGAGGCTGGGTGCGCCCTCCTGAGGCCGGCTCAGGGGTTTCTGGCTGCAATGAAGGTTGGATATGTTGTTTCCTTCCCCTAGGTGCCCACTGGTTCTGCACTGAGCACCACTGCCAGCTCCCCAGAGCACCCCCCAGGGGTCAGGGAGCTAAGCACCTGAAGTGGGTGCTGTGTGGCCATCTCGGATCTTTCCCCACAGCCCCAGTTCGGTTCTCTAGTGACCCCACATCTCAGAGGAGACTAAGCCATGGCTTTGTGGTAAAGCAACCACACAGAAAGAAAGGTGTTAGAGCACGGATTGAAAAGTGGGCAAGGAACTGGACATGGTGGTGCATGTCAGTAATCCCAGCACTCCGGGAGGCAGAGGCAGGTGGATCTCCGGGAGTTCGAGGCCAGCCTGGTCTGCAAAGCGAGTCCAGGACAGCCAAGGCTGCACAGAGGAACCCGGTCTTAAAAACAAAACAAACAAACAGAAGTGGGCAGGGGAGGTCTGCTGTGGCAGCACACACCTCTTTTCCATGCCTTTGAGAGGGAGAAGATGGAGGATCAGGAGTTCAAAACCTACCTGGACTGCTCAAAACCAAAAGAGGCAGGGACTGAGGGTGTGGATTAGCAACAGAGTTGCTACAAAAAAAGTGGGCAGTGGTTTGGGGCCAGCCTGGGATACCTAGCAGGTCCTTCCCTGCCTCAGCTTTGCCAGCTCTGTTCCCTCTGCACAGGACTGCGGACCATAGGCCTGGATGGCATTGATGACCACATTTACACAATTTCTCTTCACTTCTCTATATGTCCTACCCTTTGTGGGAGGGAGCACCCTCCCAGGCATCCCTGCTTCCCAGTTGGAGAAGAGAGAGGGCAGGGAAATGAGATGGGGTTGGCCCAGATCCCAGTGAAGTGACTTCCACATGGTTGAACAGAGTCCCAAGCAGGAGCTCACAAAGCAGGGCTTTGACAGTCGCCTGCAGGCTGGGCCTCTCCCCTCTCCCTCAGGGTGCTTCGCTTGTGAGCCTGATTTAACGGAAACGGTGGCCTGAGAAGTTCCTTGTGACACTCTAATCCGAGCTTGCTGACCTGACCACACCTCCAAAGGAGGCAGCCTCCAGAGCGCCAGAACAATTCTGGCAGGCAGCGTGTAGCCCCAAGAAACTGCTGTCAGGTAAGTGAGGAACAAGGCCTGGCTGGGCCAGGGAGAGTAAGACAGTGTGTCTGGGAGGGAGTGAGTGGTCAGGGTTGGGTGGGGTTCACCACGACTCAGACTGCCATTCTGCAGGGTGAGCCAGACCAAGCTACAGGTAGGCGCAGCCCATACAAACGCTGAGAACCTAATTCAATTAGAACTGCCGATCAGACGCCTTTTATGTTCTAATATTGGCAATCAATTGTGTTTTATTTGCTGACTCTAAAAGACAGAGAACATCAGTGTGAAGCTAGGTGTAGCATGTTTTCATTATGTACATGCCCACGGCTCATGGATAAATACTTTTTTAAAGATAAGAGATAAATGCTTCTCTATGCCGACTTTGACCTTGTGTTTCTAAGATCTGAGACTTGGGCTTGAGGTATTCACTAACTCCTCTCCAGTTCTTCATAGTTTTGCTTTGCTTTGTTTGCTGGAGACAGGGTTTCCCTGAGTAGCCCTTGCTGTCCTGGAACTCACTATGTAGATCAGGCTGGCCTCTAACTCAGGGATCCCCTGGGTGCTTGAATTAAAGATGTGCACCACCATGCCACCTTTTTTTTTTTTTTTTTTTTTTTTTTTTTTTTTTTTTTTAGATAGAGTCTTATGTAGCACAGACGGCTTTGAACTCACTATATAGCCAAGGATAACCTTAACTTCTGTCTGATCCTCTTGCCTCTATCAAGTGCTGAAAATACAGTTGTGTGCCACTGTACTTGGCTTTTGGTCTTTTGAGCCAACATATTTGAATGTCTGTCTATTACCCACAAGTGGCTTGTACTTAGTTCTTGTGGGTGGATTCCAGCCCCCAGAGTTCCCTTCTTGGTAAGGAAGGGACAGCTTCAAAAGATGGGTGGCCCTTAGATATTCTCTGGGATCCTCAAGTTTCAGTGTACAGATTAGATTAATCTCAGTGTGATATTAAGAAAGGGAGAGCGGACTCCACTGTAGAGAAAGATTCTACTTTCGGGTAGGTCACAGAAACCTGTGGTCTTCAAGACAATCACTATTGTCTTCAGATTGTCCTCAGTTTGCCCTCAGTCTTAGAAGGATTAAATAAATAACTTGCCTGTGGCCACCCAGGTGGTAAAAGCCAGATTCAAATCCAGATCTCTCCAACCTACAAGGTTTCTGTCACCAGCTCCCCCAGGGAGTTTGCACAGAGGTGCCTTGGCTTTAGGCATTATAGAGACACAGGGTCGGGCAGACACAGGTTCAAGCCCCAGCTGCTCACCAACTATGAGTAGGTGACTGAGTTGACCAATAGAACCTGGTCACAGGCACAAACAGAATGATTAAAGTTTCTTCCAGTCACTGGGGACATTTAGGCCCAGGGGGAGAAAATCTGGGGACATGTGGGCCATGACTGAAATCTTGGTGGCTCAATGATGCTTGTGTACATTATTGAATTACATCTTATAGCCCTTTCATCCCAACAAGGGACAGTGGAGACTCAGGTGAAATCACACAATTTGCAAGTCTCACCAGGATTAGAACCCAGGTCCCCACATCCTGTTGTCCCAAGCTGCTTCTTGGTGCCATAGCTTAGGTATATATCCTCAGACCTGGCTTCCTTGGGCTATGTTACCTTGGATAAGTCATTTACTTTTTCCTGGCCCTGCCATGCCTGTCTCTGAGATTATAAATTTGAAAACCCTCAATGTGTCACATAGCTCTGAACACACACCCAGGACTGACTGAATAACTGCTCACCATGGCTCCTAAGCATGAATGCACTGGAGGGAGTGGGGGAGGGCAGAGCCGTCTACTAGGTCAAGATTTCTGGGGTGCCCATTTGCATTGGGGAAGGAAGGCTGCAGAGAGGAAGAGAGATTGCATTACATGGCAGTGATCCGACCCTGTAGCTGAGAAGGGGACCGATTCAGGTTTGTTCCTGGCTAGTCACAGCTGAAGGGCAGGATATTTGCAGCGTTCCTCTTCCAAATGCAGGGTTTCCAAAGCGTAGCCCAGGAATCACGTCCTTCATAGCCAGGTGGGGCCGCACTCTAATTTTAGCCCTCTAGTTAGAATCACAGGGACCAGGACCCATGAATCTGTACTTCTGACCAATCGCCTAGCTGTCGGGAGGGACTTAAATGCTCAAACTGCACTGTTCTGAGACAAACACAAAACGGTTTCTCTAGTGTCACTGCAATCCTGACTTCCTTGGCTGCTGGGGGCAGGCCACCTGGAGAGGCCAGGGCAGAGCAAACAGGTTCTTTCTTTCCTGTCAGTGTCTTCAAGAGACAATATGTCAGAGGGGGTGAGTATCCTGGTCCCTCTTCCCTTGTTCCCTTCCTCCCTAGTCCTTGACAACCTCTTTGGGGCCCTGATCCACCAGAAAGAGGAGGTTTAGCACAGACCTTGGCCAAAGGCACTATGCAAGGTCTCAGCAGGCCCATTTGCCGGTGGTTCTGGCTGCTGGGGGCAGGGGTGGGCAGAGCTGTCCTGGCTTCTTCCTGACTCCTGTCTGCCCAGGTGGGCACATTCCGGATGGTCCCCGAAGAGGAGCAGGAGCTCCGGGCACAGCTGGAGCAGCTCACAACCAAGGACCATGGTCCTGTCTTTGGCCCCTGCAGCCAGCTGCCCCGCCACACTTTGCAAAAGGTGAGGTACCAGAGTGGGAGGGAATGGGAGTGATGGCTGGGACAACCTGAGGGGCAACATGGTAGGGGTGGGACGGACACTTCCTAATCCTTTCTCCTTTAGAAAAGGCCCCACGCTCTAGGTCATCCTGGAACTGAGAGCCTAGCCTGTTCTAGAGATATAAGAGATCCAGAGAAGCTCAGAGCCATTACAACAGCTGGGTTAATCAGTATTCAGACCACCTTTTAGTCTAGCACTCCAGCCTGGAGCATATGCGCCAGGGGCCATCCTAGACTCAAATATAAAGAACACTGCTTTGGAAGTGGCCCTAGTTAACAAGGGTACATTGTCCCCAGTGGAAAAGCAGGAGGCTCAAGTTCTAGGACATGTTCAACTACTGGTGTGACCTTGAGCAAACTGCTTCCCCTCTCTGGGTCTGGCCTCCATCTGTGCCTATGAACTATGGCGGCTAGACTAGCTCAGAGTCTAATCTGCTGGAGTAGGCAGCTGTCTTAAGGGTGGCTGAGCGAAGGTGAGAAGCAGCTGAGTTCAGCTTCAGTCTCTCATTTCTGCATCGGCTGGAATCTCCATCAACAGGTGCTCTCAGGTTGGACACATCTGAATTCTTCTCCCTTGCCCTTCCTGCTGCCCAAAGGAAGAGCTGCCCCAGCCATTCTCACAGCTCTTCTTGCTCAGCCAAAACAAGGGCTGTGAAGCTCTGGGGCTGAGGCAGGCTGCCTTCCGCTGGGTCAAGTTGAGGAGGCCCTGATTAGGAGCCCCAGAAGTGCCTCCTTCTTGGAGGACGTAGGACAAGAACGCATCACCTCTCGCCTCCCTAGCCTGCTCTCCTGGGAGATGGAGACCAGGACACTATCAGAGCATAGTGACTCACGCCTTTAATTCCAGAGCGTGGGAGGCATAAGGTAGAGAATTATAATTTTAAGGTCAGCCTGGGTTGCATATAGAGATCTTGTATCAAAAGAAAAAAAAATAGGTTTGGCGGTGTGGCTCAGTTGGCGGAGTTGTCTAAAGTGCATGGGATTCTGTATTCCACTCCTACCATCACATGACACTGGGCATGATAGCACCTGCCTGTCTATAATCCCAGCACATGCAGGTGCAAGCAGCACCAGAAGTCCCAGGTAAATCTTGGCTATGATACCAAATTTGGGGTCAGCCTGGGCTAGAAATCCCATCTCAAAAACCAAACAAACAAAAAACAAGGGCTTGGTGAGGTGGCTCATTGGCTAAAAGGCACTTGCATCAAGCCTGAGCAAATGAGCTTGATCCCAAGGGCTCACATAGCAAAAAGAGTTCCACATGAACATCACGGCGCACACTGTCCTAAATGGGTGCTCCCCTAAACACACATACACACACAAAATAAATAAATGCAAAGGCTAACTAAAAACACAAACTAAAACAAACAAATAAACAAACAAAACAGAACCAACCAAATCCCACAAGGAGTTGTGGCAAAGCTTAAAAACACAATGTAGGGCTGGAGAGATGGCTCAGTGGTTAAGACTGCTCTTCCAGAGGAGCTGGGTTCAGTTCCCAGCACCCATGTGGTATCTCACAACTGTCTGTAACTTCAAGATCTGACACTCTCAAACAGACATACATGCAGGCAAAACAGCAATGTACACAGGGGCACAGACATATGTGCCGGCAAAACACTCACACATGCAATGAATAAATTCAAGTGCGACACACACACTGTATTTAGAGGACATAGCAGGGTGTTTGACAAGAACATAGTATACATGGGCCCTGACCCAAGCGGAGCAGTTTGACTCCCTCCAAGTGCAATCATGTATGAGAGAGCAGCGCGCCACCCCTGCGAAGGAGTCAGACCCCTCCCAGCAAGCCAGCTTAGAGTTGAGCCTTTTCACGCATGCTCTGTTCCTCACCAGCACCTACTGGTAACTGTCTGCCCCACCCTACCCTGTTCCAGGCCAAGGATGAGCTGAATGAAAAGGAGGAGACCCGGGACGAGGTGGTGAGGGAGCTACAGGAGCTGATACAGGCACAGGCTGCTTCTGGGGAGGAGCTGGCCCTGGCGGTGGCTGAGAGGGTACAGGCCAGGGACAATGCCTTCCTCTTGCGCTTCATCCGTGCCCGTAAGTTCGACGTGGGCCGTGCTTATGAGCTGCTTAAAGGTAAGGCCTGGAGGAGAGGGATGATTCTGGCCTAGGGAGGGTGGAGAGGGTGTTGATGAGGGTGTCCACCCTTTCCACACTGAAAAACTCCCTTATGCCACGAGGTAGTCACTGTCTCCATATCTTTCGAGTGTGTGTGTGAATTAAGCAGCCCTCAAGATTACTTGGACTCTGTTAGTTGCTGGGTGGATGGATGGATGGTTGGATGGACAGAATTAGTTGGTCAAGGCCAGATTCTTAGAAGAATCTCTTCTCTGTCAGTCTTGGGACTCAGTGAGTGGAATCGGGTACCACCTTTAGCTGACAAAGGAAGGTTTCCTTTGCAGCCCCTCTTCATAAGCACTCTGGGCGCTGGGATGTTACAGGTGAGAAGCTGTGCCTGGCCCATGCTCTCCCTTGGCACTAAATCTCAACCCCAGTGAAACCAAAGATGGTGCTTGCCTTGGGGATGGGGAGCTGCGACAGAACTATCATGGCCGTGCTGGGTGGAGGAAAACATTCCTGAAGAAATCAAGTCTTTGCTGTCTATAGGGGGAGGGGTTGAAACAGGTGATCTGTGGCCCAAAGGCTTCCCCTTTTTACTTTCCCCCTCCTTCCACAAGTGTTAATCCAGTGCCACCCTGGCCCCACCCACTGCTTTAGGTCAAGGAGTTCAAGCATCCCCTGATGTTGTAGACCTTATAGTCAGTTTGTGGGAGTAAATGGAATACATCAGTAGAGTTTGAGTGATGAGGGGTGAGGAGAAAAATGAGCAGTTGGGTATAAAGGACAGAAGATTGAAGCTGTACATGAAGTGCCTAGGAAGGCTCCCACTGCAAAGGAACAACTGAAAAAAAAAAAAAAAGCCCAAGGACATTAGACATTGGAGTAACTGGGGAGAGACATCCACAAGGCAAAAGTGTTTCGAGATAAGCCTGGAGTGTTCTAGAACAGCAGAGAAATTATTGGCAGTTCCTTGGCAATTGCTCCCTAAACCCCTCCTCTGGGCCCCAGGTTGGGGATACAGATGGCCATGTGAAGGCAAGGACCTGTTCGGGATAGGTAAGAATGGCATTTGTGCACAATATAGGCATTGCTAGAATTAGGAAGGGCCTCCGTCTAGCTGGAGCCTTCAGTTTATCTTCCCAGGCTTTCCCTCAGAGCTGCCCACCCGCCCACTCAGCTGACCCCGCGTCCAGTTGACAGCCTGTGTCAACCCCAAGGGGAGGAATATAACGTATGATTGATTACCTTCCCGTTCGGGACTGTACGCCATGTCTGCACAGCTCACAAGGTTCTCAGTGTGAACCGAGAAGGTGGGTGAGCGAGGCTGGAATGGCTCCCAAGGGGGCTCCTTGACTCTTCCCCTTGCAGGCTATGTGAACTTCCGGCTCCAGTACCCCGAGCTCTTCGATAGCCTATCCATGGAGGCCATCCGCTGCACCATCGAGGCAGGTTACCCCGGCGTCCTTTCCAGCCGCGACAAGTATGGCCGAGTGGTTATGGTCTTCAACATTGAGAACTGGCACTGTGAAGAAGTCACCTTTGATGAGGTCAGCTGGGCTCTCTCTCCTAACCCTTGTCTTTCTTGTGGGAATCCCCAGGAGGCCAGGTCTTCAGAGGGAGGAAGGCAGGCAGTCACCTGCCATCAGGCATCTTCCAAGCGGGGGCAGAATTCCTAGAATGCTCCAGGGCAGCTGGAAAGCCCAGCAGCTTTGCAAGCAGAGCCCACTGCTGGCCTACCTGTCCCCAGCAGTGCCAAGTGTAGGCAACAGCTGTGGGATATGAGCTCAGGGAAACCTTGCCAAAAACTGAAAGCTGAGAGCAGTAGAGGGAATGGGGATCAGAGGACAATGGGTTGGGAGATTCTGGAAAGGTCAGCTTCTGTCCTAATTAACCCTGCGTTTCCTGCATGCCAGTAAGTTTAAGCACTGAAGAGGCCGACGAGGGAAGGATTAAGGATTTTCCTTTATTTATTTTTTTCTTTCTTTCATTCATTCAGTTTTCCCCTCATCCCTCCTTTCTTATTTGTTTTGTTTTGATTTGAAACAGCGTCTCAGGTACCCCAGGCTGGTCTTGAATTTACTCCTGTAGTTAAGGATGGCCTTTGAATTTTAGGTCCTCCCTCTATGCTGGGGTTAGAGGCGTGTGCCACCATACCCGGCTCTAGGTAGTGCTGGGGATCAAACCCGGGATTACACGCATGCTGGACAAGTGCTCTGCCAAGTGAGCTACGCTCCGGCCTTCGCCTGTGTCCCTAAGTTTGCTGTTAGCTGTAAATAAAGGAGATTATTTTCTTCACGTGACCTTTCTGCTTTTTAGACTCCAGACCTTAAGAAGAAGTTAGATTGTGCTGGCCGGCCCTCTGCACTAGTTAAATGGTGATGGATCTAGCAATCATCCCTACCTAATGCCTGATCTTCTTACTAGGTCTTCTTGGTAAACAAGATACTAGCTTTTGGATCAAAGCTCTTTTTTTTTTTTTTTTAAGATTTATTTATTTACTATGTGTACAGTGTTCTGCCTGCATGTGTGCCTGCAGGCCAGAAGAGGGCACCAGATCTCATTGTAAATGGCTGTGAGCCACCATGTGGTTGCTGGGAATTGAACTCAGGACCTTTAGAAGAACAACCAGTGCTCTTAACCTCAGGGCCATCTCTCCAGCACCCCTAAAGCTTTAAAGCTTTTTTTTTTTTTAGACAGATTATTTTGGGGAAGAGGGTCAGAGAGATGGTTCAGCAGTTAAAAGCACTTGAGAGGACCTGAGTCCTGTCCCAGAACCCGTGTCAGGAAGTCTCCTGTCATTCCAGCTCCAGGGGAGCCAACATTTTCCTCATAAATATTGATTATGAAAACAAAAATAAGGGCTGGAGATATGGCTCAGCGGTTAAGAGCACTGGCTGTTCTTCCAGGGGTCCTGAGTTCAATTCCCAGCAACCACACGGCAGCTCACTACTGTCTATAGCTATACTCCACGGGATCCCATACCTTCTTCTGGTGTGCAAAGCAAGTGTACATGCAGATAAAACTTCTATATATTAAGTAAATAAATCTTTTAAAAAATAAGCCAGGCAGTGGAGGTGCACAGCTTTAATCTCAGCTACACAGAGAAACCCTATCTCGAAAAAGAAAAATTAAAAAGAAATAAATAAAATCTTTTAAAAAGATTTACACACACTTTTTTTTTTTTTTTTTTGAATTCTCTGTTCTTAGCCTTGGCTGTCCTGGAACTCACTATGTAGATCAGGTTGACCTTGAACTCACAGACATCTGCTTTGCTTCTGCCTGCCAAGCGGTGAAATTAAAGTCATGTACCACCATGACCCACAAAATCTATATTATATTTTAATTGTGTGTGTGTTCATGAGTGCTAGTTCCTGGGGTGGCCAGAGGCATCAGATCCCCTGGAGCTGGCGTTATAAGCAGTTATGAGCCAGCCACCTGATGTGGGTGCTGAGAACCAAACTCGGGTCTTCTGTAAGAACAGCAAGCTCTCTTAATCACAGAGCTATCTAGCTCCAGCTGAAGGTATTTTTTTTTTTAAGAAAAGGATTTTCTTATTATATAAATAGTATCAAAAAATTACAAATGTAAAATCGTCTATCATTCTGCTACCCAGATTTTTTTTTTTAAGCACAGTATTCTTCCAATTTATTTTACACACACACACACACACACATTTCTTATAACAGTGGGATGGTTCATGAGTCATTCTTGGTGGCACAGGCCTTTAAACCCATCTTCTAGGGAGGCTGAAGCAAGAGGACTGATTACAAGTTTAAGGCCTGCCATGTCTGTAGAGCGAGTTCAAGGCCAGCCTAAGTAACTTTGCAAGACACAGTCTAAAAATTTGTAGAAAAAGAGGGCTTGTGGTGATACTGTTTAGTAGTTTGCACTGCCCCAGGTTCAATCCCCAGTACTGAAAAAGGGAAGAAGGAAGAAAGGGAGGGAGGGAGGGAGGGAGGGAGGGAGGGAGGGAGGGAGGGAGGGAGGGAGGGAGGGAAGGAGGATCAGGGAAAGGCGGACCACAGTAGGCAGGGTAATGGTCAGATCTGCAATCCCAGCACTCAGGAATTGGTTTGTGGTAGGAGGAGCTCTTGTTCAAGGCTAGCCTGGGCTAAACAATTTTCAAAGCCAGCCTGAGCTATAAATCGAGACCGTCTAAAAACACCAAGGGCTGGAGGACGGTAGAGTGCTTGCTTAGCATGCCCAAGACTCTTCTGTTGATTTCTTGCACCGACAAACAAAAACCAAACCCGCAAGGGATCCTTCTGGGCAATGAATGTCATGAGGAGTTCCCCACGTTGTTAATGCTTTCCACCGTTTTCACTGCTCCGCAGTATCCCACAGCTTACAGCTGCCTTCCTTTCACGTCTCTTACTGGGTGCTCAGGTTGTTTCTAGCGGGATGAACTCCGTGGTTTCTAGTCATGAATGGGACAGTGAAGGTATTTTATTGGCGAGTATTCAGTGAGGGGGAGACCCTAGATGGACACATTTGGCAAATCCCTGTAATGTGCCAGTTGGCTCTCCACTCGGGACCCCGAGATTTAATCATGCCTGTGGGTTGGATCTTAAACCCCTGCTGTGCTTCAGGCTTTCTGCTGCTGGAAATCAACTCTAGGGCCTGGTGATTGAGCCACACACCTAGCCCCTATGCTTCTAGATCTTGCAGGCATATTGTTTCATTTTGGAGAAACTGCTGGAGAACGAGGAAACCCAAATCAATGGCTTCTGCATTGTTGAGAATTTTAAGGGCTTTACCATGCAGCAGGCAGCTGGGCTCCGCCCGTCGGATCTCAAGAAGATGGTGGACATGCTCCAGGTGAGACCTTGAAAAGTGCCTGATAGGAACCTCTCACAGGTGGGGAGGCTTGGCCTGGTTTTCCAGTTTCATGATGCAAGAAGGGGCCCGAGGGAGGGGTTGACAATCTAGTGTCATACAGAGCAGCGACAGCTGTCATCTCAGCCACAAACGCTTGCATGACTGTGGAGCCTGGTTTCATTGACTCCTTGGGAGGGTTCCCTCCCATATCTTCTGCTTCATCTTACAAACCTGGAAACTGAGGATCAGAGACTGACTTTACAAGGCGGCACACAGATAAAGTGGCAGAGGCTGGATTTAACTACATATGAGTTGTCCTGGAACCTCAGGAAGGGATCTCCCCTTCTGATTCCCTCATATACTGATATTCCCCTGTCTCTTCTTTGAGCTACCTTATATTTGCTCTGTGTGTGTTTGGGAAGCAGAGGTGGGGAGATGGTGGGTGAGGCAATTTCTGAAGGACAAGGAGGCATGACCACAGTGTCCTCATAGTCTATAACGGTTTGCAGTCTACTCAGCGGACAAGTGGTTTGAAAACAACCCAGTCTCCCAAGCTGAGGATACTGATCAGTTGGCAGTGTGCTTCCCTAGCTTACACAAAGCTCTAAGGTTGATCCCCAGCATTGGCCATCATGGCCTGTAGTTCTAGAACTCGGAAGCGGCAGGAGGATTGGAAGTTCAAGGTCATAAGTCATCTACATTATAAGGCCAGCTTTGTATACACATGAGGCCCTGTCTCAATAAACAAACAATACACACACACAAACACACACCACGTACACACACACACACACAGACACATGGGCACATGGACACACGAATATGTACACATATATCCAACTCACAATCACCAAATAACCAAGGCGTGGTACTGTCTCATCCCTTTTTAAAAACTTTAGTTCTAGGATTTCAGTTCTGTTTTTGTTTCGCATCATGGGACAGGTTAGGCTGTGTAACTCTCAGGATTTCCTCCCTGTACCTTAGAGCAAAGGTGAAACCTGGGTTCTCTGGTGGCTGGCCCCTGGGACGGGCTGTCCTTCAGGGCAACATGTGGTGCCATTGAGAGAGAGAGAGAGAGAGAGAGAGAGAGAGAGAGAGAGAGTAAGTAAGAGCCCCTGAGACCATGGGCAATGGGGTGGGGGATCTCTCTCTGTCACTGCAGGATTCATTCCCAGCCAGGTTCAAAGCTATCCACTTCATCCACCAGCCGTGGTACTTCACCACCACCTACAATGTGGTCAAGCCCTTCCTGAAGAACAAGTTGCTACAGAGGGTGAGTGGGTGGCTGCCTCCCGAGCCTTCCTCGGGTGCCGCGCACTGGTCCCAAGCTGAGCAGACCCCCTCCCCCGATGGCCACCCCTGGAGGACTGTAGAGAAAGCCATCGCGCCTCAGCTGTGTCCTCCCCTTCTCTCATCCTTCTGCTCAGTTGCCCTGGTCTCTCCTCTGCAGGTCTTTGTTCATGGCGATGACCTCGAAGGCTTCTTCCAGGAGATTGATGAGGACATCTTGCCTGCTGACTTTGGGGGTACACTGCCCAAGTACGATGGCAAGGTTGTTGCGGAGCAGCTCTTTGGCCCGAGGGTCGAATTTGAGAACACAGCCTTGTGAGGAGATGCCCTGTTGTAGGACCTGTCCTAGCACCCTGGCCCTTCCTCGGCATTCCTGAACCCAAGACTGGGAACAGGAATGCCTGACGTGACTGCTGTCCCCAGGCCTCCCTAGGCTTAGGAACGCTCTATTGGCACCTCATCCCAAACTGACATAGAGGGTAGTGAGGCAAGGGAATGCCTTTAAACAGACGACCTGTGGGGCAATTATAGTCCCACCTGCCTGTGCAGTTATAGGGCGGTGGCTTTGAGAGTAGCGAGATTTCAAAGACTAATTAGGCTCCTCCATGACTTCCTTTGTAATCGCTTTGATACTTAGGATGTGTAAGGCTGAGATAAAAGCCCACTCACAATTCAGTACAAAGAAGAAAGAGGGGGACAGGGAGCCCAAATGGTTTGATGAACACAGATGCTGTAAGCAGATAAGGGGTTTCCCACCCAGGATTCCAGGGAGGGAGCAGCAGCCTTGGAACAGTTGCATCTGGAGATGATCTGCTGATGAGTGCACTAGTAGCTCGGAGCTCTGGGCTCTTTCCAGGGTGGAGGTCATGTCCCTCCCTCTCCATCTTAGGTCTGATCCTTGGGGGTGCTCCCACTAGATGGTCCTTGCCTTGTTGGATGGTTTTACTTAACTGTATATTTGATATCTTCTCAGAGCTCTCTCGGTCCTCATTAGACAAATAAAACCTTTCTTTGTCTTGTGTCAGCCTCTTCCATGATGAACTTATATCTTACGTAGGGTTTCTATTCTGTGATAAAACATTGACCAAAAGCAACTCGGAGAGGAAAGGATTTATTTTATCTCAACAGTTTGTAGTCCATTATCCAGGGATGTCAGGCCAGGAACTCAAGGCAGGACCGGAGTGAAGGGTCTGGAGGAGTGCTGCTTACTGGCTTGCTCCTCATGACTTGCTCAGCCTGCTTTATTATAGCACCTAGGACCGCCTGCCAAGTGTGGCACCTCCCACAGAGTGCTGGGCCCTCCCACATCGTTCATCCACCAAGAAAATAGCCCCTGCAGGCCAACCCTGAGGTTGAGGTTTTCTCTTCTGCAAGGGCTCTAGCTTGTATCAAGTTGACATAAAACAAATTGATACAGCGTACATTTCCCGAATCTGCCTGTTTTGACAACTATAAATATTTTCTCTCCTGCGGGGCTGGCTTCCACGAGTGCACAGTGATTTTTGAGTGCTCATTTCCGTGAGACTTCCTGTCCGAGCCTCTGCTGGCAGGGCATGTGATTTCCTTAGGCTGGTACTATCTCATCTGAGGCTCCTGGGTATTTATTGCTACTTTTCCCAAGATGCAGCACTGGCTTTCCCGGCTAGTAGCAGACTCATTCCTGTTGTCTGGCCAGTGGTGGTGGCTAGAGGTGAGGACTGACTGGCCGGATTGAGTCTCTGCATACCATCGACTCAAGACTCATCAGCTCTTACCTGTGAGGCTCACTGCATTCTTACGTACATGGAGTACTCTGGGTGCTGCACGCCTGTTGCAGCCTGTTTCAACTATTTCCTGAATTCTGAGGTCAGTCCAATCCCATCTGCTTTTACCCCTTCGAGAATTTCTCTGATCCTCACGAGTTCTCTTTCTTGTATTCCGTCGAGGCTGCATAAATGCATGAGTAAATGAACGTGCACCTGTATGAATATACTTCTTGTTTTCTTCTGCTCCCCCCCCTTTTTTTTAATACGAAATGGTCCCACTCTGTAGCCCAACTTGGCCTTTTATTTGTGGCAGTCCTTCTGTCTCCGCTTCTTAAGTGTTCGGATTATAGAATGTACCACTGCATGAATTCACTGTTTTATTTTTACATTGTGTGTGTGTGTGTGTGTGTGTGTGTGTGTGTGTGTGTGTGTGATGGTTTGGTGCCCCTGTGGAGGTTAGAGGATAGCTTGTAGGAGCCAGTTCTCTCTTTCTACCACGTGTGTCCTGGGGATTGAACTCAGACTGACAAATTCTGTGGCAAACGTCTTTTTGCTACCACCCATTTCACCAAACCTGCATTGATTTCCCACATTCTCCTCCTCCTCTTCTTTTACTTTTTACTATTTTTTGAGGCAGAGTTCCTCTGTACAGCCTATAGCCTTGGCTGTCCTGGAACTTACTCTGTAGGCCATGCTGACCCTGAACTCATGAAGCTCTGCCTGTCTCTGTCTCTTGAGTGCTGGGGTTAAAAGTGTGTACCACCACTGCCTGCCTCTTACATCTTTCTATCCTAAGGTCTGCTGTTAAGTGTTCTATACCAGAGAAGATCCCTTTTATGGCACTCACAGTCAACAGCCCGTGGACCTCATTGGTCTTTCCACAGAACGTCTAAGCTGACGGAAGAATCATAGCAAATAACTGTTACCGTGGCCAGAAGGGTAGGAGGCTGGCCAGTGAAGACTTCTCAAATTCCTTTTACCCACATTTTCAAAGCTGAAGCTCCTTTTTCAAACTAAACCTTACACAGAACTTTGGTATGGAATCCTAGCACACACAGAGGGTTAGCTTTAGACTCTCTGGAGCCAAAGGCATTTAAAGGATGAGAACATTGCAGTTATGTCCAGGAATGTTAGGCTATGTGTATGACAACACATAGATGTGTTGTCAAGATGGGAGGGCCAAGATGGTGACTTCTGCAGAAGGAGTGGTTTTGAGGGAACAGTATTCGACTGAGTAAAAACTTCCTTATTTCTGTCTTCCTTCCTTCCTTTTATTGGGGGTGGGGTGGGGTGGGGTGGGGGGTTTCTGTGTAGTCCTGGCTGTCCTGGAACTCATTTTGTAGACCAGGTTGGCCTCAAACTCACAGAGATCCATTTGCCTCTGCCTTCTGAGTGCTGGGATTTAAGGCGTGCACCGCCATGCCTGGCCTGCCTCCTTTCTTATAGCACTCGAGACCATCAGCCAGGGGTAGCATCACCCCCAGTGAACTGGGCTCTCTCATATCCATCAAGGAAATGACCTATAGGCTTGCCTGAAGGCAATTTGGTGAGGACATTTTCTCCACCGAGGTTTTCTCCACTGAGGTTTCCTCTTCTAAAGGACTCTAGTCTGTGTCAAGTTGACATTAAACTAGCTAGCAGAGCTTACATTTCCCACATCTGCATGTTTTGACAAATGCAAAGTGTTTCCCACCTGTGGAGCTGGCTTCCACAAGCAAAGCGACTTTTGAGCGTGTATGAAAATTCCTGTTAGAGACTTTGCTGGTTGAGCAGATGGCTTCCTCAGAGCATAGCCCTGTCTCTTTTGGGCTTAGGGCTATTTTACCCACTGAGCCATCTCCCTAGCTCTGGGAAGTGAGTTTTTTGTTTTGTTTTGTTTTGTTTTCAAGATACGCTTCTAAGGTGCAATAGCATGTACCTTTAATCTTAGAGCTTCTGGGAGTTAGAGCTTTGTGAGTTCTAGGCCAGCCTGGTTTACATAGCAAATTCCAGGCCAGGTAAGGTTACTCAGTAACACACGCACTCTCACGTGTGCAATACACTTGTAGTTGTTTTACTAGCATTATATTACAAACCTAAGAGAATAGTGGTTGATGGTTTTAGTTGACTCCCATCTCTTTCCTGGATCCCTAATTGCCAGAAGCCTGCTCAGTGCAGCCCAGGCTTCCTGATTTGTGATAGCTCCAACTTCATAGATGAGGATAGGGAGAACATTGCAGCCAGGAAGTGCTCAGGGAAGCCTTGGCTCCTTCCTCCTCAAGCCACGAAAGGATACTGGAATCCATCTGAAGACCCCAAGGCAAGGGTACCTTAGCTCAGTGGTCATAGTAAGAGAACCCAGTGGCTTTGTCAGGGACCCAGTAAGCCTGCTGTGTGTTCACACTGCCCTCTGCTGGCCTTCGTTTGGCACAGCCTGACGACATGGACAGGAAAGGTGGAGGTGATAGGCAGTGAGACTGCCAGCTAGCCTGTCTAGGAAGGTGGTGCTGCCATTAGGTGTGGGGAGACCGAGGATGTTAAAATGACTTGTTCTGACCCAGATCTGAGCCCCTCTATATCTGTGATTCGGCAAGTGTTTCACTTCTGCACTAATGAGGCACAGAAAGGACGATAAAATACTCTTGAAAGCCACAGGAATGGGAACAAAGAGCCATGAGTTTTAGGACAACCATTCGGTCCATATAAAAGCATCTTTCTGGAGATATCCGGCATGAGGCAAGGGGTTTGGCCACAAACTGATCAGAGCAGGATATGGGTTGGGAGATTGCAGCTGTGTATTTCTGCCCTTCTTGTGTGAACCTTCAGAGAATGTAGACAGAGTCTGAAGGCCACTTGTCCAGGTGTGGGTGGAGAGATAGTTCTCCCTTCAGAGAGACTCTGAACTGAGTTGGCCATTGCCTGGAATTGGCCATTACCTGAGAGTTCACCAGGTAACTCTGGAACAGACCAGTGCTGCCTGGACAACCATGGTTCCTGGGAGAGGTATGTACTTTCGTCTTATGCCAAGCCAGCCAGGAGAAGGGATGGAAATATGCCAGAGGAGCACAGCGGACGATCTCTGCTTCTATTTTGGAAGATTGCAGGCTCCCCTGAAACTTTCAGAATCTCCATTCAAGGGGGTGCTCCCAGGAAGTAAGCATTGCCCCGTTTGGGAGCCTGCCAGGATTACAAAATCTGAGGCTCCACTAAGCCTTACTGAACCAAAACCTGCAATTTAAACAAGACTTTCAGGGGATTGCACATTCAAGAACCCATCAAAGCTTCCAACAGAGCCACTTGTAACCAACTGCTGCCTACTAGGATCTTCTGCGGGAGTTAGGAGGTTTCAAGTTACTCTGGTTTGGCCCCAGCCCATCCCCAGATTTTTTTTTTTTTTTTTTAAACACAGGTTGTTATGTAGCTGAAGATTGACCTTAAACTTTAGACCCTGCTGCCTCTATATCTCCAGTTCTATGGTCATACACTACAGTGCCTGGCTATGTAGTGCTGGAGGCCTTGTGTGATCTACCTCCCCACCCCCACCCTGAAAGGTTCTGATGTGTGAAATCTGGTGTACCAGCTAGGCATCGAGATGTTTCCAAGCGCTCCCAGTGACTTGGGTGACCTTGCCAGCAGGCCAGGGTGTGTATGGGTAAGCCTGTTAGAGTCTAGCAATCTAAAATCAAGCTGGTGTTCTCTGCCAGTTAAAGAATTAAAAGTCAGGAGAAATCTGGAGTGAGGCAGGTAGCAGCAGAGACATCTCAAGCAGCAAGCAGGAGCAGGCAGTTGAAGAAAGATGTTTATGAGGGGTGCGGAATCACACACATGCAGGGGACACAGAAAAAGACCCTCCTCTTCCAAGCAGGAGTTGAGGGAGGCTCAGAAAGCCAAACAAAACAAAACAAAACAAAACAAAACAAAAACATAAAAAAGTAAAAAAAAACCAACAATCTCTTTTTAAGGGTTGTTTTTTTTTGTTTGTTTGTTTTTGTTTTTTGTTTGTTTGTTTGTTTTGTCTCTGAAGTTTTCTCCCCTGATTTAGGCTGATCATTTTGAAGACAGGATGGCTGGTTGGCCCACAACTGCTGTGAACATGTCCTGATACATACAGCCTGGAACTTAGCCATCCCGTCAGCAGGAGCCTGCTGCTGGGAGAGAAGGCCCACAACTCTTTGTTTTTAGCTGCCTGGCTTTTGTCTCAGATCTGGAGGGTGGGGAAGAAGCCGTCTTAGAAGTTCACTATCTTTATTAGTTAGCCCTGGCCCCTGTCTCTCCCTGTCTGCCAAGCACGGAGCCTGTGGTTCCTCCATGTGACTGAATAAAGAAAAAAAAGATTGGGACCAGGGTTTGATGGTACCTGCCTGCAGTTCCTCAGCATCTCTAAGCTCAGCAATGTTCTAGTAACTGCATACCCAGGCTTGTTTTTGCCCTTGGGTCTCTCAGTTTTAGATGCTCTGGTAAGAAGTTGAACGTCAAATTCTACCCTGCCCAGCTAAAAACCACTGTTAAAAATAACACAGAAACTGAAAAATACGACATTAGCCTTTCAGTCGCCTTTTATTTATTTACTATGTACCCTATTCTGGGTTTGAATTCACAGCAATCCTCCTGCTTCAGTGTCCAGACTGCTGGGTTAATTGCCAAGCCACCAAGATACAGGCATTCTTGTTTTTATCTTATTCATTAAAAACGTTAAAATCTAACATTAATTCCTGCTTAGAGCCAAAGGGCCAGGAAGTGGCTAGTGTGTTTCCACACATGCTAAGCTTCTCATGTCGGCCTTTTTAATTTACTTGTTATAATCTGGACACGGGAGAGGCACAGACAGAAGGGAAGGAGGGATGATGATGTGAGAACTTCATTTCCTGTCATAAGATAAAGGAGGAAATAACTTGAAGAGGAATCTGATGTATGTTCACAGGGATACTGGGTACTTCCAGCAATAGTATCAGAAGGAAGTTCTGGGTGGCCCGGAGATTTATTTATTTATTTATTTATTTATTTATTTATTTATTTGTAGCCCTGGCTAGACTAGAACTTGTTATATAGAGTAGGCTGCCCTTGAAGTCACAAAATTAAAGATGCATGCCACTACACCTGACTGCCCTTCAATGTATTCATGAAAATGGGCACTTCCTGTAAGTTGCCCTGGAGACATAGAGTAGAGAGAGAGAGAGAGAGGTGGGGGCTACAATATGGAGGGCCATCCAGTTGACATTGGGTCCTCACCATGGGACATGTTACCTATAGTGTAACATGAATACCAGAGAAAAAGTATTTTGTTTTTTTAAGCGTGTGTATGTATGTTATGTTGGTACTGTGGAAATCAGAACAGGGTGTTGGATCCGGTCGAATTGGGGTTACAGTCTGTTGTGAGGTACCCGATGCTGATGTGGGTGCCTGGAACTGACCTTGAGTCCCGAGCAAAAGCAATAGGCCCTCTTAACCAGAGTTGTCTCTCCAGCCCCAGGAAATGAATCTTTAAATTGTGCTTTAGTCAGAGAGCGGGAGATCTGACAAGGCAGCAGATTTAGCATCTGTGACAACCTGCCTTACATTCATTTCTAGACAACAGGCTTTAGGAGAGCAAGTGGGAGGAACAAAGGCAGTCTTTGCAGAGCTCAGTCCTGCCCCTCTGGTAAGGCGTCAGCCACATTTCTGAGGTTTTTCATGTCTGGCCCTTCTTGTCGCCATCCCTCATTCTCTTCCTTAGCTCTCTGGCTACCTGGGATTTGGGCAGCTTCTTGAAACTCATCTGATTGGTGCTTTCTGCTATCAACCTTGTAATTCCCCAGGGTCATCCGGACTGTGTGTGTAAGGCTGATGAAGAACAGACTATTAATAGTTTGGGTTGTTATTAATAACCTGCACACGAGAACCCCTTTCTGCAACAGAGAATACAAGTGTGTCTTTATACTATAGGATATGTAACTGCCACCGTCTGTCCCTCCTTTCAGTAGGACCATGTCTGAGGAGCCTGTTTGTGAAAAGTATAATGAAAAATGAATTCGTTCTGTTGGAGTAAGGAGAGGCCCTGAGTACAAATGCCAGAGGTTGCCCAGCAGAGGTGTGGCAAACGACACGCTCCTAACATCCCAGACCTGAACTTTCCCATTTTCATTCTTTTATTTCGTTATTTTACACGTACGAGTGTCCTGCCTGAAGGTGTGTCTATGCGCCACATGCATGCAGTGCCCACAAAGGCCAAAAGAGGCATCAGATCCCCCTTGAACTGGAGTTACAAATGGTAGTTGCCACTGGGTGCTGGGAATTGAACCTTGGTCCTTTGAAAGAGCACACTGTGGTCGTAACTGCTGAGCCGCCTCTCTGGCCTGGCAGGATTTTCTTTCCCACACCTTATTCTTTGGTGCTGGAGGCTGGACCAGGACATTGTACTTGCTAGGCAAGACCCCAGCTGTATCCGAGCCCTTAATTCTTTACAAGTTGGTTTCCTTAGGTCAAAATTGAGTGTCTGCTATGATTTCATCTATATGTATAAAATCAGGGTCCACAAATTTAAAAAAAAAAAATTGTGCCTGCTTTGTAAGTGACCAGAAGTGGGGGGATTCTAAAATGTGATTCTGCCTTATTTGTCAAAGGGTCTGCAGAAAACTGTAGGAAGGAAGAAGACTCAAGCGCAAGGCTCTTGGAGGTGACACAGCTCTCCTGGCTGAGCCAGCCCGTGGCCCTCAAAGACCCTTTGCTCGGGTTTATACAGACAGACCCAAAGAAGAAAACATCACCACCGAGTTGGGTGTGGTAGTGCCCACCTGAAAACCAGCACTTGCGAGGCAGAGGCAGGAAGATCAGGAGTTTAGAGGGTCAATCTGAGATAAAGAGAGACTGAGAGGAGCCCAGGTTATATGAGTCTCAAGAAAACAAAGAAAAAAGGAAGGCAGGAAGGAACCACCACCACTATGCGACCAACCCAACCTGACTTTGATTTAGATGAAGCAAACTTGGTCTTTTCAAAGAACACTATGACACAGGACAAGCACCGTTTCCATCCTGCCCTGCATTTGTCTACGTGGCTCAGTTTAAAAAGCGATTAAAAAATGTTGCCACCTTACTTATTTCAGATTCCTGGCTTTCTTTGGCTTCCCTGGGGAGGATGGGTTTGTGTGAACTGGTCATATCTGGTATTTGTTTGCAAGGCTGGTTTAACATCATGTGTGAGAGGGAATGGGTGTTCTGCACATTGCCACCAAGCCTCACGCTTTGATGCAGACACAGGAGATACCCTTGTATGTGTAAGATCGAGAGGTCAACACTGGATGTCCTCCTCTACCACACTCTTCCTTGGTTTTTGAGGCAGGATCTCTCAACGAATCTGGAGTTTTCAGGCAGGTAGAGCAGCCAGACAGGAAGCCCCGGGGATCTTCCCGTCTTTGTCTTCTGGCCACGGAATTTATAGGCATGTGCTACCACGCCTGGCTTAGGTGCCAGGGATCCGAACTGAGCTCCTCCAGCTGAGCGGCAAGCACTTTATCCAGAGTCATCTGCTCATCCCCAGATGCACCCCCTCTCATGTGAAACCCTCACTGGATGGAGCACACACAAGCACTCTACACTTTTTAGTCTTTATTTTTTTTTTAAGTAAAGAAATTCCATTGAATCAAAGATAACAAAATTACAGTTTTTTTTGTAATGATCTTTGTTCACCACCACACAGAATCAAAAGTAATGTGAGAACATAAAACAAACAAGGACACCACTGTTTAGTATAATTTCTTAATAAAGGTTAATATCCTCATATTTAGAAAAAGTTGCATTGCTAATTGCAAGTCCGAAACACCTGGTGCTGTTGGGCATCAAAAAGACGCAGCGGCACAGGGGCTTTCGGAGCATGAACTCCAAAATACAGTATTTCTAGGGCAGCATCTGGAGTTCCGTAAAACCCAGAGAGAATAAAACAAAACACACTAGGATCAGGAATGTGAAAGTGATGTTTCTCAAAAATCAATCTGGAAGCAGATTTGCTAACATAAGACTGTGGTTGGCTGGAGTCTACCTGTGAAAAGGAGGGAGGCGAGCTGGCCCCCTCTCCCGCCCCAGTCCTGGTCACTAAGGCAGCAGCAGTGGGGGGAAATTGCAAGCCCAGGTACAGTGAAGGTCTGCCTGAGGCTTTGGGAGAGACCCAGCTCACCTGGAATCGGCGTGGAGAGGGGACAGGATTCTACGTGGTCTTGTGCTTTAGGAAATTAAAGAGGCCAAAATGAAGACCAAAGCGAGTCTAGCTCCTGTAGCCAGGAGTGGGGTTCCCTCTTGAGAGCAGCATGGGAGAACAGTGGTTAGCCCTGGGGACCAAAGAGGTCAGCAATGATTTTAGGTGATACTGACTGCTCTGGGGGGGCAGAATGCCCACTGAGACTAAGGTACTTCTGTGGGTGCTAGAAGTGGCCTGTCCCCAATCTATGGCAATAGAAAATTACTTGGCTAATAGGGACCAGAAGGGGGAAGAAGGAAGGTTATGGATTTTGTTACTAATTGACAGGACTAGTTAATTGACTAGTTAAAAGCTGAGAACTTTCATGAAAGTCAGGATGTCAGACTTAAATCTACCAATTAGAAATGGATTTCAGCTTTTTTATTAGGCATCAGTGAAAGCTCTACCTACATACATGCCAGGAAACAACAGCAACAAAACAACAACAAAACAGCTGGAAAACATGGCAGAGGGATTCTTCCAAAAGGGACAGCTGTCTATGTTCTGGGTGTCTGGGGACTGTTGGCAAGCTATACTCTGTGGCCTGTTTCTAAAGACGACGTTGGGCTGTAGCACCTGGAGGCAGCAGTGAGAGCAGCCCGGCAGAGCAGCCTTGGCTCTGGATGCCATTCTGGTTCTTTAGCCGGCAGGGGCCTGTTCCTGTGTCTTTAGCTGTAAATATAGTTTAGGAACAACAACAACAAAATACCCTAGAACATGAAGAACGGGTACTGTCCTTTGCTTAGAGAACAGGTGGGAGAAAGCTGGCCTCCAATGGCTTGGCCTCTAAATGCCAACCAGGCCCCTTCTGGAAGCATCTGAGTGATCCAATGTGGCTTGTGAAAAAGAGTAAGGCCAAGAAGACAGGTGGAGGGGCTGTTCTGGATCACTCACGTTGGAGCTGAGAGGTGGGGGTGATGTCATAGGAGCCTCCAGGCCACCTGAGGAAATTCTCTGGTTTGGCTGTGGCTTTGCCTCAAACTTTCATAGCAGAAGGGCTTGAAATCTTATGCCACAAGGTTGTCATACCAGGGGATTTTCTAGAGGCAAGTTAAGGCTTTCTGGGTAAGGAAAAGAATTTCAGATGACACTGTGACAAGATACTGAAGTGAGAGGCTTCCCAAGCGCTCCCCTGAGTGCCTAAAGGAAGGAAACCCACAAGTTCCTTCACCTCTACGTGGTTGCTTGTTTCTGTTTTTGGTTTTTCCTTCTTTTAAAACTGTCTCTCTAAGTCAGGATCAAGGCCACGGATAAAGAAAAGCCTCTCACATCTCTAACACCTGCTTCCGGGACAAACACAAACAACACATGCACTGTATCCCCGGAGCTGGCAAACTCTGTGTCAAGTCAGCCACTTACAAAGAGAGCTCTCATCCGGATGCCAGCCAGATAAGCTCAGCTATCCAGAGGGCTCAGCTGAGTGCAGACTGCGTTCAGAACGAGCCTGCACAGGAAGGACTTCTGCCCTGGCAACTGTCCACACTCTGCCTGGTCACACTGAAGGCCGGAGGTACTCTCCTCACTACCGGCGGCCCTCACCTGCTACAGTCACAAGACTACCCTCAGAATAGTAAATAAATGGTCATAATAGTGAAGGCTAGGGAGAGAGGTCAAAGACACTGTCCAGCGTCCTAACTAGAAAAAGCTGAATTCACGTGCTCCTTTTCTCCAAGTCCTCTCAAGATGAGCTTAGGGGTCAGGATTCACCTTATTCTACCTGCAACTACTTAACAATGACTGAGCAAGTGATGCATGGGTGGATGAAGCAGTCTTAGAGATGATGTGCTCAGAGAAAGGAGGCTGCCCACTATGTCCAACATAGTGAGTCAGAGCCAGTGGGGATGAGTGACAGGCTTCCTGACCCGGCTCTGTAACACCGTGAGAATGAAGGAAGATCCCCCTTTCAGGAATATCCCACTAGATCCTAAGGTCCCTTTTAAGTGTAAGGTGCTACACAAATGAAAAGCATACAGCACAACAAACTTTCCACTTTCATTCTGCTCTGGGATGGATGATGAAAAGTCATCGCAGGAAAGAATGGGTTTCGAGTCTGCAAAACTCCTGTTAACTATGTGGCCTGGATCTTTTTCTTTTCAAATCAGTTAATCCTAATTTAACCGAAGTCCATGTCTTCCAATTATTTGGGAGGAATGTAGGTGCATTCCCTACTTGGGTTTTAATGTTATTAGTGCCACAGAATTGTCTAGATCTATGCAATTTCTATCCTTGATTTTAAAACAGAACACTCAAATGCTCTCTAAAAATTCAGTCTTTGGTCCAAGTAAGTACTTGATAGCCAGCAGACAATTCACATCATTATCAGAAATGGATGACTTTGGGAAGAAAGCAAGGCAGCCCAGAGGAAGGAAAGCAGCTGACCTACATAAAGGGCTGTTCCCTCATTCATTAGGCAAGCTGGCATCTCCACATTCATGCCTCTGTGCTCTCATTCAGGGTCAAACAAGAATTTTCCTGTCCAACTGCCATGGTCACGGTCTCATTTCCATGTCTGAGAGCCCAAAGCTTGAATAAAGAGCTTCAGTTGATTTCATGTGAAGCAAAATGGAATGCCAGTGCCATTCAGAGTCACACACTAAGGAGGTTTCAGCTGGCACATATCCCCTCCCCCCAGTCCTAGGGGCTGGAGTTCCAGTAGTGTGGCAACAAAGGCTGTGCCCCAACTCTACCTCTCCTCAGTGGGCCTCCAGGGCTGCTGCACTAGGCTCCCAGGACAGCCTTCCACTTCCTCCTATGTGTGACAACAGGACTTTCTCTGAAGCAGGTGGTACCCAAGCTACTGCTTTGTTGGGACTTGGAAAGAGAAGACCTCAGGCAAATGAAGGGAGCTCCCTCACTTCCAGGGGTGGTGACTCAATCTATTACCTTATTGCTGTCATTAAAAGTCTTAAGGAATGAAGGCAGTAGCAGGAACTATGTGAGCCGATTATAGCTGTGGTTGGGTGGAGGCAAAATTGACAGAGAAGGATTAGCTTCCAAATTGAGGGATGAATGATTAAAGTGCCAGTTTGTGATAAGAGAACATAAAAGAGAAATGCAAAAGAGAAATGACAACCATTGGAGGGGCACGGTGACAGAATTTGGTGAGTGTGAAAAATTATAGCAAACTGGGAGACCACAGACATCTCAGTGTTCTGAGACGATGTCTATTTATGATTGAGATGATCTTATGATTGTCAAAAAGTTAGTTCTTCACTGTACAGACATTCCTGTCACAGTCTCTTGAGCCGATGGCCATGATCTATTCCACCCGCAGCCCCGAGGGTTGGCATTCGGGTATTCCGGTGGCTTCATAAGCATCCACATAGACCCACTACCACACATCAGTCTGTCCTGGAGCCAACAAAGACGAAATAGAGAAAAAGATAATAGCATCCAGGCAAATCACCCACTTAGTTCCAGAGAGCAACTGCTGATTTTTCAAAGTGCAGGTTCTTAGGGATTCAAGTACCACAGGATTCCAAAAGTGGAATACTTGAACCCTAGAGTGACATGTCTACTTGAGAAGACATTTCAGAAAGATCTACCCAACAGACAACACACAGAGGCTATTTAATTACAAACTGATTTCAAAAGAACACTCCCTTCTCTCAGCTGGAAACACATCTCTTCAAATTCAGATCCAACTTTGAATTGTTTGGTATCAATTAGATGTTAGATGGACCTGGGATGGAAAACTAAAATTACAAGGGAGTGATTACGACTCTAAAAATCTCTTTATATGAAATGGGGAAAGGGGAAAAAATTGCAATCAATGGCATTTACATGCTCAGCCTGGGAGATGGACTCCCAGACTCACCTGGAGGGATATTCTCTCAAACCTCAGTATACTGAGTTTGTCACTGAACTGTAGACCTGGTGGTCATTTCGGCAATCTACCTGGTCCAAGTTCCCCATTAAACAGGGGATGAGAGTCAAGTCCAAAAGGACTTATCCAGGGAGAAGCAGAGCCGGGGCTCTGCCCAAATGTCTTCTCCCTTTCAGGGACACCACAGTGAGATCACACAAGGGCAGCCATATATCAGGCCTTGCTGCTTCGGAGGTCTCTGGTAGCAAAGTGACACTGTGGCTTATGAATGTCAAATGAGCTACCAAGATGTTTCTGATTTAAAGGCGCTCTAGTGTGGTGTTTCCCTCAGTTTGCTGGATGATGAGAATTCCCTGGGGCACTTGTCAAAAATTAAAATCCCCAGAGCCCTTCCCAAACCCACTGAGTCAGCCTCTCCGAGGGGAGGGATCTGGGAGGCTGAATTTTTAGACAAGTGCCCCATGCAACTCTCAGCAGCAGCGAGACAAGACAGAGGAGTCTTAGAGGATGGCAAGAAGGAAAACTTGGCTTTTGAGTCAGGGAATTTCCTCGGTTTCAGCAAAACTGAGGCCCAGGAAGTCCCAGGCTCTCAGACTCCCAAGCTGAGTCATTTCTTCAGCATTGGTTAAAGATGCTGACTTCTTTCTTGGTGGGGGCTCTAGGAGGGTACATACGACCATCACAAAGTGACATACATCCTTCACTGTTCTCAGGGAAAGGCCTTTTGATTGGCAAAGCAAAACTGTAGTTCAGACGCGTTCCTTAATAGGAAAACTAGATGTGACCGGCGTGAAAGCAATCAGATACTGAAACTGGACAGAAGGGTGAGAATCTTGTAGCTTGCCACCATGGCTAACAATGCAATGGAGAAAACCCGTAACTAAGCACAAAAATAGCCTGGAGCTCCCAGGGAGAGAGCTGCCTACTTGAGACAGGTTGCATGATAGGTGGCCCCCGCTGATGGTATGAGGTCAGATCCAGGTCATTGAGGGAGATGGGAGACCTGAAACAGCCGTCAAAGGGACGTGGGTTCCAGAGGAAGGCCGCTGGAGCACGCCAGAGTCCGGAGGGCTCATTCTAGCTCGGCCTCCATCTGCTCCGTGTCTGAGCACTGGGACTTACTCCTTTCCCATTGGCAAATGGCATTGGCGTACTCCACCACCAGCTTATCCATCCAGGTCAGCGGCTCGGGGAATAGCACGGAGCCCTCAAAGAAGCCCAGGTGGCCCCCATGCAGCGGCAGCACGAACATGACATTCTCCCGTTTCTCTGTCGAGGGAAAGGCAGCAGAATTACACATCCTGTCAACTCCAGAGCAGAGGGCACAGGTGGGTGAGCTGAGGAGCCTGGGCATTCCTCAGAGGTACCTAAGCGGTATCCAACCACTGTGTATTGTGTCGTCTTTTCTCAAGTGGGCAGGCAAGTCAGTAGGCTCCCATGGGCATCAAAAGGGCTAGGAACATAGCTCAACAGGAAAACACTGCCACAGAATAGGAACCCCCCTACCCCCACCCCAGAGTTCAGTCAAGATAAAGCACTGCCAAAATAAAGAAATAAAACCCAGCTCATAGAATGGGCACCAGCTTCAGAAGTCCTGAGAATGCATACTGAAAGCTCCATAAACCCAAGCTGCATCCTGCCCTCCCGCCCCATCTGCCTAACTAAGTTACAACCTTAGGGCTGAAAGAGAGGGCTGACAGGAGGGGAAATGACGCTGTCCTGCCTATGCTAAAGGGCCCCATCTGATTGATCACGATACCTAACTCTGCACCGGGATTACTCAGGATATCATGCTGAAAGGCAGATTCTAATTAGGCAACTCCAAGGGTGAGGAGGTTCAGAGGAGGGCAATCACAGCACTGAAGAGTACTAGTTATCAGAGAAAAGGCAGAACCCAAGGGTGTAGTCAACGCTTTCTCACGGCTGGCATCAGTCTTCAGGGTTGAGGCTTAAGCTGTAAGCTATGCTAAAAGATGCCCAGGCTCCCAGAGCCACGCACTACAGGGCTATCCTGAGAACTGACAGCCTGAAGCTGGACTCTGGGCCCATATTTAGGTTGGTCTCCGTGGCTACTGGAGACCAGGGTGTAGAAGAGGCATCCAAGTTTAACAGGAAATGTTTTCCAGCAGGGAGGAAATAGTGGACACAGCCCTTTTCTTGTCTCACTCCCTCTCTTCTTCCTTTCTGATTGCTATTTTGTACATTTCTGGAGGATAGCATTAGTCCTGCAGATGCTGTTTTTGGCTCAGAAGGCGGGAAGTGCTGCCGCACGTGGCGGCGTGGGCCGTGGTGCAGTGTGCCGAGAGTCCGTGGGTGGCTGGGGGTTGACAGGAGATAGCTTCTATCATGTAACAGGCTCCCCCACGGCGGCCTTTCTCCTGAGCAGGACAGAAGCTCTGTAAGGCCGAAGCCCTTCCTCTGCTATCTTATCTACTCTTGCAGCTGGGGGCGGCAGGGAAGTAGGTCTTCCTTTAGGCCACTGTATTTACAAGAGGAAATGTAATCACAGAGGACTGTGGAGATGACATCCCACGGATTTGAAACCAATGGAAAGTAACTGGACTCCCCGGCCTTCCTTCCCTCGCTTTCCCTGTCTCTGCCTGCCCCCTCGTTCCCTGTCTCTTCCTGCCCTGTAGTGTGGAGAGAGGATGGGTTGACTCTGCACAGTGTCTCCATGAGCAATGCTCTCTGCCATTTCAGCTGCTTACATCCTCCAGGCACATGGAGGGGCCGTTATTAGAGGTAGCAGAATTGGCTTTGTTTTGTTTTGCTCAGAAGGACAAATTTTAGTTCTAAATATCTTTAAGCCAGGCTCTCCCATTTAATGGAACGCTAGGCCCAAGGCAACACTGCTACAGCATACTCTCTCGGTGATGGGCCTCAAGGATGGTCCTGTCTCCTGCTGCAGGATAAAAATCTAGAAGGTTCTACCCAGGGCCCTTTGCATTCTAGGACTTGTCATGACCTGCTCCTCTCCCAAGAGACTTGTCTGCACACACCGACAGAACAGTGAAAGCGACACGATTTTCAGTGGTCATCTGCCATGTGGCTAGAGAAACGGTGGGAAGAAACTCACCCGAGAGAGACTTTGGGATGTTTAGAAGGCTTTCGTGCACCAAGGGGTCGTCCGCCGCGTTAACTAGCATGAGAGGCACGTATATCTGCAGGAAGGGACGTTGGAGTTAAATGGCCTCGAAAAGAAAAGGGAAGAAAAGAAAAGGGAAATGCTTACAGCTCAGCTTGTTGGCTTACAGCCTGAGGGATGCCACACTGTCACTGGCATGGGATGAGCGGCAAGTCTACCGGGACCACCACCCAACAGCAAGGCTGCCAGTGTCCTAGGAGACCTGTGTGCTCAGGGGGGACAGCAAAGTACCTAAGGACATTCACAGTATTTCTCATTATCTTTAGTGGTTCCGATGGGCCACACCTCTCAGAAAAATGACAGCATCAAAGCATGTGTGTGTGTGTATATAATGTATAATATATAGATATAGATATATGTGTGTGTATAGATATAGTATGTGTGTATATATAGAATATCCTTCAGCTAATATTATAAAAAAGAAAAGAGAAGTGCACTCTACTAGAAGGAAAGGAAATCTTTTAGAAGAATCTCAAAGATGCAAACAGAGTGGGTGGGAGCCAGGTGTACACACTCATAATCCCAGCACTTGGGAGGTAGAGGCAAAAGAATTGTGAGTTCAAGGCCAGCCTGGGATCTTTGTATCTATCCTATTTATAGATATATATATATCCTATTTAAAAAAAAAAACAAAACAAAACAAAAGCAAAACCCAAGCATCAGAGATGCACCTAGCGGTAGAGCACTTTCCCAGCAAATGAAAGGCCCTAGGTTCAATACCCGTTTCAACAAAACTGCACAAACAAATAGGCGGTGGCTATCAGGGAGTGCTTGCCGGGACTGCACTCAGTGTGCCCGTTAGCAAAACAGGTAAGAAGAGCCTCCTTTCGTTTGGAGTGCACGTGGTACTGAGGGGGCTCCTCAGACCGTTCTGAGCTACCACCCTCACATAGCGAATGGGTCTGCTCTCCTGGAGCTCTGGCATGTCAAAGGCCGAGGTGAATGATGCTCACTCAGAAGGACCCATAACTATAATTCACAACCATCTTCATGAGCTGAGGTTTGGTGGCCAAAGCAACAGGTGGTCACTGATAAGAGGGGAGCGGGGCTGGCATCGTAAGAGCAGTGGTGCACAGCAGAGTGAGAGAGAGACTGGATCAGTGCTGGCGTAGGTCAAATATGGGCATCGTGTTGGCCACAGGTTCAGTGAACACAAAGTTTACCATAGCTGCTACAAGAACAGATCGAAAATAATCTATCCTAAAATTTTTATCATATTTATTTGTGTGTCTGCATGGGTGTCTATGCACTCATGCATGTGAAGTCAGAGGATAACCGAGGAGCTAATTCTCTTCCAGCAGGTGAGCCGCGGGTTTTGAACAGGCTTGGTGGCAAGCGCCCTCACCTGCTAAGCTCTCTTGCTGGCCTTCTTGCTGCTTTTGAGTCGTGATCTTGCTATGCAGCTCTGGCTGGCTGAGTACTCGCTACGTAACCCAAGTTGGCCTCAACTCACAGCAGTCCTGCTCCCTCCACATGCTGAGTACTGGTCATTACAGGTGTGTGCTCCTATGCTACTTACACGCCTCAGAAGGCATGTTTCCTATTACCGTGTTGTAAAACTCCACCTGCCTTATTCTGTACTTGCCAGATCATGGCAAAAAATTTGGGGCTTCAGTCCTAGATGGCATGTTAATAAGACACATATGGCCACAAGAAAGGGTCTAGGGCAGAAAGAAACCCAGACAGATCTCCCATGAAAACCCACAGGCAATATTATATAGTCAAAGGATGTCTAACAGTAAACTAGATGCTTCAAGCAACTTCATAGGCTTGAGAGAAGCCTGGTTCGAGTGCAGCTCTGGGGTTTAGAGTATGGCAGTCACAGAGAGGGCGACTGGGTGCAACAGGAAGTCCAAGTGACAGACTGGAGCGATGCTAAGCAGGTTCTGGCTCCGCCTCCACCCCCAAACTTAGGAAGGAAGGGTATGTGTTGTACTGCGAGCAAAGCTGGCTGAGGGGCAGCACTTACCCTGTGCAGGTACCTCATGCAGCTTTCTTCTTCATAGTACTCCTTCAAGGAGTTATAGCCATGGAACTTTCTGGAACACAAGCACACACACACACAAAATATAAATAAATAAGCATGAGCTAGAACTTTCTTTTCATGAGGGTTACCCTGGAGCCACTGGAATGAGATGTGTGCTTCAGAGTAAGATGTATAAGAGTGCTTTGAAGCTACCAGTTCTGCCTACTCAAGGAGCAGCTGAGCTCAATGACAAACTGCAGTTTAGAACACTAGAACGACCTGCAGCTCAGCTCAGCTCAGCTCAGCCCCATGCTGTGAGAGGGTTCAGCTGGGGGCTGATGTCCAGAGACCCCAAATTCTACCCTTGGCCAGAAGACCTCTGAGCCTCCCTTTCTTCCCTACCCAGGGCGGGGCCTCCAGTCTCCATAGGTGGACCTTCTGTTTTGATTCAGGTCTCTGAGATGGCCTGCCTCCTCCAGAGCTGTGGCTCTTTTCCACCTCTAGCCTTCTTAGGTACCTTGGTCTGGAAACAACCCAGAAGGCTCAGGCTAGACCAACAGGGAGCCCTGGTGGGGTAGGAGGCTGTGTGCAGAGATCACAACTAGCATGTGGTGATCTGTCCTGTGTGGTCGGTCTCCCCAAGGCATCCCATTCCTCCAGCAATGCTGGTGACCACTCTGTGAAATGCTGCTAGAGAGGTTTGATTAGAGAAACGCTCCCACCCAGTACACCAATGACCAAGAGCTTTACAAGAATTGAGGGATGTTTGTTTACCTTTGGGCTTAAGAAGATAGATGGGAAATTTATAGCAAATTAAAATTAAATTATTTTTTTCCTTATTAGACATCACAGTAAGTCATACACTGTATCATAAGACAGCTGGCATCATTGTTTCCATCTTTTATATATACTAGCATTCCATATTTGCTTTGAGGGAACAGAAACCAACACCTCCAAGTTTACGAGGGCCAATGGCCGCCTACCTTGCTTTAGGCTATGCCTAAAGGTATCAAGGAATTGTAAAATGTGAAACTCAGTGACAAGGTCTGAGACTAAGTCTGTAAGTGAAGCTTTCTAGGCAAAGGTCAGCTCATAGGTGCCAGGGCTCCAGGCAGGAAAAGAATGAATGAAACGGGTGGGGATTGCTTCTTCACCCCATCCCCACCCCCAGAAAGTGGTTCCATGTGTTGTCTGAGACCTACAAGTCTCTTGGTCTACCGTAGGTCATCTGGTTTTGAAGTCTGGATAAGCGTGCTTACCATGTACAAAAGATACTTCCCGCCACTGCAAAGGCAGATCTGGGCAGCACTGACTCGTCCCGTGTTGACGCAGGACATACAATGTACAGATGGGGGCTCCTGGGTGGGCACCCTTTACCACCCAGTTCAAGCTGCCTGTGCCACATGGGAAGATTGGTCACAGTCTTTTTTTCCTCATTAAGATTTATTTATTGTTTATACAGCATTCTGCCTGCATGTGTACTTGCACACCAGAAGAGGGAGCCAGATCCCACAATAGATGGTTGTGAGCCACCATGTGGTTCCTGGGAATTGAACTCAGGACCTTTGGAAGAACAGCCAGTGTTCTTAGTCACTGAGCCATCTCTCCAACCCAACTGGTCATATTTTTTTCCCATTTCCAAGAGATGAAGATTTCCTATGATCTCCTTCTAAGCACTACCTACTTATTAAAATGAAAAGAAGTCGCTAAAGAAGTGGAGCAAGGCTGACTGGCAGCCTCTGGCCTGGCACCTGACCCACAGGAGTCCTTAGGGACCCACCTCATCACGTTGTCATCAATCTGCATCAGGGATGTTGCTGTGTAGAGCCGGCTCAGGTCCGTGTCCTCCAGGCTCTGGGGTTTCTTAACATGGTCTCCAAAAAGAGCTTGCCTACAACACGACACAGAAGCGAACAAAGCAATGTAGAGGAGAGATCACCACAGCGGAGCCGGCTGCCCTGTCCACAGGCAGACCAGGAGTGCCAGCTGCCACAGGACCAGGAGATATGGTAAATTAGACACATTGCCTTCCAGTTTTTTTAGTTATTTTGGTTTTTGTTTTCCTGTGTTACTGGGGATTGGACCTAGAGTCTTAGGCATGCTAGACAAGCACTCTACTGTAAGCTGAGCCCAGCTCGCTCGCTCTATCTATCTATCTATCTATCTATCTATCTATCTATCTATCTATCATATCTGGTTTTAGCACAGGGTCTTCTGTAGCCCAGGCTAATTTCAAATTCCCCAGCTGGACAGATGGCTCAGAGGTTAAGAGCACTGGCTGTTCTTCCTAAAGGTCCCAAGTTCAATTCCCGGCAACCACATGGTGGCTCAAATTCCCCATGTAGCCGAGGATGATCTTGGAACCCCGATCTTCCTGCCTTTACCTGCCACATTCTGGGATTATAAGCATGGGCTACCATGCCTGGTTCCTTTGAGCCTTTAGACTATACATGAGGATAAGCATGTATGGCAAACTGAACAGCAAAGTCTTATTAAAGATTAAACGGGAGACTAGGTTTCAAGTTGGCACAGGGGAGGAAGCCCAGGAAGAGCCTTTTGGAAGAGTGATAGGCAGTGGGCCAAAGAGCGATTCGGGTCTACACTGATGTTGATGCTGGCAGCCGTTGGCAGGTCGTTATTCCTCCTGCACGATGTTTGTGTTTGTGTTGCTTAATAAGGAAGCCAGCCAGTGATCCCTTCAGCATTTGGACAAGTCAGCAGCTCTCCACAGCGTTAGCTGAAAAGCCAAACAACTGTCACCCTATGGACCCACAGACAAGCAGTTTTAGGATATTCCTCAGAGATCTAAATCCACAGATACCCTAGGATCGATATATTTGGTGTGTGGTGGTGGGAGGGGATGCGGACTCTGTGTTACCCAGGCAGTTCACAAACTCCTGGGCTCAAGCGATCTTCCCGCCTCAACTTTTTGAGTAACTTGAACAAGAACACATGCCTCCGCACCTGGATGTGCACACACCTATGCTATTTCCGGTGTGTTTAATTACCTCTGAATTAGCTGTAATACCTCAGGCGTTGTGAATGGAATGAAAGCAGCTGTTAGACTAAGACTATACAGTTTAGGGAATGAGTAAGAAACAAGCTGGCAGACATGAGAGCGATCGGCCTGCCATGGCCAGTGACCCCTTCCTGCTCCACATGTATCTCTGTGGCAGCTGCACAAGCTCTCAAGAAACAGACTTGCACATGGACGGCACAGACAAGACCTTGGTGGGGCTGTCCGTGACCTCCATCTGCTGCTGTCTGAGCCTGTGCCATCTGCGGAGAGAGGGGTGGGTTCCAGAGAGTGGTCGTTTCCACAAAGGGGAATGTCCTTTTAGGGTATGGTGATGAAGGTAGGGATGACAACAGGCAGGGTGGACTTCCTTTCCAAGCCGGTGTTCTCAGTCACGCAGCAGGGGGAGGACTGAGTTTGAGGTTTGGCTCGACAGTAGGAAGCAGAAATGCAGTGTTCTGGTATCCATTTATAACCTCTCTAAAAGCAGATCAACAGCCTCCTTTAGGACTAACTTTTTCCCAAATAAGGTGGCAGAGGATGAAATTCATAACTTAAAGTTTCCCCGAGATTTCCGTTAGTTGCCTTTCCATGGTAACTACGCTAACATGCCTTCCTGATTCGTTAGCAATTGCATAATGAATCTTCAGGACTCTGCAGCAACACTCACCCTTTCCAACAACACAATCTTCCCTAGGACGACTCACTGTCCGTTCTAGAGGTGCAGACATGAGGATTTAAATTTGGCATCAGCAATCTAATTTTACCCCACTTGGCTAGAGAGCGTTAGTAAATTACCAGACACACCAAAATGTCAGCTGGGCCGAACCCGCTCAGTGTCCAGCATGTGACTGACATTCAGACCACGGGATTTGAGTGGCATTGTTGGCTTTGCCACATTACAGAGGACAGGAGTCTCTCTTTTCTCAGCTCATCTGACACAAGGGCCTGAGGGCATGCCTGGCAACTTTGTAGTTTGAGCAGCTGTGAGCTGCTCAGGTACCATGGGAGCCCACTCACAGCAAGCTCAGCTGGGCCTGGGGTGTGTGGCTACGCCCAGCCAGACAATGTTCTTTTAAGTACTAGAGTGGAGGGAGGGGATTAAGAGTTGGGTACGGGGCTACATGCCTGTGGGCCCAGTATGCGGGAGGCTGCAACAGGAGGGTTGGTTGAGCTCTAGAGTGTGGGACAAGTTAGTCAACGTAGTGAGGCCACATCTAACCCGCCCCCACCCCCAAGAAGACCAACCAACCAACCAACTAAGCAAAAGGACTGAGAAACTGATCACTTAGAATGACCTTAGTGATGCCAAAAGCCCCCCCCCCCCCCCGAAGTCTGCGTCTTGCATGTCTCTCAGGTGCCAGGCTCGAGGAGAAATGAAATCATGCTCAGCCCACTTCAGGGACAGGACAGACCCAGGGGAAGCCTCAGAAAAGCAGCCTGGTGGGAGAATGGAGACCTGACACAGCCCTTAAGGAAGGGGCTGCGCCTAGCGAGCAGATGCTGTGGAGGCCGGAGGGGCAAAGAGGCAAAGGGAGTAGAAGGTCTCCACATGCTCCATTCTAGCTGAAGGGGAAGGGAAGTGCCGGGGAGGGGGGAGAGAGGGCAGCACAGGGACAGTTATAACAAAGCCATCACCGAGATCCCTGGCAGACTCCTGCTCCCTCCTTACTGCTTGGAGGGCCTGGGCCTGGAGTGGGCAGGCACTAATGCTCTGCTCTGACCCTCCTGCTGAGACCCAGTCCTGAAGCCCTTCAGAGAAGCACCTATGACGACGGTGGGAGCCACCAAGGTGTCAGAGGGGAAGAGGCTCTACCTGTGAGACAGGATGATCTTCTTCATGTTATCAGCCATGAGGAAATTGTAGAATCGGCGGCACTGGTCCCACTGCATGAAGGTCTCCTGGGCCCTGGAAGAACCACAAGCAAGTGAGATTCCCATGATGCCACGAGGTGCTGTGTGGGGAGTGCATGCTGGCGTTGGCACCTGTGTTGGGTCACAGTTTTGATGTGTAGCATTCAGATATTTGGGGGAAAGCCACAAAGCCCCATGAAGAGGACCCTATAGGGCCCTCCAGGGCCAGGAAGGCACAGCTGGTTGTTGGTAGCATGATGAAAATCTGTTTCAATTGATAAAAAAAAAAAAAACAAAAAACAAACAAAACCTCAAACATGCGGGGAGCACAAAGGTGTAGGTGATGTGTTCACAAAAGTTGAAGCTTCAAGTAGAGAATAACACATCATCAGCGGTCAGAAGCCACATTCATGAGTGGGGTCTCCCTACACGCTTCAGGCACAGAAACCCTAGCCAAGCCATCCCAGGTGGGACAATATGAACGCTTGCCGAACGCCTTTCTTCTCAACCACACAGCCACAACCTGTTGCTGCTGGACTTGGTTCCTCCTCTCTTGACCTTTGACTCCTGTTACCACTTGCCCTGAGAGTCAGTGGCACTTTCCTAAGCTGCCGCAGGATTCCATGTGGAGGGCTGCAGGCTTCAGCCAGAGGCCAATCATGCTTTAGAGAATCAGCCTACCTTTTTCCTCCTCATTGTATGAGGCTCATGTAACAACAGGGAAATTGTGTGTATGCAACGCTTAGAGGTCTCAGGGAAGGGGCCGGCAGAAAAGCACCTCACAAATCCTAGGTTTCTGCTGTGGTCAGCCTTTTCCGGCTTAGTTGAATCCTTTACTTTGCTAACTGCGCTGATCATCTGCCAACAGCAGATGGCGCTGTTGCTACAAAATGCAAGGAAACTTGTTATTCTAAGATTGGGGCATTGAGCGAACTAGAGGGAGGAAAGGAAAGGAAGGAGGGGAGGAGAGGACAAATTGGTCACAAGCTTCCTATTTATAAAATCTGCTCCTGGCAAGCACTCACAGCAAGTTTCCGTCACTGAAGTTAAGAGGGGAATCTAGTGGTTTCTAACACCAAAGAGATGCTGACCAGCTGTTGGGTGAAAGCAGGCAGGACCCCCCATCTCCAGGCCCTGCCCCCTCAGATCTGATGCAAGGGTGACCCCTGATTAGCTTTTTCTTATCCAAGCAGCAGAACAGAACGGATTCTGGCTAGCTCTGGTTCTATGTGACCATGAACTGGGAGTTGGATACTTCTCATTGAGCCAAGAGGAGGGAGTATAGCTGCCTTTTAACATGGAATCATCTATGAAATGGGTCCCGAGGGCAGATTGCTGGGCCTCACCAGACGAGAATTTCCAGATGTAGGGGTCTGCCAGGGGCTGAGCTTCTTTTCTTAACATGATCCCCTCAAGTGATTCTTTCATTTTAAATCGTATTATTGCGTGTGCATGATGACGTGTGTTGGCGCATGCGCCATGTGCACACACGTGGAGGTCAGAGGACAACTCTGTAGAGTTGGTTTTGGCTAGCTCTAGTTTATGTGGGTTTTGGTGGTCAAACTCGGGTCATCAGACTTACTCGGAAAACGCCTTTACCACTGAGCCACCTTGCCAGCCACCCCAGTGATTCTCAGTGAATCGAGACAGCTCATAGTTCATCAGACGGGGGATCTTTGTGATCCCCTGATCTAAGGCACCCTCTTCATCTTTCAGCGACTAGCAATGCTGCTGCTGCTGCTGACGTTCGGTAGCTGGGCACTGTTCGGAGTTCTTCACACACGTGAATCATCCTGTAGTCTGGCTGCTGGCAGGAGGCTAAAGGCTGAGGTACACATTTGCTCCTTAGGCCAGCTTCTCTGGGAGGATGGTGGCATGCCTGAGAGAGTCCTTCAGGTGAAGACACCTGCTTAGAGAACTTCCCAAGTCCCTTCAGACACCACCGGTGACTCGATACTTCTGCTGGCTGGAGGGATGTGGGGAGGTCACAAGGCCCGGGGCCGGCACTGCTGTTTCCTGTGTTGTCTTGTTAACGGGTGGTTAGGAGTTAATGGTTAGCTCCTCTTCTGGAAACTCAGACATAATCGGAGACTCCCTAGGGAGGCAGCAGCTATAACAAGGGCTTTGGTGATCCAATTACAGATCTGATCCTAAAGTACTATTATTCATCTCAGGCTTACCAGGCCTGCCAGGACGACTCTGGTGAACGACATGGAAGCAGATCCAGTTGAGGTAAGAACTGGAACCTTCTGTTCTGTCTACAAGGTACTCCCTGCACCTGGTCTGGTGTCTTGGCTTAGCTCTATAAACAGTACTGTCAACTGAAGGATCCAATGGAAGAAATGAGTGTGTGTGTGTGTGTGTGTGTGTGTGTGTGTGTGTGTGTGTGATGCAGATAACTCACCTCAGCGCGCTGTACCCCTGGCACACACTGACACAGCACAGGACCTTTTCCTGGTTCGCCTGCGTCTCCCCCAAGTATTTGCACACGATGTTACCACCCAGGCTGAAGCCCACGACGACCAGCTGGGTCTGGGGATATGTCTTCTTGATGTAGTTCACCATGGCTCCAAATTCCCACGTGCAGCCTGCGGGCAAAGGGTGAGGTCATCCAATCATTTCAGATGCCACAAATACTGAGGAAAATGCGAGCTGGAGGGTTACTGACGGGGTGCCAGTGCACTGGAAGACTGAGGCATGCCTGCATGTATGTTGAGAGAGAGCAGGTAGAGAGACAGACATTGCCTTTTAGCTATGTGAGAGATGCTCCCTTGGATTAGAGACAACCGGGCATTTGTAGTGTTTGTGAACAAATGCACACTCATCAAATCGATCTGCAATGCTCCTTTAGGTGGGCTGTGATTTATTGGTGTAGATGCTTATGGGCATCCAAATAGATCTTCAGGGTGAGCATAAGCAGCTATGTCAATGCACATACACATGCAAGCAATACACATACAATGCACATACAAGCAAGAGTTAATCCCTTCGGGGATTCATTAGCTTCTTAGCTACAAATTGGGGTGTTATACTCATGTGTACAATGCTTCATGGTGGTAAGAACCCAGAGGATGTTTTTTACTGGAGCTTCTTGTCAACTCTGGGGAGGGAAAGAAAATGAACTCCAGTCCAGAAGGACTCCTGGGATGCTCTGCAGGGCTCAGTCAAGCGTTCCTGCTGACATAGGGATAGGGTGGCGAGGGAGGACAACTCATTCAGAAACACGCAGAGGGGCCGTGTGAATGGAGAGGGTGTTTGGGCCTGGTCTGCCCAGGAGAAATGATCTCAGCTGCTGTCCTCTGGGAAGCTGTAAGCCCAGATGTCAGGGAGCCGATTTAAGAGTAAAACCTAGCAGAGAAACTATTGGAGGCCAGCACAAGTACACACCACACACGCCAGCATGGAAAAGTGTGGCTTTACGGAGGGAAGGGGGAATGGCTGAACTGCATAGAGGTTTGATACCCTGAGTTGGTCTAACAGTAGCTTCCGGAATTGCCAAGCCATGTGTGCAATGCTTTTAAAGCCTAGAACAACTCCTTCTATCTGTCTGTGATGGTGTGATACAAACTGGAGTCATTTGGGAAGAGGGAATCTTAACTGAGATGATGCCGCCACAGACTGGGCTTTAGGCAAGGCTGAGGAGGTTTGTTTGTTTGTTTGTACTAATGATTGACGTGGGAGAGCCCAGCGCACTATGGCTGGTGCTACCCCTGGGCTTGAGTGATCCATGAAGAGAAAGCCAGTAAGTAGAGTTCCTTCATGGTCTCTGCTTCAGTTCCTGCTTCCAGGTTCCTGTCTGAGTCACTGTCTTGATTTCTCTCAATGACGGACTGTGATCTAGCAGTTATATGAAATAAACCCTTCCCTCTCAGAAGCTGCCTTTGGTCATGGTGTTTAAAAAGTATTAATGACTTTAAAAGGACAGCCTGGGGCAGGAAGGTGTTCAATGGATACGTGCACTTGCTGCTTGGAGAGGCCCGGGCTCCGTTCCCAGCACTCACATGGCAGTTCACAGCCATGTGTCATTCCAGTTCCAGGGGATCTCATGCTCTCCTCTGGCCTCAGTGTGCATCAGGCACGTACAAGGTGCACACGCATACATACAGGCAAAACACCCAAGCACACCGTACGGATGTGAGTAAGAAATGTTCCCCATAGTCTCAGCATCCGAACCTCACGATCCCCAGTTGGCGGCACGGTTTGCAGAAGTTTAGGAGGTGTGGTCTTGTTGGAAGGCGTGTGTCACTGGAAGCAGGTTTGAAAATTTAGAGGCTTGTATTTCATACTTAAGAGTTCGGGATGTGAGCTTTCAGCATCCTGCTCTAGCTGCCATGACTGCCTACCGCCTCTGTTCCACTATTACAGATGCTAACTCTCCAGGACCATAAGCCCACATAACTCTTCCCTAAGAGTCATAGCATTGTATCACAGCAACAGAAAAACAACCAATATATATATATTTTAAAAGTTCGGTCCTTAAGTCAGGTATGGTGGCATACACCTGAAAACCTAGCACTTGGGAGGATGAGAGTTATCACTGGCCACACAGATGTTTCAGGCCAATCGGGGCTATAAAAGACTATATCTTGAAAACCAGAAAAAGTCTAATTCTTCCAAACCACTGACACTTAGGGCGGAAGGACTATGAGTTCAGGTGCAGGCTGGGTTACATAGTGAGACCCTGCCTCAAGTTAACAACAACAAAGCAAAAACAGTGTTTCGGTCTTTTAGTTCCATTTCTGGGAACCTTATGCTACAGACACAATTGTATATACATGCAAAGATGCATGCACATGGATGTCCTTGGCAACTGTTTGTAGCAGTAAAGACCTTGGAGCAACCCCCGTTTCTATCAGCAGAGGGCGGGTCACAGGAAGCACTGTACTGCAGTGAAAGAGAATGCTAAGGAAAGATCTGACCTGCTGGGACCAAAACAAGGGAGGGAGCAGGCAAGGTGCCTGTGTGCTCAGGTTCAAGAGGGAAATGTATGTAGGCACATAGCTAATTGAGCATCTGTGGAAAACTGTGGCAGACACCAAGGGGAGAATTGTGGGTCTCATATTTAACAAAAAAACAATCCAACTAGTTTAAAAATCCAGCCAAATAAAGATCCCTGAGGCCAGTTTCAACTGTGCGAAAGAGCTGACACATCAGTAAGGCCAGGACAGCAGTTTATGCTGGGAACATTATTTGCATAAGGAATGGTTCTGAGGGGATTTATTTAAACTGTTACGAAAATTCTTACTTCTCTACCATTTCTTTGGATTTCTGCCTAATATCATCCCTGGGCTAATTACTCATAGCTTTATGCTGGGTTCTAATGTGGAGTGAGCTGCTATATAAACCCCATAAAGATGCCCTTAATCTTGCTCCCGCTGCACCTGTGGGCCAGATGCTTAGAGGATGCTTAATCGGCATGGTCTAATCGGGGAGATGGAAGAGGGGAGGCACCCTCTGCTGCAGCCTTTCCGCCTGGGTCACACAGATGAAGACTCACAGATCTGTCGACTGAGGTGACTTGCCCTCCCCCACACAGTGAATGAGTGGGGATGCTGGATTTTATGACTGGTGTCTGCAACCCAAGCCTTCTGCCCTGTATCACATACCTACACAGGCAACTGCACTGCGGGGGAGCTCTGTTCACGATTAAAGACTTCCCATCTTCCCACCTCAAGCCTCTTGCATCAGATTTGAACCTAATTACTTGAGACCTGGAGCAGCCACAAACCTTGGATTTGCTACACAGCCGAGGAGCAATTACAGCTAATGGTGCAGGCTCTTTGCGAACCTCCATTTCATTAAATTGAAACACATCTGATCTTGGTAAAGGGCCAGCTCTGCCCAGTGCTGGATAAGCTGTTGGTTGTCTATGAAGAGCAGCCACCTATCCCAGGCAAGGGAAGGGTAGTCATGGTGTGTCTGCCTAGCTCCAGGATTGGCCTCCTGGTGGTGCTAGGAACTCCTGACCTCCATCTGCAGTCAGATACTAATGCTCTTAGGCCTATTCTGGCTTCTTATTGCTAAGCACTACAGTAATCTGTATGTCCATAGTGGGGGATTTTAATGAGGTTCTATGTATTTGATCCTTCCGGGATTGGCACCGATAACAAGATTAGACATCCAGGCTCACTGTAGCTTTCAAAGACAGGATGAAATATGAGCCTCTAGCCCAGCTTTAGAGAGATGAGTCACACAAGAAGACAAGGCGGTATTGGGAAGAGGATGGGCAAAGAGCTGTTGTCTTTTCTTCGTGCCTCCTTCCTCTTAGAGAGACAAGGTCGAGACTTTCTGAAAGCTGCCATTTCAAACACTATTCCAGGGATGCCTCCAGGGCCAGGGATGCAGCTCAGTGGGGAGTGCTAGTCTATAGCATGCAGGAGCCCTGGGTTCGAACCGCAGTGCCACACAAACTGGGTGAGGCGGTACACGACTGTACTCCTCGAACTTGGGAGGCAGGAGCAGAAGGGTCAGAAGTTCAAGGTTATTCTTGGCAACACAGTGAGTTCCGAGGCAGCCTGGACTACATGAGAGCTTATCTCAAAAGACAAACCAAAACTAAAAAGTTAAATCCCTAAATGACATGAACATGACTAAGCAGGCTAAAAAATATACGAACTCAGAGACATGGTGTTCCTGTGCAGGGAGCACTTGAGTCACTGCGGTATGCTCTATGCCAGGCATGGGCCTGGCATTTGGTAGCTATGCCACAGGATGTGAAGAAGTGAGTAAGAACAAAGTTTGAATCATGCCCAGTGAAAGCACACACACTGGGCACATACACTGGTCAGTACCACGGTGCCACAGGCGGGAAACAAACACCCCACTGAGTTTAACATGGCTTGCCGACAGTGCGTGGTTGGGGCCCAGCAGCCCCTGTCACTTTTCCATAGTAAAGGTACATGAGTCATTTCTTAAAGCCAAGGGGAAGCTACTCACGATGAGTCACCAAGGGAGAAAATAGCTGCAGAAATGAAGTTTGCTTGCCTTGTCCTTATCTCAGAAAGAAAATGAATACTTCCAGCATCTCTGTCCAGGTACAAAATGCTTCTTAGAGCTACAGGCTCACACACTGGGACCTGGCAGCACTTTGCTGCCTGTCCTGGGGCACGTGGGCCCACTCCTCAGCAACTACCCCCTAAGACGCTTTAGCTTTTGCCACATGGCTACCTTCCCGTCTATCTCCCCTCCCCTCTCCCTTGTCGTCTCTCTTCACTGAGTGTCCGCTGCCATTCTAAGGCTTGACTCTTTAAGCAGAGCCAAGACAATTCACATTGTCACTCTGGATTCAATACAATCCCACACTGAGAATGGCAGCTACGACAAGTTCACAGAAACATCTAGGGTGGTGATCTAATCACACATCATAAGATGGACTGGACAATGAAAACAAAATAGGAATTTCTTCAGATTTACTGTCTGGGACAAGGGTGTAGTTCAGGGGGCAGGATGTTGGCCTCGTAGAATGTGCAAGGCCCAGAGTTTGAGCACGAAAACTAAAAAACAAATAAATACAATAAAAAAATTAAAAAAGAAAAGGAAAAGGGCTGGATGGCCCGGTAGTTAGAGCACTGGCTGATCTTCCAGAGGACCCCAGTTCGGTTCCCACCACCCACACGGTGATTCACAGGCACCCATAACTCCAGATGCTACAATGTCCTCTTCTAAACTTCACAGGCGGTGGGCATCAATGTGTACATGGACATACAGCAGACAAAACATTCACACACATAAAATAAACCTGAACTTTTTTTTGTTTTGTCTTGTTTTTTGTTTTTTTAAAGAAAGAAAAGAAAGGAAATAAGAAAGAAAAACCACATAACTGCTGGGTGCAGTGGACACTGCAATCCTAGCACTTGGAGAAAAAGGCTAGCCTCGACTACAAAGCAAGTTTGAAGTCAGCCTCGGCTATCTATCTGGACCCTATCTCAAAAAAACCAAAGGAGAGGAAATGTAACCTTATGTAAAATTCCCTTCTGCAACTCTTCTTGGCAGGCTCCCTGGACTCTGGGTGATCTCTGGTTGCCAGAAGTCAGGTGGCCCAGAGCCCCGCACTGTCTGAGAGTCCTGAAGCGTGTCTGCTGTTTGGATATGGATAAGGAAAGAACCCCCTTGATGTTCCAAAGTGTCTCAGTTAGGTCCGTAAACTGTCTGGTTACTCTACGGACAGTGCCTTTCTCTCTTCTGAGACTGACACTGCCCTTCAGGCAAGTCAAGGTTTCTGAAGGCTCTGATCTACATTAGGAACAAACAAGTAAACAAATGACTAAGTCCACGTTAAACTCCACAGGATACTGAAATGCCTCTTCCCCAAGGAAGAGAAGACGACAGTATGATGACATCACTTCAGGCACCTTCTTTCAGCAGGACACCATGCTGGAAGGTTCAGAGCTTAGAAAACAAGGGACAGCCTGCATCACTATTTAAACTTACAGGGAAGAAAACAATTTAAACCATTGAGCCCAGTGTCAATGTCAAAATACGTAGTGTGATACTTCCGGGGAAGAAGGGTGCTAAGTTCTTGGGAGACTCATCCTCCCACAGAACCCAGTCACCTTATGGGGGCCAAAGCCACTATTTTTGTTCCTTTTGTGTGATTTAGAGGAGACTTAAAAAACAAAAACAAACCTGTATTATTTCTGTCTTTCACTCGAGACCAAGCTCACAGGACCACTGGCTCTTGACTTTCTGGCCATAAAATCCTAAACATGAAAACAAAATACAGGGGCCCGAAGGGCCTGCGGATAGGAAAGCACTCCCCAGCTCATTCCTAGGTTATAGGCTTGATCCAGTCATGATCTACTTTGAACGGGGGTCTAACGTACTCAGCCAGAGGCAGAGAGAAGGAACACAGAGCTTCCTGATTTACTGGCCTTATAGCAGCACAGGCGCAAACGTCATATTCCAAACATGGCCTGGATAACAAAATCGACTGTGGCAATAAACAATCAGCCAGCATGTCTACCACTGCAGTGTTCCCATGTTAGATCTGACCCTTTTCTGGCCTCTGTAGGCAGCAGGCATGCACGTGGTACACTTACATACATGTAGTTAAAAGACTCGTCCACATAAAATAAAATCTTTTTTAAAGGGCTAAAGTATATTGAATACAGCATGTACTGCAATAAAATATGCCTGTACTAATTTTAAAAATTGATTACAGGACTGGGGAGAAAGCTCAGTGTTAGAACACTTAAGTGTGTATGAAACCATGAGTTTGAGTATATACGACGCATGCATGCATGCACGTGCGCACACGCACACACACATACATACACAGAGACAGACAGAGACAGAGAGAAAGACAGAGAAAGACTGAATACTAAAGCCATAGTAGCTTCGAACTGGAGGTACATGACCCATACAGACCTGCCAGAAGGTCAGTCCTGAAGGTCATGCTTCTGGAAAGCCAGCTCTCCCAAAGAAGTGGACTCTATGGCCCACACTTGATCTTACTGCTCTCCAGTCCCCAGTACTGCTGTATTACTGATATCCAGTCTCTCTCAGCTCTGTCCACTAGATAGGCAAACCTCATCTGTTAGCCTCTGCGGCGCTCAGGTTTTTACCCTGTGCAGGTGGTTCCTTAGCAGATGGAGGCCACACAGTAGAGGCAGGAGATTAAGAAACACTCTATCTGCGCCTGTTAAAAACTAAAACCTGTTCCCTGTACCTGAGAAGCTTGCCAATGGAATGATGAACATTCTCTTTTGGATAAATCCAGCAAATAAACTTAGATTGACTGTGGCTATGCGCTCCTCGCGTGCCCAAAGTAACAAGCTCTTCTTTAGGGTCCTGAAGGCAGCGACTCAGACTCTCAGCTGTGTTCCGCTTCAGATACTGGAGGATAGCGGACAAATGAAGTGCAGACTCCAAGCACCAGGCCCCCCCACTTCTGAGAAGCTCTTGGGATGGCCTGTGGTCTCTGGTTCTAAAATGCATCTGACCGAAAGCCGTTTCCGCTTAGCGGCTGCTGATGCACGGAGAGGTGGCTGCAGCCTGCCGTTCAGGGGCAGGGACTCCAGCAGATGGCTGGATTGTCTCGGTTTAAAACCTAGGTCACCTGCACATCAGCTCTGTCATCCACAGCTAAGGAGGCCTTGCTTGGGCCTCCGTTTCCTTAGCTGTCAAAGGGGACATCTGACTTAATATGACATAGAAAGTACTTAGGAAAGTTCCCAGCACATGCTGTGAAAGTTCTAGTCATTAATAAAAATGCCCCCATCACCAAAACGAGATACTTTCAAATGCTCCAATACCCTTGTTTCTCCATACTCTACGATTCTAATGAATAGGACCCCAAATAGGAGACAAGGAATAGAACAAGAGTGGTATTAAATTGGTACTAAGGATTATACACTGGTTCTGCTCCTCCGGTCACGTGGCGAAAAGCAAGGCACTCAGCCTCCCTAAGCCTGTTGTGAAGTAGGGACTCCAATTAATAGCTGTCTCAGAGGGAGAAAGAATGAAATGAAGAAATACACAGAATTTCACAGTTTGGCCCTCATTAGTGCGAGATCAATGGAAGCTGCTCGACGAGGCTTTCCTTAATGAATTATCCTCCACAGGCAACACCCAAGAGCCTAAGAACGTGTCATCACCCACTTAGGAAAGTCTTCCCTTAACGATGGCTGCTGGCAAGCAGCGAGTGCTTCCGTGTTCTGGAACCGCTGAGTTCCAAACTGAAAAATAGGGGAAAAGGTCTTTCATGCTCTCCCTGGGGTACTGCAGAATGGGCAGAGGACAAGGCTCCTGTCAACACCCTCTTCTGTTTTCTCCTCAGTCTTTGAAGAGACAAAAGGGTTTTCACAGTGAGGGGGAAGCCTGACCTTGGGTCTAGACAGGTGAGCTTTTCACCAGGGAGAAGTCACATGGCTGCCAGGCACGCCTGCCTGAGGTTATTCTCACCTGCAGTGATGCTTTACACCCACGCACTATTTTTTATATGCACTAGCAGAGTCCTCAGCCAGCACTCAGTGGTCTCTGAGGGAGAGCGCATCCTTAGGCCAAGCAGGACTCTGGGCACGGGAAGTCACAGCACGGGTCACAAAGGCTGGCTCTCCTGGAGTGGACTTTGGGGACAGAGAGACAAGCTAAACACGTTGATAAATGTATCCTTTTAAAAATTGTGAAAATCAGCTGGGCAGTGGTGGCTCACACCTTTAATCCCAGCACTTGGGAGGCAGAGGCGGGCAGATCTTTGAGTTTAAGGCCAGCCTGTTCTACAGAGAAAGTTCCAGGACAGCCAAGGCTGTACACAGAGAAACCCTGTCTCAAAAAATGAAATATATATATTCATGGAGAAGGTTTAGGGGCACTGGATAGAAGACTGGGTAGCGTGGGTGGGGTCTCATTACTCGCGAGGAGAGGAGTCAGTGAAAGGCTCTCAGAGAAAGTTGACATCTTGGTAGAGACTCAAATGATAGGAGAAGCTAAGATAGGAGAAGGGGTGGGAGGGGAGGGACTTCCTGGAGATGAGCAGGCCTCGGTCACTCTGGCTCTTACAGACTGCTGGGGCCCGTGTCTGGTGTTGACATATAGTCAGGGTGAAGCTGAGAAGTCTGACTCCTGGGCTTGTGACATATCCTGGGAATTCAGAGAGCTTCCCACCCCCAATGCCTCAGCAAGTCACTCCTCAATGACGGCTCATTTAGGAATCTGGGAAAAGCGAGGGAAGGGGATTTAAAAGAGATATACGAGACACGTCAGCCAATTGCAATATATGGACTTGATGTAGGTTCTAAACTGATCAACCTGGGAAGGGAGAAACAGGGCAGAAGACACTTGGGAGAAGCGAACTGCTCTTGTGTGAACTCAAGTGGTGCTCTTTTAATTGAGATGATATATTGTGCTCATGTTTTGGCTATGAGATAAATGGTGTCCCCCCAGATTCACATAATGAAGCTCTAGCATCCAGCACCTCAGTGTACCAGTGTATTCAATGGTGTAATTATGTTAAAATGGGGTGGTTCAGGCAGGCCCTAACACAAGACTGTTGATTATAATGCAGAGATGTACCCCACCAAAGCACAGATAGAAGATCATGGAGATGCACAGCAAGATGGTGGCCTTCTACAAGCCTTGGAGAGAGATTGTAAATCCAGACCCTTGGTTCTGTAACTGTGAGAAAATAAGGTTCTGCTGGATATGCCATCAGACGTGGCACTGTTGTTAGTCCAAGCAAGTGAAAGTTTACAGAGTGTATCATGGCACACTGAAATAGTTGCAGATGAATTAAACAGCTGGCTGGCACTTGCTTCCAAATAACCTTTGAGAGAGGATGTGGGAAGGGGGGGGGGTGTACAGAAGAAACAAGACTGCTTAAGACTGGCTATGAGCTGCTGTGAGTCTTGAAGGAGGTGCCGGTATGCGGGAATTTATCCTGGGTTCATTCTGCTCTCTTCACTCTGAAATTTTCTACAATAGAAAAGCAAACCAAGATCTAACACAACACAACACACACAGTAACAATAACAACAAGCTGAAGATGAAATAAGAGAGGAGAATTATGTGTGTGGCTCTGAAAACCTCGGCCATACCACAGGCTCCCAACTTGCTGGGCCCTGGCTTTGGAGTTTTTTAAAATTTCGCAGGGGGAATTCTGTTGATTAATCAGTTGTATGACTATTGAGCTCTACAGGAGACCAGAAGACTAAGTCTAAGACTTTAAAAACACCATGTTCCTGAAAGAGGAGAGTATGAAGCATCAATACAAAGTCTCAGATGATTTTCAAATTATAATTCTGATTAAAATTATGGTAAGCTGTGCTGAGAGTTGGGCTGTGTCTATTCCTCATTCCTTCACTCTGCTGAGGTTAAGCTTGATGAACTCTGCACTTTAGCCAGGAGTGATCTCTATCATTTCTAGGTAGAAGCTTCTAGAGCTGGGCTCTCTCTATCCCCTGTGAGGCTGGCCATGTTCTGGCTGGCTGGCGTCTGCTCTTCAAACCTGGGCCTTTATATGAAGACAGTCATGATGGAGACCCAGGGCCTGGCTATGCCGTGAACACACAGAGGGAGCAGAAATACATCTCTGCTTTTGAATTGCTGGGCTTTGGGAATGCATCAGCTAGGCTATCCTGTCTGATATAGAAATTCAACATGGAATCTGACCAAATACTTCAAAAGTTCAGCTGAAGGAAAGAACAGGCCAGGCGACAGAAGCATAGCTGGAAGAGGCAGTGAGTCAGATAATGACGTCAAACACCAGGCTATGTCAAGCCTAATGATGGTCTAAAACAAAGAATAACTGGCAATAGACATAAAACTCTACAGATGAATTTGTGTTGGGGTGAAAGGTAGCTAGAACACTTAGAAATTTAGTATACATGATTTATGACGTGATTAGCAGTGCTGAAGGTTTTTCACTTCTAGCATGTTTACTATTAAGCTGTCTCAGTTTACCTGTTGAAAGTACCAAACCTAGGCTTCACTCTAGTACATCAGGCCACTTTTATTAAAAGAGTACTCCTTGCTCGCCAGTCCAAGGAGTCACTTATCAAAAATCAATTTTCGCTAAAACAGCTGCTCAGAAACTACAGGCTCTCTCTCTAGCACCTTGCAAGTCACCACAGAGCTGCTGGATTTCAATAAACCATCCGAGGTCTAGACTTTTCTACCTCTTGAAGGTCATGTTTGTTTGACCTCAACACACTTAAAGATGGGCAGCAACAGCTAGACGATGTACTGACCCGGACGGGAAGAATAGCATAGCCACAAAGGCTACATCTCTTCTAGGTCACCTGTCTTTCTGAAAAGCGAGTTAAAAAAGGATGCTGTAGAAGAAGATCGTGGAACCGAGGCTCCCTCAGCAAGGCCAGCTTGCCAGCTGTGGCTGGGCTGGAGCATCTGGCCCAGAGTCTGAGCTCCTGCCTGGGTCTTCTCTGAGAACACGCATCGCCTGGAGACTGCCCTGCTCCTTCCTTCTCACTGTGATCCCCAGTCTGTAATGCCATCAGGCCTCCCTGTCTGCTGCCCGGGACCCTTTAGGGTTCTCAGAGACCCTGAGGCTCTTACCAGCTGTGAGATGACTCCAAAGGTCAGAACAGCTGGATCTAGGCTCCTGTCTCAGCTCCTCTACTTACTGGCTTGATGGCCCTGACTAAATGGCTCCTTGCTGCACTTCAGTTTCTTCCTCCAAAGCGTGTCACTGGGTTTGCTGTGCTTGACAAGATTCTAGCAGCTTGAGACCGGCACATAGACTAGGTGTAGGTGTCTTCAACGGTGGCAGTGCCTAATACTCTTTTTTTCTTCTTTATGACAGGGTCTCAACTTCTATATAGTCAAGGATGACCTTGAACTTCTGATCCTCCTGCCTCTGCCTCCAGATATTCATGTACAACCACACCTGGTTAATGTAGTGTTGAAGCTTAAACTGGGTGTTTCCTGCTTGCTAGGTAGGCTCCATACCAACGAGCTACGCCCCCAGCCCCCCTCTCGCTGGCATTTCTGATTTGTGTGGGTGCACTTGCTGCTGGATGCAGCTTCTAAGTCTCTGCTGAGCCTTGCAGCCAAGGCTCAAGTCATTATCTTCTCCTTATCCAGATGGCTTTCTGTCTCATCCAGGATCTTCTAATCACTCCCTATTGTTTTCATCTGTGCTCAGAGTTGCCTAGTTTGGTTTTTCGGAGCCAGTTCTTCCCCTACACGGTGCGTTTCCCCATGCACCTGGGTTAAGTGTAAATCTGGATTTTTATCTACATCTTGAGCTGCTGACCACACAGTGGGCAGCAGTGTCTGTACAAGGGGGTATCTGAGGAGTGGGAGTAAGTGCAAGGGTGGAAATGGACTTGGAGCCGTTTCCAGTGCAGTCCTATGCCTGCATGCATATCCGTCCTCTACCTCCTCCTGAGAGTGGACCCTTAACTGTTACCAATGGCAGCGTGCATGACCCATAGGAGGAGATCTGACAATATGTCCAGTATGTAGGGGAAATGCTACTGCATAATTCTATCAGAAATCTACTTCAAAGATGTCATTAACGAGAAAAACGGCCAGAATCGTTGTTTCAGCTACTCGAGAGGCTGAGAAAGGAGGATCACATACATTGAAGGTCCACTTGGCTACAGATCAAGTTCAAGGGCAGCCTGGGCAACTGGATGAGCCCCTGTCTCAAAATAAAAATGCAAAAGGGCCACAATTATAGCTTAGTGACAGGCAGCTTGCCCAACCTACAAAGGATTGTGGCTTCAGCCCCAGTGCTAAAGAGAGAGAGAAAAAAAAATCTATGAACAAGATATTTACAGCAATATTATTTAAAATACTAAAAAACTATACATTCTATGACTATAACTGAACAGCAGTAACAGTCTTAGATTCAATAAAATGACTGCATAGCTTGACTCTAAGTAAATTACTATTAGTGTACAAACTATGTTTGCCATGAGCAAAAACTATGTAAACACAGATAAAGCTAGAACAGAGAGTGAAGAATTGGAAACTGCTGTGAAGGCAAGATTATAGAGACAATGTTCAGTGCTTTCCCATTACAACACATTTTTGTTTGCTCATAGAGATGCATCTTCTTGTGTGTTTATTATGCATGTGTGCATATATAATCTGAAGGGAGAGCCAATGGGAATCAAGAGTTCAGGTTGGGCCTGGTGGTGTACATCTGTAATCCCAGAACTTAGGAGACAGAGGCAGGAGGATCACTGCAAGTTTGAAGCCAGCCTGGATGATGCTATAAGTTCTAGAATAGCCTGTGTTACCAAGTAAAACCTTGTTTCAAAAACAAACAAACAAACATGTATTGGAAGTGTGGGCTTCTCTGTAAACTCAGTTATGCTATATGTAAATATGTTTTTGTTTTATTCCCAAGTGTGGGGTTTTAATTGGGCTTTGGTTTGTCCACAGCTGCTGAGTGTCTTGTGCAGGGCATGGCTTTTGCCAGCTGGTAACGGCCTTCCTTGAGCTCTAGGGCTCTGAGGATATAAATATGAGAGCAGAGAAGGAGAAAGCATGGCATGTGGTGTTGGCGTGTGGCAAGCGGCAGTTTGAAGAGACCAGACACGGATGGTGTGGCGGTTTGGAGCAGACAGATGGAGAGAGAGGCTTCGGGCACAGCGGCTTGGAGGAGACTACTGGCTGCGTTTGCTGCTGACGGAGATTGGTATATCTCCCAAAGACCCATTGACCCTAAACAGCAGGGAGAAGTGAAGGGGTCTGGCTACTCCTTTCCCCACTAAACTCTATCCCTCCTACTTAGGGTTGGGAGGTTGGGAGGGAGCTGGAGGCCTAAGCACCCAAATAGAACAGTTTAAAAACGAGCGCTACACTACACAAACAAACAGAAGAGAAGAAACAGCTCAGAAGTAAGAACTTTGGCTAAGGGGGTTTCTACTAAAGAAGCATTTGTGTAAAGCTGACAGCCTGTTCCCGTCCTCCAGGAAGCCGACACCCCAGCAAGCTGCCAGCGTGCAGATTCCTTTCCGCTAACACTGAGGCCCCTCACTACTCCTTTACCTGTCTGCCAGAATCTGGAGGACAGGGGGTGGGGGTGGCGGAGCCAACGGCGTCAGTCCAGCTATGAACGTGCTCTCCCTGGCTCCAGCGGCACTCTTGGACAAGTCAAGGACCTTCCCCCGTGAATCGCTATGAGCTGGGATGCACGCCCACCGTTCGAGGCAGAGAGCATCACAAATGCCAGGGCAAGCTGGGGGCCGTAATGAGCGTGCCCCATCATCGCTCGTGGATATTCGCGCATTCAACACTTACGACACAAAGCAGGAGGTTGGAGGAGCTGCTCGCTTTCGGGAGAACAGAAAAAGGGGCGGGTGGGAGGCTCCACTGGGCCGCGCCCCATGCTTACCATAGGTGAACATGCGCGGGGAGGTCAGCTCAATGTTGGGCAGCGCTCCCAGGTGGTTTAGCACTGCGCACCGGTAGCCATTTTTCTGGGCGTAGTCAACGAAGGTTCGGATGTACTGCTTCTCGCTGTGGTTGGCAATTCCAGGACAGATGACCATGGTGACGTCATCTACAGGGTGGAGAAAGAGATCCTTATGTAGCCACGAATGTGTGAACACTGACTTTAGCAGGGTGCTGGGGTGTTGCATTTTGGGTGATTCTCCCTCCTTCCACTCTTTCTTCCTCTCCTCCTCCCTCTTGAGAAAGGGTATCTCTTTGTATTCCTGGCTGGAACTCACATAGATCGACATACCTCTACCTCCCTAGTGCTGGAATTAAAGGTATATGACACCATGCCTGGTCTGTCCTTTTTCATTTTTAGCCTAGTCTATTTTTCATTTTTAAATGTTTCTGTTTATCTCTTTGCCAAGATGAAGATGTATTCTTCCTGAAGTCAAGTAAAGAAGTCATAAAAGAAGTAAAATAGCTCGTTTTCTTAGGTGTATTTCTTGGGTACAGAAATAATCACCTTCATCGATCTTTGCAGGGAGCCCGAGTGATGGAAAGTTATGGATAGGAAATGAAGAGTTGGTTTTGCCCTTTCTAACCTTCCTCCTAAGTACCAGCAGGAACAGACTGCTTAAACTAACTTTCGTGATTTTTGGGTGGCGGTGTTATTGTTGTTGCTTTAAGACAGGGTCTCATGTGGCCCAGTCTGGCCTTCGATTTCTGAACCTCAAGGGTATACTTCCTGAATACTTAGATTTCAGGTGTGGGCCACCACACCATGCTTCCGTTGTATGCTTAAATGCTAGAAGTCAAAGCATTAGCAGTAAGAGAAAGGAAACATTTGACCATGGTAGGGAAATTAGCGGAATAAACGTGTACAAGATCAGCTACAGTATTTATAAACATACTGTGAGCACCTTCCTTATCCGTTAGTCACTCCTTTTGCGACTGTTCGCTGAGAGCATATTCTCCTGGGTTCTGGGGAGCCTAAACAGAGGGGCCCTAAACAGACACAGACGTAACCAGAGTGGCAGGTGCCATGAGAGCCTAAAGCGGGAGGCACCATGGGTCTAGAGAAAGGAACCGTAACTGAGGGGGTCCACAGTATCAGAGGAGGTGACAGCCGAGACCTGAGTGACGAGGAGGTAGCCATGTGAGGGTCTATGGAAGGGCATTCCAGGCAGAGAGAACCCGTTAGCAGCTACTCAGCAATTCTAGGTACTCTGAACCAATGAGTTAGCGCACATTTCCTGGAATCTGCCCATAAATAACGACTACACTCCTGTAACAAACTGGGAGTCTTTGGATAAGCAAAAACCATGGTAGGGACTGCATTCAAAAGGACGCTGGCACTCAGCTGCACTTCCTCAGAAGGCTTCATTATGAAGCATTTGTAATGAGTGTTTACTGTAGAGATGGAAAAGCACACTGCCAAATCCTAGCAGCAACGGAAACAGGAGTTCTCTCTCGGATGAGGTGTCACTGACTCATGAAAAGTAAATGTGGCTTTAATGTACCCTTTTGTCCAAGGAGATTTACGCACAAGGCACCTGAGAGCCTTTACACCCACGTTGTTCAACAAATAAACCCACCCTACGCTGCTTTTCCGAGCGCCATTTTCCCCCAGTAAAGGGAGATAGCATCGCCCACCTCACTGGGTATGGGGAGGACTGAGGAGACAACAGCAGATTTTACAGCACTTAGAACTGTTGCTGACACTGACTGGGACCCGCGCTCCGGGCTCCGAGCTCTTCCCACCATCCCTTAAAACAGGCTTCTGCACTTTGCAAATGGATCTCGATTTTTTACCGATTTCTGCTGCGTATGGACTAACAAGCACAGGTTAGAGATAATCCTGGTGATTTAGGACAATGGGTAGGGCAGGCATTGACACACTGCTCCCCACTGACGGGTGTTCCCCTCTCTCTAGGAGGCTCAACACCAGGACCTAAAGTAGCTCACCTCCAACACAGTGCTCAGCCAGGGGCTCGAAGAGGTCGAATGTAGAAGTGGCTCCGTCTGACATGGTAATGAACTTGCGGTGCCCATAAGGGTGTGGTGACCTCACCCTCCCCATCTTCCCATACAAGGCTGTCTGGATATGTCCACTTTTCCCCCAGATCAGTGGTGGAATGTATCTGAGAAAGGAGAGGAAGAAAAAGAGGAGTGGTCAATATCCTCCATATTTCTTGAACACAGGTACCCACACATACCATAAACACAATAGGTTTTTATCATTCTGTTTCATCTTTAGCTTTCTGTGACACAGGGGATCGGGCCCAGGGCATGCTGAGTGAGTACTTTGCCACTGAGCTGAACATTTTTACCGCCTCATATCCATGCCACCATTTGCTCCTCTTCTACATCCATTAATGCCGCCTATACCAGATTAGCTTTAGAAACAACCACTGTTTCAAATGTAAAGCATCAAGTAATTCAACCTGGGTTATTGCTATAACAGAGGGGAAAGAAAGCAAATGATATCTTTTGAATGCATCCCATGTGACAAGGTTGGCCTCATTATTCCCAAATGGGCCAACGTATACAAAGTCCTCGCCTGGCACCCAGGCTCAGTAAATACTCACTTCTGCCACAGCTGCTGTGGCTACTCCATTATTTTAACCTTTTTGTTCATTCATACCTATCATTTCCCTCAGAACCAGATGGTTCTAGACGCTCTTTTTCTCTTTTTGTTTGTTTGTTTGTTTGTGTTTGGTATGAGTACTGTTATATACACACGAAGTTAAGGGAATGAAGCTCCGTTTTAAGTGAGTCCCCAAACAAGCCACTTCTTTGGGGCTGAGAGAGAAGGGTGTTTAAGTGACTGGACATGGGGTCACTTGCCAGCAGGTGCAAATATCCCTGCAGAAACGACTGCATTTGGGAAGGACAGGAAGGCACTTACAAGGGCTGAGTGGTTAGAATAGCCACAAAAAGCAGCCTTATCAACCTGTCAGTTGGACAACTGAATACTAAGGCTCAGCCACTTAAGTTACAAAAGCCCTCAGACTGCCACTGTGTTGTGCGGAGGGAGAAGGGTGCGCCAGGAAACTAAACTCCTGAGGAAAATTAGAAAACAGTTTCCTTACAATATGAATAAAAAAATTAAATATACTGAGGTTGAAAATACCAGAACTGGAGGCAGGTGGATCTCTGAGCTCAAGGCCAGCTTGGTCTACAGATTGAGTTCTGGATAGCCAGGGCTACACAGAGAAACCCTGTCTCTAAAACCAAACCAACCAAAACAAACAAAGCCAGAACATGTACACTTTCATATGCTACTTTTTAATTTTGTTTAGAACATGATTTAATCTTAGGAAATATGGCAAACAAACAAACAAACAACAACCAAATCACTTTATGGCTCTTTGCAGATATTGTATATCATGATGACATACACATCTTCCATCCCATGATACCTGGTCACCTCTGAATCTTGGCAATAGCCTTCCCGTGGCCTCCCAGCCTCTAGCTTTGGTCTCCCAACCACTTCACTGTCCAATTGTCCACCTTGCCAATGGAAAGACTCTCAACCCACAAACCTTACTGCAGCCCTCCAATGCCGAGGACCTCAGCTTCGCCTAGGGCTTGTTACACCCCGTGCTTCCCTAACTCTCTCCTAACTCTCTCCGTAGGCTCCAGTACTAAACCAGTGGCTCATTTCACCTCAGACAGACACTCCTGGGGAACAGTGTCTCTATTCCAGATGCCTAGCTTGTCACCCTAGTCCCTTCCTGGCCAAATGGGCCTTGTCTTTAGGACTCGCTTCCCAATCAGGTTGGTTGTTGGGACAATTTTCTCCCCCCTAGGTACTGCTCTGTCCCAGCACCTTGGTGACTCCATTTCTGAGGAAATTCCTTCCAGGCACACCTCCTACCACATGTACTTTAGAGTCTATGTCCAGGGACCCACACTAAGCAAGAGGGAATTTGCTTTTTGACAGAAAACATGCCTAGCCCACTTAGCAAATCTTAGGTTTAAAAAGTATCTTTAAAAGATAGTATGTATCATGATAATGTGACTCTAGCTCTCATCTGACTGGCATTTGGTGACATTCTTAGACTCAGTAGAATGAAAAGTATGCATGTGTGTGGTGGGGGTGGGAGTTGGGGAGCAACTGCCTTAGAATCACAGCGTGGGGTCAACTGTGCACAGCCGAAGTCTCACAATCTTTAATCGTATGACAATACCACCTGCTGATCAAACACCATTTTTAATTAACTTCACAATAACACACAGCAGGACTTACAAAGCTGTGATTTTTGAAGTGGGTTCAATGTGGTGGGTTTCTAAGTGCATTTAAAAAAATATTCATATAACTTATCCAAAAATTACAGGCAAAAAAAAATCAAAACAGCATTCAGAATGGTTCAGGCCAGGGAAGAAATACGGAGCCCAAGGATAAATTATGGTGGTGTTTTTCTAAGCAGCACACAAAAACACTGGAGAGCCACTGCTGACGTGGTCTGTGGAAGGACATGCTCATTCTAACTACCTATGTGACAGACAGTTTGTCTGAAAATATAGAAGCCATGGACCCACTTGCTCCTGTGTCCAAAGGTTACTCTCGGATCAAAGCCAGTCTGGGATGGGAAGACAAAGTGTAGTGGAAGAACTACTCCTGTCCCTTAAGAGACCTGGCAGGTTTTGTGCTCATCCCCTGAGAAGGCTGACCGACCCTGCCCAGCAGGGGAGAAGGGCAAGGAGAGCCTGGGAGGATGGGTGCAGTTTCAGCTCTATCAATATGCCAAACTGCCTTCCAAAGAGGATGGATCAATTTATATCCACAGCAATTATACACAAAAACACTTGTTTGACTTCTTTACCCTCATCAATAATTGGCACTAAATTTTTACTTTCTGGCCACTTTAATGGGCACCTCATTTCAACATGTCTAAGGCTGACCCAATTTATGCTTTTAAAAAATGTCTCTGGGCTGGCAAGTTGGCTTGGAGGGTAAAGGCATTTGTTGCCAAACCTGATGATCTCAGTTCAGTCTCCAGGATGGCTACTCCCTGTGTCTTCTGACCTTTACACTAAGGCATGACACACATACCCACGCTCCCAAATAAATAAAGAAGCGTAAAAGAGTTTCTCCTTTCAATTTGTATTTTCCAGCCTGGCAAGGTCGTGCATGTCTGTAATCCCAAAACCAGGGGAGGCAGAGCCAGGCGGCTCTCTGCGAGTTGGAGGCCAGCCTGGTCTACAGAGTGTGTTCCAGGACAGCCAGGGCTACACAGAGAAATCCTGTCGCAAACAAAAACCCAAAAAACAAAAACCCCAAATCAAATCAATTTGTATTTCCTGACTCACATTTTTTACTATTTCCAATTATTTTGCTTCTGTGAACTCTGTTTATGTTGTTTATTTTCTATTACATTTTTACTCTTCTCCCTGTTAATTTATATATTTTGTTAGCTCTGTATTATTAAACATCATCATTTGTATGTTAGAATTCTTTCCTTATCATGCTGTATATTTTAAGTTCACGGTTTTCTCAATATGTTGTCCAGGCTGGCCTTGACTTGGCAATCCTCCTGCCTCAGCCCTTGAGTGCTAGGACTATAGGTGTGCATCATGATGATCAAGACAGATTAATTTGATTTTTACATATTCTTTTTATATTCTGTGGTTAATTTTGGTAGATCTTAAAAATTAAAGCTTTATATTTTGGCTTCTCCTTCCTTCTAGCCTGGTTTTGTTTTTAAGACAGTGTCTTGTATAGCCTTGAACTTGCTTTGTTGTTGAGAGTGGCCTTGAACTCTTAGATCCTCCTGCTTCTGGAATTACAGGTTATACCACCACGCCTGACTTTGTGTGGTATTTTAGAAGAGTGATTCCATTACCACTTATAACATACATATTTCCTCTTGCTCCTCTAGTTTTTTTTTTTTTTTAAGAAACATATTTCCCTCGAATGTACTTATGTCTCTAAGTGATGTGAAGATACAATTCATCTCTTCCTAACGGATGAGGCCACTGCTCTTGCACAATAATAAATGTGCAAAATAAATGGTCTACCCATCCAGACTGATTTCTACTATTACCTGTAATATATGTCAAGTTCCCACTTACATATGTTTCTCTATTTTCTGTTTGGGTTCAGTCATCTATTTGTCTATTCATTTGCCAGCACGGCTGTTTTAATCAATACAGCTTATGGGACATTTTAAGAGATGAAAGTTCAGGTTGCCTTCAGTATTCTTCTGCAAAATTTCCTTGGCAGGCTATTTCATTTTCCAGGTAAATTGCATGATCGGCTTGTTGAGTTCCCAGGAAACTTTGAGAAGATTTGATTGAAAACGTATAAAACATGTATAAAACATCTTTGCACTGACTTGTCCCATCTGAAAACATGGTGCACCCCGGCCCACATGTCCCACAGTAAAGCCTTTCGGCTTTCTTTATGGTTTATGCCGTTTGATTACACTGCTTTGTATGGGGCCATGCATGTTGCTGAAAGCTGTTCTCAAGAGCTGGAGCATATGGTCGTGTTTAATCTCTAACAAAGCGGGAATAATGTCTCCTCCTTTCCTAATCTGCTTGCTGCTCTGTCCACTGAGGCCTGTGGCTAAGAAAGGCTCGTCACTAAGAAACAAGCTAGACCAGCCTGTCCTTATCAGATCAACATCTGGCTTTCCGAACAAAACTGCCCAATGGGAAAGATTGGAAGGGAAAATTCTGAGCTCTCCCTCCAGCCCACATAACCCCAGGCACACACACTGACACACACACACACACACACACACACACCCACACACACACCCCTAAATAAAACCTGCTCAGTCTGTGTAAAGTTACTTGTGTACGTGTTTTCAGAGCTGACCACTGGTTGTACAACCAACTGGTGTGCTGTTCCCTAGGGAGGGCTATTTCTCTCTAAGCACTCCTTGGTGTCCTATAGTTCTTTGTGCAGTGTTGGGGCCTTGTGAAGACAGTATTTTTCTCAAGAAAAACTCTTAGCTGGGTGCAAAGCAAGTGTCTTTGGTCTCAGTCATTTGGGTGCTGTGGCAAAGGCATCAACAGATGCTGGAGTTTGAGGGCAGCCCGAGGAACGTAGCAAGACCCTCTCTATTTGACTTTATTTCTATTCTGTGATTATGGGTGTTCGTCTGTGCACCATGTGCGCGTGTGTGTCTGATGCCTGCAGAGACTGGAAGAGGCATTGGGTCCTCTGGACCTAGAAGCTTGTGAGCTGCCAGGTGGGTGCCAGGAACGGAACCTGGGTCCTCTGGAAGAGCAGGCAGGTCTCTTAACCACTGAGCCGCCTCTCCAGCCACGTGAGGCTCCACTGAGGATCTGCTTTCTCTTCACAGACGAGGGAAGAGTAAAAATCATTATTTCTCAAAGAGGAACAGAAGAAAAGACCATGCTCTAGTCACCTGCAAGAACAAGACCCATGCCAAGGAAAAGCCACCAGAATTTTATAACAGCAAAGAAATGATGTCACCAGACCAAAACTCGGGGTCTTTCCCTTAGAGACTTAAGACACATTAAGGATTTGCCTCAACAAAGAAAGGCCCTTAGCAAAGGAAGCCAGAGATTTTGAGATTCTATTGATGGCTCTGTAATCCTGAATTTATTTGCCTTTCTCTTTGAACAGAGAACATGTTAAGTAAAACTGTTTGTTTTTCTGTAGCCCTTCACAGGTTTTCAAAGTCCTTTTTGTACGTGATCTCACTGGACTCTGATGTCAGCTCTGTGAGAGGGACTGCCTGCTTTTCCACGGGGCCCCTGAGGCCAACGAGTTAAAAGCTTGGACAGCCGGACTGTGCAAGGGTCAAACTCAAGAGTTCAGCTGAGGCCCTGACACTGTGCGGCGCTTATGCGCACGGTAGCTAGGTATGAGGGAGGAAAAGGGATACTTCCTCTCCAAGATCCCACTAATCATCCTGTAAGAACAGTGGCAGTTAAACACCAGTGTAAATGAGGCCTGCCATAGTGAGTGCGGCCATCAGCCTCTAGCTTAAACCCACTATCAAGGTGGTGTGTGAGGCTGAGGTATAATTCAGAGGCTTTCCCTATCATGCAGAAGGCTCCGGGTTTACTCCCCAGCACTGCAGCAAGAGCGACAACCTCCCCCGCCCCTGACACACACACAAAGAACAACCGACCACCAACAGAAACCCCAACAAACAAGCAAACTAGCACGTGCATCTCCCACTGTGGACTTTGTAAGGCTATCTCCTCCTTGACACAGACAATCCTAGCGGGTAGTTACTCCCCACAGACATCAGCTTACTGAGGGAAGAGAGCCAGGGCTGGCAATGATGTGGAGAAAGGACATACTCAGCTCAGGAGCTGGGTCTCTGGCAGGTACAAGGCAACAGCCTCCCTACCAGGACCCAATCCAGTTTAAGACTCCCTCCCACTTTAACTGTGGCTTTCTTCTGCCCAGCATTTCTTCTGAACAGCATTCTTCTGTTCAGCATTTGAGGAGGGACCACAGTTCAACTACAGCTTGGGGATTAAATTAAAAGGTGGGCCGATCAACCATAACCCAGTAACATCCCAAGGAAAGGCCACTGTCTTCTGACAGGGTCTTGATCCTCCTGCCTCAGCCTCCCTAGTGCTGGGGTACATGCTACCATACCCAGACTCACTCTCTCTCTCCAAGTGAAGCCCCAGACAGTTTCCCGGTGCCGGACAGATGGCTCTATCTGTGGCTAAGCACAGATGGCTTTGTGGCTTCAGGTTGGGATCATGTTGTGCAACAAATGAAACAAATGAAAACAGAAACACGTCTTTAAACTGAAGGGAGCAACAAGATGTTCTCCCTGTGGGGGAGGTGCGGGCCTGGCACGGCCGGAGGGGACTTCTGCAATGTGGGCTCATACTCCTTTAACTGGAAAAGAAGCCAGCAGAAGGGCCAGCAGACAAGAAGCTGTGTGTGTTCTTACTCTTCTGGTGTGGTGGTGTCTGGGATGCAACCTCAGGCGTGCCAGAGAAGTGCTCTAGCACAGAGCGATAGCCTCAGCCTTCAATCTGCTTACATTCAGTGTACGTGAAACGCACCCCTCGCTGTGTACTAGAAAGCACGTCAAGAAATAGCTAAATGTTGTGATGTTAATCAAAAGTAAGAAATTCACCTTTAATTTACCCCCTGCTGGAACTCAAAGGCCTTAGGTACAGAGAGGACTGAATGTCTGCAGCTCTCTGCCCAGGCTCTCACAGCTGCCTCTGGAATTCATCTAGAATCCGCCCTTGAGCTTGATTTGAAAGGTCAGCGTGCAAAATGGATGGCCATCTTCTTCAGAATTGGGACTGTCCAATGCCAGCACTGCAGCTCTTCTGGCAGGTCCTGAGGGGAAGCATTTGTAGCCACAGTGCCTCCCAGGAAGTCTCCAGAGACCACAGGCCCTGACTTTGTTCAGTTTCACAAACACATCTCTGTCGCTCTGTCCTCTGGCCCACAGGCTCCCCTCTCCTACAGAACTCAAGTCCAGGAGACGTTTCAGTGACTCAAAAAGCAGAGGAAATCATGAAAGAGCTCTCTATGGTGTCTACTGTTTTCTTCTTGCGTGTTTAAGATGTATTTATTTCTACTTTCTGTGTATGCTTGGCCTACATGTATGTCAGGGTACCATGTATGCCTAGTTTCCTCAGAGGGTGCTGGCTCCCCTAGAGCTGGAGTAGATGAGGGGACCCTAACCAGGTCCTCAGCAAGAGCAGCAAATACTCTTAACCACTGAGCCATCTCACCAGCCCCCATGGCTTTTTCAGTCCTCTCCTGGCAACCTCACTCTGCAGGGATGCTGGTGTCCCTCCTGGGTGGGAGCCGGGATACTAATCAGAGTTCCAGTCCGGGGTTGGTTGGGACTGTTATGATAGGCAAGCTCTAATGTCCACTTGGTTTCTAGGGAGAATGTTTGTCTCAGCAGGCTTCCACTCAGCTCTGTGTACACGGAAACCAACTTGTCCATCTCTGGGAAAAATATTTGTCCCCGGAGGAGGTAAATATTGTGACCAAAGGTCAGTGACACGTGGAATCCCAATTTAGGAGTGCACTGTCAGCAACTGGGACAAAGCCAAAGACAGTATCAGGATTACGATGGATTAGCCCAAGAAAACTCACAAATGTGGGTGTGACAAAGCATGCAGCGGAAAGCAAGGCACGGTGCCTGCCCTTTCAGGTCCTGAGCTGAAGTTCAGCACATAAGGAGTGCTGGGGATGGGGGCACTAGCGTCTTAGAGGCAGAAGGCAAAGGCACAGTGGCATGCAGCCACAGTAAGGAGTTATCCATTCAAGATGGAGTTTGGAGTTCTGTGGAGTAGGAACATGCCTGCATTCTGTCAGGGCCTGGGCAAATCATGCTTTGCGTTTACCCTTCCCACCAGTTATGAACAACGGTATGTCCTGGTTTTACAGCTCGGGGAGGGGGCACACAAATGTGACTCAAGCCATGGCTTTTCTTGTTAGTTTACACTTAAGGCTCACTAACCCCCAACTAGAAGTTAAATTAGCAACAAAGCATTAATCAACTGTCAGAATGCGTTTTGAAATCATGTGTCTCCAAACTGATAATTGAGTTTGCTGGGACCTCTCTACGGTGCTTTTCCCATGCAGTCAACAGAAAGCCATTTTTTGGTCTTATGTTTTCTACAACTGTCTTCTGAATGGCAGTGTAGTTTCCCCCCTGCAGAAATACAAGGGCCTTGTAATTATTTTAATATTTGTATTTGATGATTTCTAAAATGAGGCCAGAATGATAACAAAATCATACTGGGTCTCTCTCCAAAGATAATGAGACCCCAGAAAGTAATAAAGAGAAAGACAGGCACTTCCAGAAATGTGGCAGGTCTCTGATTTGGGGAAGCATTTTTTTCTTGTTTTAATGGGTAAAAATAAAGCACCAAGCTAATAATCAGTGCTGGCCCAGCCAGGGACGCCGAGGAGCAATGCTTTGTTGAGGTGGCAAAGTTGAATTTGTCTGTCTGTACACACACACATAGACACAAGGTTCTGACAGACCAGAGCCTCTTCTCCCCAGATCCCCAGATGTGAAGCCCAGGACACTGGCTGAACCTGAGCCCAGGCTCCCTCTCCGTGTTCCTCTCCTCTAGCCTGACCAGGAGGTCAATATTAGGTCTTTAGAGCCACCACCCCAGGGGCCTCAACCTGGGACACAAGCCCAGAAGCTCTTCCTTTTCAGGAGGCCCTGTGGGCACAGCTCCATAGTCCTCCAGGGAGGCAGAGCTGATGGAGGAAGCTCTCATCCATCCTGAGCTTTGGAACAAATGCCTCGGCCGTTTGTCTCCAAGCAGCTTCCCAGATACCCATTCCCAGGATCAGCGCGTGTGGTCTCCACATAGCATGGCTCCAGCAGAGACAGATGCTTCGCAGCTGCGGCTCATTATACCCTCCCCGTCCTAGCTAAATGTTCTATTCCAGATTTGCTGGATTCAGCACAGGAAAATTCCAACCCTGAACCGATTCTGCTTCTGCCTGAAAAGAGGAGGAGCTGGAGTGGGCAAGATGGAAACCATCTTCTGTCCCTGAGACTGGCTTCTAAGCTCAGGGTAGAGGGGGCTGCTGGGCAGAGTGGGCACATCTGTGGATCCCATGTGTGCCATGGGCAGGAAGGTTGAGGAGAAGAGGCCTGTGAATGACAATTAAACCACTTAAAATGAAACCATCCATACTTTTCTGCACTAAGATCAAAGAAAAAAACAAAAAAAACAAAAAAACAAAAAACAAAAAAACTTCCAAACCCTTGGAATTGTATTCACATATTAAATGCATTTGATCTTACAAGATGCAATTCCCAGTTGGCTACAGAGCACCAGTCCCCGCTCTTGGATGTGTCTCTCTGGGTTTTGACTATATGCTCTAAGGATGGTGGCAGGGGAGTTGTCACTATTAGGCTCCAGGGTTCAACTGGACAAAAGGCATCCTCCAAGTAAACAGGCCCATAAACAGGCCCATAGACAACAGGCCTAACCTTGGGTAGGGCCTTGCCAACCCAGGAACAAGGCTGCCCAAGTGCCAAGCACAGGCCTCCAGATTCAGCGCGCTCAGACTTTCACATGAAAAACATTATCACCGTGGCAAACCTTTTCACTGAGAAATTACAGATTAAAACCAAAACAGAACGTTAACCTGCCGATACTGGCCGAACAGGGCACGGGTAGACACAGGGAACAGCTCTGCTGTGTCCTCATGTCTCCAGTGACTTCCCTCCTGTCTGGAGGACATACACAAAGTACCGCGGTCCAGTCTCTGTCCAATCCAGTATTGCCTTTGGCTGTTTCCCAGCTCAGTGCCACCTCCGTGCCAGGCTTTGGAGGGGGGGGGGAAGGTCAGAAGCAGAAAGTCCCATCCCCTCTGCCAGTATCCTTGTAGGGGCAACTGGTTCATCTCCATATGAAACTTCTGGGTTATCTACTCAGACTGCTCTTTTACCACCATTTCAGTTAAAAGATGATCTTGAGATGGGGCTGGAGAGATGTCTTGGCAGCTAAGAGCACCGGTTGCTCTTCTGGATGACCCAGGTTTGATTCCCAGCACCCACACGGTGGCTCCCAATTGAATGTAGCTCCAGTGCCGGTGATTTGGTGTCTCCTCCTGGCATCTTTGGGTATTGCACACACATGGTGCACAGACACACATGCAGGCAAAATACCCATACACGTCAAATAGAAATGAAGGGAAAAAATTAAAAAGATAACTGCAAAAATTAAATGTTGACAGTTGACACCACCATTTGATACATGTTGCCTTCTTTCAGTGTTTAAGGAAAAAAAACCTCAAAGAATGATAAGTTATTGTAAGAACAAAAGGCATGTTCTTACGATATTTAATAAAAATTATGCTTCTTTTGTCAGTAATTATATAGATTTTTAGGAAGCCACATTCAGAACCTGACTCTATTATTGTTCTCCGAGAATTTACATCATGAAATGGAGATTAAGAAGGCAGATTCCTAATGCTCTTCAGGGCTCAAGGGGCTTGGGCAAATGGGTCTATACTGGAAACTTTTGCATCACATGCTTGTTGTTTATCCCTAAATTATCTGTAAACTTAACAGATGCACAATCAAAACAATAGGACTTTTGTATTTGGGAAAAAAAAAATTACATGCTCATATGGGAAAATGACCTATCAAGCAGCTAATGTAATTAAGAAAAAGAAGTGGAAATGAAAGGTCATTCTTGCACCCCCCCCCCCACTATAAAACATGCTGTTTAGGTACAGGCAGGGGACGATGCATGCTCAAGAATCACCGAATGCCCCTAAATACTGGAACTCTAATGAGAGAAAGACAATCCTGAATAACTGAGGTAAAGATGGATTGTTCAGTACATGCTGCTAGGTGAGGACAGCCATCTAGAAAAAAAGAAAATTGGGGCTGGACCTCACATTAAGATAAATTTCAGAAGGATCAAGCCTTTTAAAATAAAAATAAAACTACGCATGTGCTAGAAGAAATTCAGATTTTTTTTTTAAATAATCTGCAGCAAAGGATTTCTTTCTTAGAAAGGATTACCTTTCTAAGGAAAACAGAAATTCCACAAGGCACAAAAGAAGCTATTGAAAAATTTGACTATGCATATATTACAAAATTCTGCACAGCAAACACCACACATAAAGTTGAAAGGCCAAAGGCAAACCAGGAACAAATATTTGCAATTCCTACCACACAGGCCTAATTTCCCTGGTCTATCTGGAGCTCTCTCAAATGATCAGAACAGGCCAGTGACCATTAGGGCAATGGCCAGAGGCTAGCAGCAGGAAAGGACACAAAAAGCTCTTAACTGCATTTCAAAAAAACGCCCTTTTCAAAGAAATACAAATGAAAACCACACAGAGAGAATATGTCTCAGCTGCCCTCTTGGCAAATGTCCACAAGGATCTTGGGACCTGACTGCTGTGGGTTTGGGGCATAACCAGTCCTCTCACACAGTACTGGTGGGAAAGGCTTGAAGGCAGTCACTGGCAAATTTTTCTACAGTAGTCCCCTTGACCCAACAACTCCATTCTTAGGAGTTTATCTGACACTGGGTTAAATGCAGCATGATTCACTGCAGTGCTGGGAAAGAAGAAAAAGAAAAAGACAAAATGTGCAAGTAGAAGATGACTGAACGGTTTAAGGACTGCTCAGCAGCTAACACATCAATGGAGAAAATGCCTCTAACACCAGGAAGAGAGGAGGAAGAGAGCTGGGGGGGGGTGCATGTCTGCGATCTCAGCGCTTGGGAGGCTGAGGCAGGACCATGGCAAATTGCAGGCCAGTGTGGGCTGAATATGGGACTCTTTTTTTTTTTTTTTGTCTTGTTGTTAAAGATAAAAAGATCAATACAAAAGCCTATGGAAGCAAGACACATGCTGTGGAGACTGGGAAAACAGTTACTTCATTCATTGCTGGGGGGGCGCAGGGTGAGCTGCAAGCAGAGACCCAGAAGGAAGGAGAAGATGCAGCTGAAGCTTTTGGTGTGGCTGAAAGAGGGCACTGCTGAGGATGACTGAAGGTCAGCCCTCTCCCAAAGCACAGAAAAACATGGCCTCCAACGGCTAACAACCTGTCCTGTGAGAAGTTCCCGAGGCGAGGCACCGGGCCCTCTGTCTGCAGGGCGAGCAAGTACCACAAACCCAGACAGATAACCATGTTCTAAATGCTAGAATCTAGAGAACTGTGTTAAAGCAGAGTCTAAGTCTCTTCACGCATGAGGGGCTGGCTGTGAGGTAAGCCCTGGGTTAATCCCTCCCTACAGCCTCCTGACTCACTCGTTCTTCAGGAACCCATGTTATCTGAATGTTAGGTTTCTTGGATGGATGCTCACTTTTTCTCTTCCGTTCCCCATTCTGTTTCTTTGTCTTTTTATTCTTTCTGTAAGAGATGTGAGTTCTTGCTTTCTGCTGCTGTCTACCTACCACAGCTCTCACATTCAATTTTTTCCTCATGCTTCCTTGAAAGATGGGGTACTAAGACACTGACAAGTTCTGTCTGTCTTGGTTCCTGCTAGCTGATGAGATGGTTCTTAAAAACATCACCTCTCGGCCTTGTCTCGTGGGGTGCTCAGTCCCCCCTCCCCCAAAGGGAATCCTCCCATCTCTCTAGAACCTGCTTTGTGTCTGGGGGCCTTTTGGATTCAGACATCAGACCTGGGCCCCACTCCACCCTCAAGCTGCTAGCAGGGCAGAGCAGGACAGTCACATCCTGTGTGAGAAGGGTGAAGTCCGTGGACTTCCTTCCTCCCCTTGTGTTTGCATGCTCACTGGGTACTATGCCGTTTGCCATTTGACCTGGGTGACAACAATGCACCTAGGACAATCTCTACCTGACAGTAACTGTGGCTACCAGAGTCTTACATGTGCAGGCACCCTAGCAATCACTTCACACACTTTCTCTCCTCTTATTGAGCCTATGACATAACTACAGTTTTTCTGCTTCACAAATAAGGAAATAGAGACTTTGTAAGGTAATCACCCTGCCACTAGAGCCAGTGGGCCTCACAGGAACCTCTGTCCTCACAATTTGCAGACTTCCTCCTTTCTGGAGGCCTCTGAACTACACAGTCTTGGGGGAAAGCCTTCACCCAGCTTAGCTTAGTTTTCTACTCCTCCCTTTTCCTTCCCCAAGTTTGAATTCTCACGAGCATCTCCAGTTTCTTTTTTGATCTTACTATCAAAGCGCATCCTTGACATTCCTGAGTCATTCTGGCCAAGATCACGGCCTTCACTCAGGCTGCATCCTCCCTGGCTCTTTGTGGGATTTGGCATCATCTCCAAAGCCTTCCACTCTGGCTGTCACGATATCCCAGGCTCTCCTCCCACCTGTCTCATTGCCTGCCTGTGGCTTATAACTGCCTCCTTCCTCTTCCCTACCCGAGCCATCAATCCAAAGCATTTCTTTGGCCTTACCTGGAGCTGATCTGGAATCCTGGAATTTACCTGTCTGACCCTTAGCTCTGTCACACTTACAGCTGCTCCTGTGTAATCCCCACAGACAAGCCTCCAAACAAACAGCTTTCCCTGAGAGCGTAGCTTCCCTGTCTGCCCTCTCCATTTCTCAACAGCTCTGTGGTCTTGACACTATGGCCTTTTCCCTCCAGTGCCCAGGCCACTCCATAGCCCAGGAAGATACTCTTCCTTCTACCTTGAAGGCCCATGTTCCCTTCCCTTTCCCACTACTGTGAGGTATGAGTCCAACGTCCTTTCTGGGAAAGTGACGCTCCATGTGATCTGACCTCCTTTTCTTCCCCTAAAGATGTGGGACTTGTGGGTATAATCAGGCAGCTGTTGTCACCAGACCATGCAAAGGACCTGGCTAGGAGCTGGCCAGGAAGCAACGTCGGAGATCGGAGTACTGGGTTCAGAAACTCATTAACAAACAAAACCAAAGGGCACAATGGACAAAGGGCAGACTATGTGGCAGGTACAAATGCTAAATAAATAGTGTGAAGTTCATCTATGGGAGTTACAGGAATGGTCAAAGCAGTCACCTTGCTTAACCTGGATGCTGGTTGGAGGCACAGGACAAATTGGATAGGTGAAACGCACTGTTGGAAGACAAAAAGCCAGTTTCCTGCAAGAGTGCTGCTTACACTGCCTTGTGTCCTCACTCACCTCAGTGCCCCATCTATCTGAAGCCAAGAGTCCTGCAGGCCACACAGGGCCCTTCACCAAGGAGCCACGGCACCAACGTCACTCCTTCCCCCTTCAATCTTTCATCCCCGGCCTGAGATTACTCATTCTGATAGTTCATGTTCCTTCAAGAATGTACAAACGCCAGCATGAATTAATTCTGTGCGAAAGAACAGCTGTGTGGAACACAGACCTTGAAAACAATTTTTGTTCTCAAGTCTCTGAAGAACAGTTTGGTGGCTCAATCCCAGAGCTGGGACAGGAGGACTACCCCAAGTTCAAGGCCAGTTTATGCTGCATAGTGAGTTCCAGGGCAATCTGGGCTCCGTAGTGAAACCTTGTTTCAAAAGGAAGAAAAAGAATTCAGTTGGAGAGGAAAAAGATACATGCAGAGTTACTGTTATATTCCTGCCCTTAGGGAAGAGTCAGAGATAAGACCAATGAAAGGGTGAGGAGAGAGCAGTCTACTGTCTTTACAGGTGGTGGTGGGGGGGTGCAGGGGTCTCTGATGAGAGGAGAGAGAGTCCAATATAGAAAAGGTGGGGGGTGGAGTAGAAAAAAGGGGTGCGGGGGTCTCTGAGGAAAGGAGAGAGAAGCTCCCAGGGGATACAGGGGCTTCTGAAGGACTGGGAAGGTAGAGATGAGGAGTATCTTGAGTGTATGATGCACAAGGAGGTGAGTGTGGGTGGACAGAACAGACCATAAGAGTAGATTACCAGATACTACTGATCATAAATATGCTTATCTATTTATTCATAGGACTAAATATCTTTCTTTAAAGCCGAGGAAGGAAAAGTCCACACTGTTATGGCCTGATAATTTCAAACTGAAAAAATAAAGACTTGGGGCTGACAAATGGTTTGGGAATAAAAGGTGCTTGCTGCCAAGTCTTACAGCCTGGGTTCAATCCCTGGAACCCACATGGTAGAATAAGAGACCTGAGTCCTGCAGGTTGCCTTCTGACTTCTACAAGCATGCCATGGCAAGCTGGGTGCAGCGGCACACGCCTGTAATCCCAGGGGAGGCAGAGATAGGCGGGTCTCTGTGAGTTCAAGGCCAGCCTGGTCTACAAAGAGAGTCCAGGACAGCCAAGGCTACGCAGAGAAACCCTGTCCTCGAAAAAACAAAACAAACAAACGAACAAACAAACCAGAGTGCTATGGCATGTGTGTACTTACATACGTACATACACACACACACATACACAATGGACATACAAACAAAAGACTTAATAGGAGTCTTTTATTGTATATAGTGTGAAATCACTGAGCCAGTTTGTGTGATTCAACTGAACACACCAGATCAGGGGCTTGCGGGAAGGACATTTTTGTGTTGCTTGTCACAAGGAAGTCAAGGTGATTATGGCACCTCTTCCTTCCTGGGAGGCCATAGATGGTTCTCCATGAGCCACGGATCTTGGGAAAGGTTCCCCAAATGTTACAGACTTTCAGAATGTGTGGCCCCAGGAGTTAAGCAGCAAGCAGCCTCATCGGATGTCATGTGCACAGTAAGCCAGAGCCCTGGATGGAGACTGAGGGTGTTTCACAAGTGATCTCTTCCACCTCTGTGACTCATTGTGACACAGCCGGCTGCCACCTCAGGTAGTTGAAGAGCTCTAAGGAGGCTCAGTGGCAAACAACAACAACAATAAAACTTCTTAATCTAGCAGTGACCGGTGGCTCAGTATACCTCATCCAAACCTGAGTTTGTACAGGGACAGAGTTCCCTGCAAACTGGGGAGAATACATCGCTGAGTAGTTACCCCACCACCCTTAGATTCTGATCCCAAAGCCACGGCAACCCCAAGGCTCTGCGAACAGGAAAGCTGTTTCCACTGCTGGAGATACCAGACTCCAGAGCCGGGCACCTCATTCACTGTGGCTTCAGACAAAGTACAAATGCTGAGAGAGAGCATGCTCAGTCTCGTCATCGCTAATGACATGCTGGCAGGAAATCTGGAAATCATACTTATTTACCCTCTAGAAATATATTATCAAAGTTGATTTCTGTCTTAATTATACTCCCTGTCTGCGGCATGAGGTATGGTGTCTGCTCCGCTGTAACGAGGACAGCAATGCTGAGAGGCAGGCAGAGAAAAACAGACTGAGATAAAAACTGGTAATTGCTAAATTCCTGGGATCAATAAAACATGAGACGCTGATGAAAGATGGCTATATTTAGCAATTTTAGGCTTCCTGGAAAGCAGGTCTGGAGCAATCAGGCAAATGCATGCTGCAAAGTGGACATAGTCCCAGGCAAGACTTGTAAATGAAACTTAAGGAAAGCAGTGTAAGTAGAGGAAACTTAAGGATGAATGGGAATCCAGGGTGGAGGCTGGCATTTGGTCTGGGAAAGACTGGCAGAGAGGGGTAACTTAGCAACAGAACCCGCAGCAGCAGAAGGACCCCCTAGCCCATCCATATGCACTGGGTTTGACACTGAGCAAAGGCACCAAATGTAGCAGATGCTTCTTTCGGTTTTTTTTTTCTCCCTTTTGAGACAAGGTTTTGTGTAGCTGTGGCTGGACTCAACTCACTAGGTAGCTGCGACTGTCCTTGAGCTCCTGATCCTCTTGCCTCTGTCTCCCAAGTGCTATGATTACAAGTATATGCCAAGACTCACAGCAGAGCTCTGACAAATATAGTTAGGCTTGGTGGACAAGGCATCAAAAGGAGGGATCAAGTAGGAGGAAGATAAGTTTGAGAAGCTTTGGCATGAATGGCATGGCTGCTTTCTTTAAAAAAAAAAAAATGGAGGGATCATAAAAATTCTGGATTCTGAACCTTTTTAGGTATTTCAGGCATCAGCAATTCCTGATAGAAGGAACAGAATGTTAACAAACAGCCAAGATCTAGACCTCAGGCAGAGGCACAGATGATTCCTCTGGTAGGTTCATGTTGGTTATCTCAATTAAGTCAAGATAAGATGCTTCAAAGATGGCAGCACTTTCCTTCCTGTCATGGCCAGCCTGCTCCTAGGGTAAACATCTACTAGAGTATACACGGAGAAGGCAGACAAATATACAAGAGTAACATTTAAGCTAGTTACTGGCAAAGCAATTATCAACCTCAAATGCATATTCATTCCCTCAAAAACCAACCAACTAAACAAACAAACAAAAACCCTCATTATATGACAGAGGAAGATGGTAAGAAACAATACAGCCAACTCATCCTGCTTGTCTGAGTATTAGCATAGAAAGTCACTGGGCATAGTGGTGCACACATTTAATCCCAGCACCCTGGAGGCAGAGACAGGCTCTGTGAGTTCAAGACCAGCCTGGTCTACATAGTGTGTTCTAGGCCAGTCAAGGCTATATAGTGTGAGCCTGTCTCAAAAAGGAAAAAAAAAAAAAAAAAGTCCCATGTCCCAGAACACCTGCCGGCTCTGGGCAAAACTGGAACATCGGGTTGGTCTTGTAACAGACCATATCCCAAGGTCGTTTTTTTTTTTTGTTTTGTTTTGTTTTGTTTGCCTTGAAAGCATGATGGTGATAATAGTTCTTTGAACTGTGTGTATAAGCAATTCTGCAGTGAAGTAACCTCAGCTAAGGCTTCCCATTAGCATGCAGCCCCAATAAAAACAGGTTGAGTGTTCCATCTTCAAGCTTTCCAGGTAACTGGGCCGTGAAGGTCTAAGGCCCAAGGAACAAGTGCATGGGGCCACTGCAGATCCTCTCACAGAATCTAAATATTTGTACAGCTCTTGGAATCGATAAAATCTGGTCAATGAAATGAAGACTCTTGGCAATTAGTTTGTCCTCTGGAAAGGACAAAGCTCCAGTGTTCAGCAGAGGATGGAAGGGCTTAAATCTGAGGAATGTGGGTGAACAAGTGGGAGCTAAGTAGAATTTAAACCCAAGATAATGAAATTCTTCTCGGCGTTAACTCACTATAAGTAAGCTGTGCTAGGTTGAAGAACCTTATCTGAGAGTGGCTAGCCCAGGGTTTGCAGGCTGGTATAGGGATGGCAGGCTAGCCCAGGCTTTGGTATTGCTACTGCTCAGAAAGGGTCTTATAAAACAGAGGCAGGAGGGAAAAATGCAAAAGAGCTTTTTTTTTTAACTTGTTTATGTTTATTTTACGTGCATTGGTGTTTTCCCTGCATGTATGTCTGTGGGTATTAGATCTTAGAGTTCCAGACAGATGTGAGCTACCATGTGGGTAGAATGGAACCCGGGTCCTCTGATAGAGCAGTCAGTGCTACCAACCACTGAGCCATCTCTCCAGCCCCAAGAGTTGGGGTTTATAAATGAAGTCCTCCATTCTTTTGGAGGACTTTTGTTCTGTACCAGAGACATCTGAATCAGTGTTGGGTTTTCTGGTAGGGTACTTCTAATTATTTAAAAGTTCCCTGGCACACTAGGGCAAAAGCACCTTTATTTTGCATATTTCTGACAAACACAGTTAATATATATATATAATGTAGAACCAGGCTTTTATTTGTGGCGGATAAAAGACAAATTATTTTCTTTTAGGAAGAGGGTGCAAATGACAAGACTGAAAATGACTTGAGGGGCTGGAGAAAGGCCATATGCTGCAGTGATCAAGAACACCCGCTGTTCTTCCAGAGGACCTGCGTTTGGCTCCTAGCGCCCACCCTGGGGCGTTCAAACGCCTCTAACTTCCGCTCTAAAAGCTCTGGTGGCCTCTTTTGGCCTTCGAGGGGTCCCTGAGGACAACAGGCATGCATGCACACAGGTGCGCATACATAATAAAATCTCAAATAAGAATCAGTATTGTTTCAGAGAAAAATTAAAAGCAGTTTGTCTCTGCCTTATCAGGAATAATCGCGAAGTGAGTAACGAAGCCATGTGGAAGAAGAGAAAGCAGGGGAGCAGCCACAGTCGAAGCTATGATGAAACCAATTTTCAAAAACGCCTCTAGAGAATGTCTACCAGGTAAATATCGTCAATGCCTTAAGCCCTGCCTCCAACAGCTAAGTCCAAAGAAGGGTCACAGAAGCCTGTGGCCAGGAACTAAAACTGTAGGTTAAGTGGGATGAGAAGAGCGATTCAGTGGAACCTGCTCAGGGCCTGAACTCTGCTGAGTGAGAGCAATAGGGAAAACCAGCAGTGACCCAGGGTGATCTACCAAAGGGCCAGCAGGATTCTGCCATTCTCTTGTGACCGGGTGAAGCAGCTTCCCCGAAGCAGTGTTCCAAGAGGATACGAGGGCACAGGACAGCCAACTGTTGTTTTTGGCATGGTGTTGGAATGGGTGTGACCCTCACAGTCAAGTTTCAGGCATTTCTCAAACCCACTGTGAACAATAACACTCAGTTTTGGGTAACACAGGTGACAACCGGTGACAGGAGAAAGCTATTATATTTTCATCAGAGAAAGCCATAAATGTGGTTAGGGTTCTGGCACACTATGTTCCCCCACCTGGACCCAAAAGGGGGCCTAGATCTTCTTTCGTCCCATGAAGAGGGCAGCTCTATTTTAGGCTTGTCTGTTAGTCCATCATGCTTCTCTTAAACCCCTTCATCTTTAGCTAGAACACAACTCACACAGACACACCTGCTAGAAAGTGAAAAGGCACAGCCCAGCTTCCCACGGGGAAATGTACACACTGTAACCATAAGTGCCACCTGGTGCCAGCGTTCCTTTTCCAAGCTGCACCTGCCAGCAGAGACTTCAGCCAGGGCCCCAGGGAAAGGCTGGGGACAGCAATTCTGCATCTGGGGCTGCCCCAACTAATTTAAGACCAGAAAAATCATTTAACAAAACACATCTCCTCTCAGAGACAGGACAGAGCCTTCCCGGCAAACAGCTTTGTCAGTGCTAAAGGGACACCCGGCTCCCTGGGGCGCCATTGAACAAATTGGAGCCGGTGCAGTTTCCGGGTTTCTCTTAGCTAACGCAGACAGCATCTGCCAAAATCTGACCTCTCTCACCTACATTTACTTGTGGGAAATGAGAGACAACTGATACCAGAGCTAAGGCCCAGAAGCACCACCAGTCCTCTTCTGTCTTGTCAAACATGCGGCTCTTTATCTGGGGTATGTGTACCCAAATTATCACAAAAGCAGATGAGAAGCATCAAAGGGAAACAGAAGTTGTCTGTTGGAGATGGGAGAAGGGCAAGTCTGTCTAAAGGGGAGTAGGTAGGACAGGAAAGTTTTGTTTTGTTTTGTTTTGTTTTGTTTTGTTTTTAAGAATCTGATAGAGTTTGCACTTTTGTTATAAGGGTTATTTATTTCAGTGGGCTGGGGAGGTGGCTCAGTGAGCAAAGGGCCTGCCATGCTAGCAAAAAGACCTGAATCTGGATCCCCAACATCCACATAAAAGCCAAGCCATGGAGGGAGGCCTACTAGAACCAAGGGTGTTCCGGGACAGATAAAGACAAGTGGACTCTAGCAATCATTGGCCACCATCTAGCTTAATTGATAAGCTCCAGGTTCAGCAAGAGACTCTGCCTCAAAAACAAAGATGGAGAATGACCAAAGAAGATACCAGATCTTGACATTTGGCTTCCATATGCACATAGAAACACATGTGTACTTATACACACACAAATACACAAACATACACACACACCTCTTTTACACGCTTGCCCCAAGAAAGGGTATTTTGGTGGAAAACAAAAAAGATTTGGAGTAGCCAGAGGGCAGCAGTCCTGTGGTCAGGCCCTTCCTGAGCTATGAGAGAATGTCATGAGGGACGGGGTGGCCAAGCAAGTTTGGGCCACACTGAAAGAGGCTTGAGTGCTCACCTGCTTGAGGAAGCTGACTCAGGTACTATTATGGCAACTGGGTGGGTCAGAAGCAGGGAGGCAACTCAGGACACTCCCGTGAAAGCTCCAGGGAGTGGCCATACAGCACGCAAATCCTGTGCTGTAGACTTACAGTCTGTAGATTTTACATGCAAATGATTACCCCTAAAGCGCTAAAGAGAGACAGTGCCTGTTTCTTCCACAGCGTGGGTCAGAGAGGACAGACAGAAGACAGGAGATGCCCTCCCCCCACCCCGGGCTTAGCTTCTTTCCTTGTGCTATGGTCTCCCCAGCCCACTAAAATAACTTAGTGCTCCTTTAGCACTGGAGGTTAATGCTAAAGAGCAAATAAAGGAGGTCAGCCTGGCCCACTGGAATAGAAGGAAGGTGGCCCAGAGGGGCTACACTTCGCCCAAGGTTCCCTGGTTAGTAGGCAGGCAAAAATGCTAGATTTGAATCCTAGTTTACATTTCTCTACATACTTTTAATCTGAGCACTTGGAAGGAGAATGCAAGATGGTGAACTAGAGGACAACTCGGGTATATATCAGGTTCACGGCCAGTGTGAGCTACTAGTAAGACCCAGGCTCACAAGGCGAGGATTCAGCTCAACGATAGAGAAGAAAAAGCACATGCCAGAGAACAGGCAGCAGCATGGCAGAGCAAGAGTTAAAACAAGCTACCATTCTGGGCCAGGACACATAGAGCTCAGCGGTAGAGGACTTGCCTAGCACATGAAAGGCCTTTGGGTCAATCCTCTGCAACGCACTCTGTGCATGCACACACACACACACATACACACACACACACTAGAGAGAGAGAGAGAAATATCAGAAATTCTACCGACCAGATTCAGTGGAGGGCACTTATATAGAAGACTCCAGAGATGCTCACTCAAATAGCAATGGCATACCACCTCTGCTTAGAAGAATTATAGATGGGTTTTTGTGGACTTTGTTTACTATTTTTAAAAAATGAGTATATGTTAAATTTTTTATTCTGAAGAAAATGGAGATCTATACACCGACACACACCCCCCCCACTCACTCACCCCAATCTTCTCATTGCTCCTAACTGAGCTTTGGTCTGCTTATTTCACTAAAAGCAAACACTTCTTGAATTGCTAGGTAAATATTGACATGTTGCTAAGTGAATAAAGGCACATCATCCCAGCAAAGCAGCCCTCCTCCAGACATCACAGGACTCATTTGCGATGTGCCTTTGGGTCAATTATTTAAATCAGACTTAAAAGCTGACTTGAAGCTAAGAGGAGGAGAAATCCACTCTACTCTTTACTTTGAACGTTTACCTCTCATCCACTTGTTTGCTATCTGGGTGCAGCAAGAGAGTCTGTCTGGATTTGCATGAAAGTCATAATAAGCAGCGGCCTAAAAGTCAGGCTACTACTCGATGCTGACACTCACTGTGAACCAGCTCCGGAACCTTCCAGCACAGGAGAGTGTTTGTGGAATCTGGAGACGGCTTGTTCCTGGGAAAAAAACTTCAAAGTCCCAGGAGCAGCTTTTACCCACAATAGCCATTTCCTACCCTTAGCTTCAAACACAAGGGAAGCCATTCCGGAAATGTGATGCAGAGAAAGATCAGCAGAGGATGGTGGCTTCCACCAGAGACAGAAATAGACATGCAGGAACTGAAGGCCACCTGGTAGGGGAAAACCCTGCTAAACCCTCTGGTGGGCTAGCCTCTAGCTGGTCTGTGTTCTCCCTTGTACGCTGAGAACATTCTTTGCCCACTTCTCCCAGGGATAAGAAGGGAAACCCACTCTCGACACTAGTTGGCTTAGGTGCCCTTGCTGCCATGCCCAGCTTCTCAACTGTTAAAAATGACAGAAAGAATGAGAGGATCTGATGGCAGAATATATCTGAGAGGTGCTGAACGTCAAACAGGCGCATGCACAAAACTGTGTGGGAAACAATCTGCTAATGTGACATGAACACAGACCAGAATCTAATTAGAAGGAAGACACTGAGTAAAACAAAAACAACCCAAAACCAAAAATAGAATCTTGGGGGAACAGAATCCCTTTGTCCCAAGTCATTTGTCAAGTCGGATGGTCCAGTCTGCCCTGGGTGGGCAGCTCCTGTGACAGAAGAGAAAGTCTTGGAAGTCCATGCTTCCTGGAGAAGCTGTCTTTCATGCCCACCTCCTCAAGCCATGGCTAATTCCTAACAAACATCAACCCTGCCTTTAATCTAGGCATCCTGCACCCTCCTAATAGAGGCTGTGGTGGGAGAAAGTCTGGGGCCTGGTCAGTGACTGCAGGACGCTGTGCTGATGCCATTGGCTCAGGTTGATGTCCCCTAAGGATGGATCAGGAAGTGAGAAGGAGCCAATCATCTCAAAAGTAGTTTTGAGGTCAACACCACAGGCTCATGCAGGAATATGCTCCAGGAAATGAAGAAAGCAAAGGAAGACTGAAGGATGTAATATGTCTGAGTTAGTTTTAAAAGAAAAATAAGAGAAGGAGGCAAGACCTTCTGTGAGCAGCTTTTACTTACACCTGGAGCAAACAGTACAGAATCAAACCTTGAGAGTGTCTATCTGGAGTCTGCGCAAAGGCAGTGTTCCCAGGAAGCCTCCTTCTAATTCAGCCATTCTCAACCTGTGGGTTGGGACCCTGTTGGCAAACCTCTATCTCCCCAAAATATTTACAGTACGGTTCCTAACAGTTGCAAAATTACAGTTGTAAAGTAGCAACGAAAATGATGGGAGAATCGCCACAACATGAGGAAGTGTATGAAAGGGTCGCAGCGTTGGGAAGGCTGAGAGCCGTGGCTCTAATTCCTTAGGAGTCCATGTTGAGTACAAATTTATGCTCATCTGCATAGAAACTGACAGGGTCTTAAACACTGTGGTGCTGTGGTTTGGAAAGGGAGGAGCCGCCACAGGCTCACTTATTTAAACAGTTGGTCCCCAGGTAGTGGTGCTGTTCTGGCAGCCTATGCAACCTGCTGGACATGAGGTCTGGACAGCAGATGGAGGGCTACTGGCGTGGACTGACCCAGGCTCTTGCTTCCTGTCTGCAGACACCAGCCACCTCACACCACTGTTCCAGCCTCAAGCTGTTCCCATCCCCATGCCTTCCTCACCAGGTGACAATGAGAAAATTAACTAAGAAATCTGTTTTCTTCTTTCTTCCTTCCTTTTGTTTGTTCCTTCCTTCCTTCCTTATTATTATTATTTTTTCTGGCTGTCCTGGAACTTGCACTGTAGACCAGGCTGGCCTCGGAGATCAAAGGCGTGTATCACTACCGCCCAGCATAAATTTGGTTTTGAAAAGCTCTCTACAAACGAGGTGACTGAGGAACTGGGACTAGTGGTTCCAGAGAATCTGAAAGCATGTATAAATGTCACTAGCCCGTCTAAATTGGTGTGTTATCCAGATGAAATATAGGAGAAACATTCAAAACACAAGGTAAAATGCTGGAGAATTTTCAATACACAGTTAATGTGCATACCCTTTACAGAGAAGATCTGAACTGCAAATATCGTGTAATAAGAACAGCATCTCTTTAGCGATGGTGCCTGGTGTGTGCAGCCTACTGTGACGGACAATGTCTCACCAGTGTAGTTTCAGACACAAATGTGATGGCATTTATGTTGTGCACACCTTTCCACGAGGATTAAGCAACATCTCTCTGTGAGCCAGGGCATCATAGTCACGACTTTAAGACACTGCATGGGACCACCCCAAACATCCAAGGGCCACATGGAAGGTCCTCTGCCTTGGCTACTAGCCTCTGAAAATCAACCAAATGGCCAGAGTGCACAAAGCAAGAATTCAACTCTCAGATGCCTCTGTTGCCCTCTGTCTGTCCTAGGAGACAGTCATGCACTCGGAGTCACCAACTCCCCAACACAGGGTGGATGGGGAGGCTTCTGCTCTTCCCATCAAGGGTTAGAGATTTGCCAGTCCCGTGCTGAGGAGACACGTATTTGGTGACAATGAGAAAATTAACTAATAAATTTGGTTTTCTTCCTTCTTCCTTTCCTTTCTTCATTATTATATTATTATTACTATTACTATTATTATTTTTCCTGAGGCAGGGATTCTCTGTGTAGCCTTGGCTGTCCTGGAACATGCTGTGTAGACCAGGCTGACCTCAGACGTAAGAAAGACACTTTCTGCACAGCCATACCCCTCAAGGCTCCCAGGGATGGAGAAAGCTGTGAGACACACAAAGAGAAACGGTTGCTCAACTAAAAGGAATGCTTCTGCCTGCGTCTCGGTTGAGCCCAAAGGAAGGCCTGGTTAAGCTGAAGGTGCCAGTGGGAAATTTAACACTGCATCTCTTGGAGCCAGATTGCAAGTCCCTGTGGGGCACAGCTTCCCTTCGCCCCACCGCCCCACCGCTATGATTTCCTCTCTGAGGCATGCCTTTCCCCCTCCAAAACGCAGGTGTGGCCCACGGGGGTCAGAGGAGGGACTCCCTCCAAGTGTGTTCTTTTGGTTAGTGCTCTAGAGACACTTTTTAATGTCCGGGGGATAAAGAGGACCCCACGACAAGACCTCTGTGGTTCCCGGTGACTCTGGATAAGGATGGCTTCTCTGTCTGCAGGGTGGCAAGAGTTAAAATATTCCCCAAGGTTTCACAGCTCCCTAAAACTGTCTACTGTTTTCTTCAAAGTGCTTGTCAGGGATGCTGATGACACCATGCTGTGAAGGACAGAACGTTTCCAAGCAACAGAGATAGGATTCACCATTTAAACACTAGCCAGCTACCAAAACTGTTTTTAACACCGAAGAGGCCATTCCCCATGTATGCCTTATGGATACAACATGAGACCCATTTTGTTTGCTTGCCTTGCCATGGCTGATACTAGAACCACAGACATCACACTTGCCCAGAAAGACCTCTTCCCCCAAGTAACATCCTTAGGCTGAAAGAGGATTCTCTGAGTGTCGCACAAAGCCATACCGAGCGGCAGATGGGGGCAGGCAGGACAGTGCACTCACTCTTTGGTCAGAAGGGGACAGGATTTGAGCAGGAAGCGCGAGAGCCCGGAGTCCTGGAAGTAGAGGTCAGGAGGGGCGGTGGGGCTCTTCAGGTTCAAACAGCGAACGATGACGTAGAGAACAGCAGCCACGGCAGCCAGTTTCACCCCATCAAACACCGCGGGGAGCTCGGGGGTCTCCAGCATGGCATTCATCTTGATCTGGAAAGCAAAGGCGCAGGCCTGGGCTCACACACGTGGCCAGGGCCAGGAGGGCGGACAGCCCATCCTGCTGCACAGGCAGGACCCACTCTGGATATGCTCTGCACATGGCCACAGGGTACTCCAAGGACCCCCACCATCGCCAGACAGCACCAACACCCGGCCAACAGCCCTCGCCACAAAAACAGTTGCAAATGCTCGCTAAGGAGGGTGCCGTGTTCTTCCTGTAATCTCACGAGCAGTTCAGAGGTGAGCAAACTGGAAAACGTACAGTAATAGAGTCTTTGTGAGAGTGGGGAAGAGGAAGGCGAGTCAGGAAGGGCTAGGGTAGCGCTTTAATGGCTATGAACAGCCCTTAACCATTAACCCTCTGTTGCCCCTTAACCCGCTGTAGACTTTACTGGAGCACCAGGTGTATAAAGCGTTGTTTCCCACAGCATGGGACCGTGGGCGCACCAGGTAAAGCTGTGTGGCATGCTGGCCCCACGTCTCAATTCTCAGAGCGGGCTGAGAGAAAGCTCAGCCCAACCCAGCCATCTGCTCCACAGAGTCCACAGCTCTGGAGTTCTTTTCAGACTCTGCTCAGGTCATGGTGGCTCTGGCTCCTGAGGCTTTCAGGCAATGTGAAATGGAGCTAATCAATTAAAATGTATTATTTTTTTTTTTCCTTTCAGGACGTACCTAAATGCAGCTATTGGTCAAAAACTGGGCCAAGGGCAGACCAAAATTCAACCATAAGACCAAAATTAAAAATTGCAATACAGAAAATATATATGCTATCTAATTTCCCACAAACTGTCTTAATTTTCACTTTTAGAGGTAAGTGTTTTCTTGTATACAAAGCAGACACAAACCACTTCAAACCCACAAAAGACATCATTAACAGAATCTTGTATTTCCCAGAACATCAGCTGTGGCCTTAAGAATTAGGCTAACAACACCAACCAAGGACCATGCATGGAGAGGCCCTGACCCCTGCTCAGATGTAACTGATTACCAGCTCAGTCTCCATGTGGATTCCCAAGTAAGGGAAGCAGGGGCTGCCTCTGTCATGAACTCTTGCCCCTGGCAATGCGGCCTTACCAGGGCAAACAGGAAGAGGATCCAGGCAGTCCTGATGAGACTTGACAAGCTATGCCAGATGGCAAAGGAGGAAAACTCCCCCTTTCAGTAGACTAGGGGAAAGGGATAGGGAGGGGGAAAGGAAGGAGAGAGGATGGAACTAGGGGAAGTTGAGGGAGAGGGCTTCAATCGGAATATATAATGAATAAATTGTGAAAAAAATTAAAATTAAAAAAAAGAATTAGGCTAACAAAGCCAGGCACGGTGATGCATACCTGTAATGCTAGAACTTGGGAGGTAGAGACACAAGGATCAGGAGTTCAAGGCCAGCTTGAGCCATGTGGAACCCTGTCTCACAATGAAGTTGGGGGAAGTTAGCACAAAATTAACAAAAAAAGAAAATGTAATTCTCATAGCCCTGGTAACTATAGTAACTGCTTTCCTCAGGGATTTCAAGTAGCCGCTGCTAAAAACAGTTAGGAGAACTCTGATAGCCAACGATGGAGACAAAACAGGTGAAGAAAAATCTCCAAAATGTGTATAATAGACTGAGGACTTCTAAGACCTAGAACAAATCCGGAGGGGCCCTGAAGACTCCTCTAAAACCAAGGTGACACAAACACGGCCCCAAAACACTTGGGAAAATCCCTGTCAAGGTCTTCAGTTTGGTGAGAAACAGATCAAAGGACAAAGACTCTTAACTAGCCTCTTGTCACCAAGACAAAAAGAGAAAAAGAAGTTCTGAAAACTTCCCGGAGGGCCAGCAAGATGGTCCAGTGGGTTAAAGGGGCTTGTTGCCAAGTCTAGTGGGAGGAGAAAAATGACCGACTCTAGCAAGGTGGCCCCTGACTTCCACACACAGACTGTGACAGGAGCACAGCCACACATAAAACAAACGCTTTTTAAAAAAGCCTAAAAAGTTAAGGTTGTCCGTGACCACAAAGCCACATTCAAGGCCAGCCTGGGATCCATGAGTCCCTGTAGTATCGACGACAGCAACAATAATAAATTTAAAAGAAAACATCCCTGATATAATTTTAGGTTTTTGGTGGGTTTTTTGGTACTTTTCATTTTTGTTTGTTTGTTTTTGTTTTTAGACATGGTCTCTCTGTATAGTCCTGGCTGTCCTGAAACTCGCTTTGCTGAACAAAACGACCATGAACTCACAGACGTGCCTCCCAAGTGCTGGGATTAAAGATGTGAGCCACCATGCCCGGCCCTGAAACTGTGTTTTAAAAAGAAAAGCAGAAATGCAAAGTCTACCAGAGTGTCCCAAAGTTTCTCTGATTATGTGCTGGCGAAATGTAAATAAAGTTGAAATCTTTCTGAGGCCTTGCTGGAGTGAGAGCCGAGGCTGGCCACGGTATCTTTCCCAGTCTCCTTGCTGCTCAAGTCTGGTAACTCACCCGGGGCTCCTTCCCTCCCGACAGCCATGCGTTGTTTACCATAACACACGGGAGGTGAAGCAAAGCAAAAATGAGTATTAGCAGCACTTACCTATGTCACTTATTCCTTTCACGGAGAATATGGGTTTTCCTTGAAGAGTTGCACAGCTGGGCCAATCAGATCTGATCTTGTATTCAAATTAACCTAAGGGCTGAAAAGAATCAGATTTAGGGGAGGTTTTAAAGATGGAGAAAGAAACCTTTCTTTTTTGTTGTTTGGAGACAGGGTGTGGAGAGCAGCCCTGACAGGTGTTGAACTCATGACACTCCTCTTGCCTGTATCCTCCCAAGGGCTGGTATCACAGGCCTGTGCCATCACGCCTGGCCAGGAACCTCTTTTAATGGAAACATAAACAGTCTTCCTTGCCTTCTCTGCACTTAGTCTTGGGGTGGGGGTGGGGGAGCACTTTCTTTAATTAACATGTCTGCTATGGTCTTGGGCATTATCACAAAGTGCTGTGGGGAGGCTTTGTGACCCCACCAAGACCTGGGGCTCTCACTGGCTCCTGAGACAGGTTTCTTCTGACTACTGCAAACTCAAGCTACTTTTACTCTTTATCGTACAATACAATTTTCAGCAGTGCTGACAGCATAGGAGTCACCACTGCGACCAATGGCCTAACTACAAGGCTTTAAAGATAGACAGCACAAAAGGAGAGGCATACCCTTTCTCCCAGCCATAAAACAACGGTCACAAGGAAAATGGGAGCCAAGGAAAGTAAAAGGCACAAAACCAAGGTTCCAAAAAAGAAATGTAAACGACTATACACAAAGCTCTGTTCTTCAGGAGTACTGAGCCGTTTACTCCTTCCCGTGCCCTATGAGACAGATGCCGGTATCATCCCACTTTACGGGTGAGGAAGCTGAGACCTACAAAGATAATGTTTGCCCCAAGGTCACAAGGCTGACAGGCAGAAAGGCCAATGCTGATCTCTGACTCCAGTGGCCTTCTTAGCCCCCACATGGTGTGACTTGAAAGCCGAAAAGGCACGGAGAAAAGCAAACAAGGACAGGGAAAGGAGGAGAAACAGAAGACACAAGGCCCCAAATGACTGGTGCACAGGCAGATCTGGGATCCAAGCTCCATTTGTTTCTGATTGACCACATTTAAATGACTCAAGAAAATGAAAGGCAGGTAAAGGAGCGGCTCAACTAAGTGCCACAGCCAATCCTGTTCTAGTCAGATTTCTATGAGCTCTCCATATGCCAAGACAAACCAGCTACAGAGGCCAGGGTGTGAGGAGGCAGGAACAGCAGTGTCCCCAGCCACATCACGGGCCACCTGAGCCCACCAGGCCTGGAGGCTCAGCTGCAGGATGAAAACAAGCCACAGCCTGGTGTCATCTTTGCCTGGCTTAGTCTGGCCTTTAACTCTTGGCAGTCCTCCTGCCTTGGCCTTTTGTTTACTGAGATTACAGATTTGAGTAGCCATGCCTGGCTTTGCCTGGCATTTTGGGGGGAAATTTGTTTACTGGTTGTCAAACATCAGATTTTGGGCAAAAATCTGTACGTGCCGTTTTTCTAAAACAAACAACACAATAACAAAACCCTAAAGAAACAAAAAAGCCAAACCAGAAGATTTGGTAAAGCAGAGCCTGGCATGGCAACAATGACGGAGGTTGAAAAGCAGCTGTTCCTCCGACAGCCTAGTCTGTGACATAGTATATGAAGTCCTTGACATGGATCCCACCACCAATTTAATCGTTTCTGGTACCTGAATCATCCCTATAATTACCTCCTATCATCCTTGAAAAAAACCTATATCAAGTCTAGTCCTGTATAAGTCTGTACTATCCGAATATTTAAAAATATCAAGTATATGCACAAATGATAAAATCATAACAAAGTTTTGAAAGGCAAAATGTCAAAGCTTATAGGATATGTTGTGGTTTGTTTTACTATTTGTTAATTAAAGTCTACACCTTCCTGTAAACTATAAGGTAGCTTTAACAAAGCACTCTTACCTGAGAATGTGCCTCGCTCAGTAAAATACTCCTGGCTCCCTTGCAGCTATGTGAGTCCTTAGACTAAATCCTTGTTAAATCTAAACAGTCTGGTCTCATTTAAAAAAACAAAAACAAAAACCAAAACCAAACAAAAACCCAAAAATCAAAATGAAACAAAACAAAAAAACATAAAAGGCAGTTAATCCTCCTGCCCTCTTCCCTTTCTGCCTCCCTGAAATGCTACATAATATGGCTACAACTCCAGTAGGCATCTTGGGCCATGAATGACTACAGGCCTATTAAAAACAGCAGACTTAGAAGGTGATTTAGTGGAGCTACCATATCAGACCTTGGTCACCTGTCTCAGGATTTCTTTCATGTTAAAAAATAGTTTACATCACTGTTATTTCTAGATGCTTTTACTATACAATTTCCAATGACACATAAGTAAATACTATAAACCTACATCTTTGTGACGCTAGAAGTGTCAATTGCTAGGTGCAAGGTGCTTCAATAGCTACTTGTAAGAGTGTTTTATTTTCAAAGTTCACAATGACTTTATTTTCGTTGCTAGAGAAAAAACTTTCAGGGGTAGAACTCAGTGGTGGAACATGTCTAAAAAGTGCAAGGCACTGGGTCGATGCTTGGTACCAGAGGGAAGGATGGAAAATAGGAAGGGAGAAAGGTAGGCATGCTAGCTAGCTGGCTTTAAGATAGCAACAATAAAATGCACAAAAAAGTTAAAATCCAGGCCAAGGAAAATAAATACTCCAACAAACACAACATCTGTGTATGTGGTCCAGCTAGATGGACTCTGAGTTTTCTGCCCATCAGAGGAGAAAATTCCGTTGGATCAGAGGTTCACAAGGTAGAACGAGTTAACAGAATGCTCTTACCCTCAGATATATGACGTTCACTCAGTGGAAGGAGAGCTTTTCTGGCACAGAGTTATTTTAAAGATCTGCAGGACTTTATAGAGGAGACTTGGATTGACTGACTGTCCTCCTACAACTTTTTTTTTAAATAGTAAATGCAGCAAGGAATTGAAAAATGCCAGGGTTTAAAAAATTCAATTCAGGGCAGGCAATTCCACAGATGGTTTGATTATTATGGCCTAAATGTACAGCCTTGGAATAAGGCTTGAATCTGAAGGTCCTGGGCAGCAAGTCAGTTATTCATGACCTGATAAGGAGTGCTCCCTTAAATCCCGGGGAGCTTAAGTAGCCAACCACTAGCTGGGTGCCTAGAAGGCAAAGAACCACAGTTAAGTACCATCTGTATACAATGGGGGCATTGCTAAGGTTCTATGTATTTTAGGATCATGGAGAGGAGAATAATTAAGCCAGGAAAGGCCTGGAACAGCTACATCCAGAACTGGGCCTCAGAGTATCAAGTCTAGGACTTTAAAGGTATGCATATGTGTGTGTATAATAAATATATACCCTACCTACCTTTCTACTACCTAAATATCTATTTAGGTATTAAACTAGGAATTATCAGACAATTCCAAAATAAAACTCTTTCACATCTACTTCAACTCATCTTACATTTTATTTATGGTGGTTATTCTGTCCGTTTTTCTTTTTCTTTTTTTGCAAATCTGACCTGCCATCTAATATTAAATAGTCTGAACTTTGCCTAGATGTATGAAGCTTAGAATCTCTATGGCCATACTACCCTGAATGTGCTGGAATTTCACCAGATCTTGGTCAGGCCTGGTCAATACTCAGATGGACAAGAAACCAAACTCAATACCTTCAACTATTTTGAGTGCTCCCTGCTTCCATTTTCTGGGCAGATGAAATCCAGCTGAATGAAATAAGCCCTAAGCAGTCATGGAAGGGCTGGTGGGCTGGGTGTGTGAAGAAGGGAAGCCAGCCTTTCGCACCCCACCTGTCTCCCTCTATGTTTCCAAGGACTTTTCCCATGTACCTGTGTCAGTGTTTTCTCTGTGGGTTGCTACACTCCAGTCCTGCTAGCTTATGAGTAAATGTAGGAGCTGTAACTGATAGTATTCTCTTTGTTATCTACATATCATTAAAAAAAAAAAAAAAAGGCAGGGTGCTGCTAAATAGCCGGTTTCTGGTCATTAAGGGCTCTCAGCATTACTGCTAGACTCTAAGACGTGCTTGGCTGGTGTTTCCACCCGTGCTGAAGGCCTGGGCTGTGCCTCCCACGCCTCTCAGTGCTCTCCCGTGGCCAAGAGTATCACTTAGGACAGGGGCCCCTGCGTTGGCAGAGGTCCTGACACCTGGGACCTAGAACCTGTTCTGCCTGGTCATCTTGGAAAAAGTCATTTAGCTTTTTGGGACCTAAGGATCTGAGATGTAAAAGGAGAGGCTGAGATTAGAAGTAAAAAACAACACAAAACCCTGACAGTCTCTTTCAGTTTGAAATGTCTGAGATTCTAGGGACACAATCACAGTTGTTGTCTAAACGCACAGGGGAGAAAAAAAATCTCTCTGTGCTTTGTAATGGAATGCAGCCCCTGCTTTCCTGCCTCAGACCACACACAAGAAAATTCACAGACCTTGAGGCCTTTTTTTCATTATTCAAATCAATTACAGTTATATACTTTGAGCTGTGTCATTTATGCCAATAATTCCATTATGTTACTCCAGTAAGGGTCTCAAAATATCAGCTATTACCATCATCACCGCTAAATTCCCTTCCCTTTCATCTCAGTCAAGTTCTTAAGCTGACACACAGAAATCACACAGAGACACCTGGCTAAGGAACACAAGGGCTCATCAAACAGTGAAGCAGCTCACTGACAATCTGCTTGGACTTCCTCCAACAAGATTAAAACTAATCCCAGGGTATTCTCTTCCCGAGACCTCCATGGAGGAACCCTGTTAGATTTAATACATCCCTGGATAATAGACAGTGATCATCAAGTTCCCCAAAGGGTTCCAGGAAGCTGGGAATGGTGGTACACACCCAGTGTCCCGGGTCTCAGGATATGGAAGCAAGACTGTGGGAAAGCTCCAGGCCAGCTTGGTTTGGAACACAGTGAGATGCTCTTTCTTAAAAACAAAACAAAACAACAACAAACAAACAAGTTTCAAGCTATGTTGCTCCTAAATTTATTCTAACCTTCTTCCATGTTGCCACTAGGTCCCGCAGAGGGTCCCTCCTGCTGAAGCCAAGCCTGCAGGGAAGTCCATGCCTCTCCTCACCCTGACCCACAACTCTAGGCTAGGACACAGAGGCCTCTGGCAACGTAAGGTGTTAGGGGGTCAACAGACAACACTCTGCTACAAAAACATGACCTATGTCTACGCCATTCCATCCTGATGTGGCAAAAAAAGCAGCCGAGACCCTAGCGTGGGCAGCATTAACACCTTTGAAGAGTAAATAAATAGGTAGGAAAAGAGCCAGTGTCTGCCATTTCACTGAGAAGTCAGAGATGCCATATACCACTGGATGTAAGTAATAAGCTTGGAAGAAGATGGCTAGGAGAGAGTCCAGTGTCCACTTCTGAGATGTGTCATTTGCACCTGGAGTTATTGGCCACTTGCATAAATTACTTTTCTTTTCTTTTTTTAAAATTATTTTATGTGCGTTGATGTGAGGGTGTCAGATTCCTTGAAACTGGAGTCGTGAGCTGCCATGGAAGTACTGGGAATTGAAGTGGGGTCCTTTGGAAGAGCAGACAGTGCTCTTAACCATTAAGCCATCTTTCCAGTGCCCTATAAGTTACTTTTTGATTGCTGTGATAAAATACCATGACCAAGGTATTTGGGCTCATTGTTCCAGAAGGCTAGTGTCCATGGCAGTGGAGCAAAGGTGCAGTGGCAGAAACAGGAAGCTGGGGGCTCCCATCCTGAAGAGCAAGCAGGAAGCAGAGACTGAGCAGGATAGGCTCCAGGCTTTAGGACCTCAGAGCCCACCCCTAGTGACACACCTCCTAAACCTTCCTAAACAGTGCCATCAACTAGACCAAATACTCTAAACACCTGAGCCTGTGGGGGACATTTCTATTCAAATCACCACACGCCCACAGATGGGAGATTCTCAGAGGAACATCCAAGAGGTTTTGAGATTCGGCCTCACCTATGGAGAATGGGGCAACCCCTGACAACCTGGGTCCCACTCCCAGCAGCTCTAACAACCCTGGTGGTTGGGCATCTCAGCCAACAGCTCACAGAACATGTCCACACAATCCATATCCTTCTCCCTCAGAGTCCAGGGAGGATGGAGTGTTCCACTCATGTGTTCTGGCTTTTGAAAGACCCTCCTTCTGGCCCACCACTACCTCAAACTCCCCAGCAATGAGAAAGCCCTAGCAATTGCCCCAATTCTCATTTCAAAAGTTGCCAGGAGGCATTTATTTTTCAGCATCAGCACCGAGTAACGAGCTGTTTTCCTTTGGTAACTGCTGTGGCTGACTCTTGGGGCCACCCAGGGAGATCAGAGCAGGTTTCCCATGCTGGCATTGCTGGAGCAGAGAGGCTGAAAGCTACAACTAAGAAGACTCCTCACGAGCCAACCACAGCGAAACACGCACAATCCCAGAACTCTGGAGCCAGAGGTAATGGAGACAGGAAAATGTTGAGTTTGCAGCCAGTGGCAGCTATAGAGTAAGAATTTGTCTCAAAACCAAAACCAAACAAAACGGAAACTCAAATAAAACTCAATAAAGACACACACACACACACACACACACACACACACTTACCGACTCTGACGGACATCTCTTGCAGATTAGATCCTGCAAGATGAAGGACTGTATAAGCCCACATATGACTTGATTAAGTAGAAGGCAAAATATATTTACGGTAGAAAACTAAACATATTTATGTTAACGTTGTTTCAATTTCATTAAAAATTCAGACCTTGAAATCCAGCTCCCCCCCCCTTGTTTTTGTTTGTTTGAACTCACGCAGTAGTTTTATTTAACTGTATTTGTCTACAGAGTCATAAGGTCATAACCTGCTGATGTTTTCAAGAATGGTTTCTGAGTTCCCAGTCAAAAACAGGGACTGGAGAGATGCTCAGTGGTTGAGGTCATTTGTTGCTCTTTCAGAGGACTGGGGTTCAGTTCCCAGCACCCACGTGGAGGCTCACAACCATCCCTAACTCCAGTTCCAAAGTATCTGATGCCTTTCTGACCTCTGTGGGTACCAGGCATGCACACAGTATGTGTGCATACATGCATGCAAAATGCTCACACACAAAAATAAAACAAACCTCAGAAGGAGTTCTCCCTCACCCAAGACAAGGTTTCTTTGTTTAGCCTTCACTGTCCTGGAACTCACTATGGAGACCAGGCTGGCCGAAAACTCACAGAGATCCACCTGCCTCAGCCTCCAGAGTGCTGGGGAAAAAGACGTGCACCACCACCACCGCATGGCTCGAAGGGAATTTTTAAAGAAAAGCAAGAGCATACAGACTTCACATGGAAATGTCAGGAATGGCTACTCACCCACCAGCTTTCACAAAAGAAACTCACTAACCTAAAAATATCTGAAAACTGAGTCACCACTTAAACATGAACATTTAATTGGGCACTTTGCGCTGAGTGAAACGCTAAAGAAGCTGGTCCCTCCCGATTGCAAAGAAGCTTGCGGGAAGAATATGCCGTGCCCTAGAGAAGGATGGAGAACGCCTAGAACCTGCCTCTCCCCCATGCAGAGATGTTCTCTATCATAAAGAAACCAACCCATGCCGAGAAGGAACAAATAAACAAAACAAAAGCCAGCTGTTTCCTCTAGAGATATTCCAGAATCTTCAAAGGGGACATTTCTAAGAAAACATTGTAATCGGATATTCAACAGCTCCAAATACTGTATTTTTTAAAATCTATACTAAATTAAACTCTAATATCAAAGTGAATTCTCAGTTTACCAGAACTGGGCAAACTCCACTGCCTTATTTGCTTCATGGACAGACCCCCCCATCCCCTCCTCCATCTCCTTTCTTTCCTGACAGTCTCATGCATTCCAGGCTGACCCAGAACTTACAGAGCAGTCAGGGCTGACCTCGAATTCCTGCTCCTCTGGTGCCCACCTCTCAAGTGCTGGGATTACAGGCATGTCTCATCATGCCCAGTTTTACATTCAGGGATCAAACTCGGGGCTTCGTGCATGTTAGGCAAGCATTCTACCAACGGAGCTCCATCCCAAAACCCATTGCCTAGATTCTTTTTCTTCAGAGAAGGGTTCAAGTGAAGAGAACAGCTCAGGATCTACAGCAAAAACCAACTCAGGGAATGTCCTGGGAGCCACACAGACCTGCCACTCTGCAGAGAAGCTTCTAAGAAAGGGGAGATCTGGGAGCCAGAGGGAGCCAGAATGTTATGAAGTTGAGAATCTTGCATCTCACCATGGTAAGCATCAAACAGCACATTTGCATGGAGATCTGACCCATGTGCCAAGCCCTTCACCTCCCCACAGGGAAAACTGACTCATCCCATTCCCCCCTAGGCCTGCTGGAGCTGAGCTCACTCTGTCCTGCCCTTCTCAGTTCTGTGGCTCTTATGATAAATTCTACCTCTGGGCCCTTTCATACAAGGCTAGATGGTAATGACAGCTCCAGGGTCTTTATCCTTCTGAGTCTGACGGAAGTTCCCAGGGCAAGAGAATGTAGCATGCACAGGACTGCAAGGCATGCTTCTTCAAGCTGTAAAGTACCTCGGAAGCTATGAGTAGAAAACAAGAGCCTCTGCCAGTCTACAGAAGCAGGCTTAAAGGTCACATGAGCTCCATTGAAACCAAGCCTGAGACAACAGGTGTGAGCAACCAACACACTGACTGACACTGAGGCCCCGGGCCTAACAGTGAAAGAAGGCTAGTGCGGAATAGATACACTTAGCCTCCTCTATCAGTCCCGTGGATTCTGAGAACTGAAACCTCTAGAGCACAGCCCAAGTGGTAAGACCCAGAAGGGCTGGACTCGGTATCTGAGGGATAGCATTTGTGTCCTCTGTACGTCTACCAATGGCATCTAGAGTTGTGCTCCCCTGAGCACGCTTTGCAGTGCAGCTTTGGGTGGGTCTCTTGCTCTCTCTGGAAGTTTTTAAGACAGTTTGAGAGCCCACACGAGCTATCCGAACAACACAGGTTTTAGGATCAGAGGCCCTGGCTTCGAGTCCCGAGTCTGCCAGGTAATCTTAGGTAAATCATATCAACTTCATGAGTATAAGTTCCTCTACAGGCTAAAGAGGGAAGAACCTGATGGGTTAACTACGTGGGTTAAAAATGTTTTAAAATTATAAACTAGCTACAGACATATGAAAGGCTCACAAAACATTTTGAACTCCTTAAAGGACTGCCGCTGTAATAACTTCAGGGTTAGAGAACTGTTGCTTTGAAAGCGACAGAAAGGGACTTTTAACACACATGGCCAGGCATCTGCCTCGGCAGCCCTGAGTTCTGCTTGGTGGACACTGAACAATCTAGAAAAAAAAAAAAAATTCAAAAGGAAGCACACTGGGTTGGTATATTTTGGGGTTTGAGCTAAATGGATCGCTTTGCCAAATAAAGAAGTAGAAGTAAGTTCACACCCTCAAATGTTCCTGTCTCCTCATCCGTCCAATACAAACACCCTACTGTTGTTCTGGGCCTCGCTCTCTCTTGCCTCCCACTCCAGAAGCAAAATTTCTCAGCCTTTTTAAAGCTGGAGGGGGAGTCCCAACTGCCAACCCTTAGGCTGCCAGTGCCCTCCTCTTTTGACTTTTGTCCAAATTCAGTTTTGCCTCTAACCAGCAGCACCTGCCCCAAGTCCTGTGACATACACTGTACTGAAGAACAGGGAGGCAGGCCCCTGCCGCATGGCTCTGGAGGGCCCTCCCAATGCCCAAGCCTTGCCACTTTAGTGTCCTGGGAGGTGAGAACGCTGCCAGCAAGGGAGATGACCTCAACAGAAGTAGGGCAAAGCCATCTCCATCATCAGGGAGAGGACATAAGCACTTACCGAAAATTCATCACCTGCTTTAAGTGGTCAAGACAGTGCTTTGCAAATGAAAAGGACAGAGCCTCCTGGAGAGGCATTCATACCAACCCTGAGAAGTGTTCATGGCTGCTGGGGAAGGGGGTGATACTTTACAAACTACACCCCACTCTGTCATTCTACCCTAATCCCACTGTATCTGAGGCCTTGGCTTCTATCTTAGCTCTGTGGGTTTTACCTGAGAAATGTAATATACAATGTCCGTAAAGGAATGGACAGTGCAACCTGTAGGGAATACGAACTGGATCCTGAAGGGCTGAGGACAAACCCTGGAAGAATTCAAACAGAGGAAGCAGTGGGAAGGAGACAGATCCTCGAGGAGAGACAGAACAGGAGAGTCTTAAACGGGTTTGTACAGACATCAGGGTCACAGCTGAGCAGAGGCTCAGAGCGTGAAGCAGACAGAGCCAGAGGGAGAGGTTTGGAGTGGGGGACCATGAGTCACTGTGGAAGGATGCTTTGACGCTCTGTTTACAAGGGGAATCCAGGAGTCAGCCTGGAAAATGGAGCCACACAAATGCTGTCACGGCAGTGGGCAGTGAGCTTTGTCTAGCCTACTGTTCATGTGAGGGGCTGACGTAAGGCTAGAGGTGTGAGGAACATTTACTTGGCTATGGGAACGCTCGTCTCTGTGGGGACACGTACTCGCCATTTGAAGCCATGACAAGTCCTGGATGGCCTCGAACTCATTTTGTAGGTTCTTCTGTATTGGGGGCCTAGCTCTTCTAGATTCTAAGACCACAGTGGCCTGCCTACCTTCACATGTAAATGCCAATCACGACTCGAAAATTTGCTAGTCTCATCTCTTCATAAGAATGACAAATCACCTCTCATTAATATCTGCACTGGGGATTCCAGCCAATGCCTTTCTAATGACATCTTCCTATCTGACATTCTACACAGACGGAAACTCTCGGTGCTGAGCACATAGTGGGTCTCTTGTAAACAGATCGAACATGCAGGAAAGACTCAATTAGGCTAAAGCACCACCGTGATCCCTTGCCAGATTATTCCATTAGGCTGAGAGGTGGGCAGCTGCCTTGTCGCTGTGCCCTAGAGAGAAAGCTCAATGTGACCTGAGCTGGCAGCAGCTTTTAGGTGTTTTAAAGAGCATCTTGAAGATCTGGCAAACCATTTCTCCGTCCAAAATGAAGGTTTTCAATTTTCTGTCATTCAGAGAAGCTACTGTTCTAGGCTCTATTTTTTTTTTTTTCTACTCTCTTCCTTGAGTGACTAAAGAATATCTCAGTAGGCCAAAAAGCAAGAAATCTACTTCAGACATGGCTGCCTCACAAATAAAGACAAGCCACAGAGGAAACAAGCTGTTGTAGGTAGAAGGAAGGAAAGGCTTCAAAGGGAACGGATCTGGAAGCCTCCCCACAGACTGGAAGGATCTACCACAGACCTTCAGGAGGCTGTGTTGAGAGAGTCAGCGCCAGGACTCTCTATAGTGTTGTCTAGAGGACATAAGCTCATCTGAATAGCACTAAATCCTAGGCTAATCCAGACAAAGAGGCCAGTCGGATTATAAAATAAGCTTCCTTTTTAGCATCCGAGAGAAACAGAAGTCCTTTAGAACAATCCGTATCCCAAAAGATTTCCACTTACTGAGGGACTTCTCTGGTTGGTAGTGCTGGCGGGGTAGAGAGGCTACTCTTGGGCTCTCGAAAAGACAACTTTGGCCTGAACTGCAGCTGTGCACACTACTTACGTGACTGTGGGCAAGTTTCTTAACCTCATGGTACCTCATTAAATGGGAAAAATAGAACCTTCCTTGAAGGGTCATTGAGAGGCTTAAGTGAGGGAGACAGGGCGAAGTGCCCTACGCCAGAGCATCCTGCTATTATGAGTTTAAAGATACAAACACTGTGCAGACTTGCCAATGGCGTCCTCTCCAGAGAAGGCAATGAAAGGGCTTGCTGTAGCCACCAACACCAGAGGACCTCATTCCAGAACCAAATGGCAGCTCCTTCAGCTTGGCTAGACTACTGTCTGATCTGCCTGGGGGCCATCACCACCCTCCTACCTCAACTCACCCAGGTATCAAGGCAATGATTGGCTCTTGTATGTGGGAATACCTCACACATACATACATGCACACACACACACACACACACACACACACACACACATATATACACACCATATATACATACTTACTCACATTCAAATGCACAGTGCTTCCCCCATTGCAGACAACTAGCTTCTCCATCACCCATCCAGGCCTGCCCTGGGATCTAGAATCACCTTTGGCTCTAGCATCATCATCTTTAACACACTATATCTTAAACAAAGGAACAGACTGGATAATGGGAATCGTTCCAGTTTATCAAATGTTTGTGATGTTAATACATGCTCTCAATGACTCCTCAAACAAGGCACAAGATGCATTTGTGTTGACAGTAGGGGCCAGCTTCGTTATTTACTACTTACAAAGTGTACGCTCAGACATTACCTCATTTGGTACTTGAAACAGCTTTGAGTGTTAGAATATAAGCAAGGAAACTGAGGCCCGGAACCCCTCCCTGTGCTGGGCCCTGGGAAAGGCTCTAGGAATATGGGGTGGGGAAGACAGAGGAAGACAGATGGAGCCCCCCCACATCAGCCCCCTTGACAGGAGCTCTCTAAGGCCTTTTTTCATTCAAAGATAGACATGAAGACATTCCTCCTATGAGCTCTATCTATGGTGACAATGCCAGTGCCATATCCTCCCTCCGTGGAGCTAACCTGTAATGGATGGTATTAATGACAGACCAAAGGAAATGGGCTATTTTCTAAATTGGAAAAAATATCCTTGGCTATCTTCTCCTTGGCATTTTCCATTGTTTCACTGTTCAAAAGGACACATTTTTTTTCAATGGCATTGACAAGAATGGGTGAGCACTAGAAGAGGGAATCGCAGCCAGAGTACTTGGAGGCTGAAGTTTTACAGTATGAACACAATTCAGGCCACCTAGGTAGTGTGGAGCCAGGAACACTGCCAGCCTCCTTCCGGCTAAGCACAACCGATGGAGAGGTACATGGTGCCCGAGTCCCCTGGAGAGGTGCTGACGGCAGAGTCCCAGAATCATCCTCAGTACAGAAAAAGCTCCATAAGCATTTGCTGAACTCATGAAACCAGTGGACATTTCCCCCCATCGAAGATTCCAATCACATCACAAAATCCTAGGAAGGTTGCGTTCCCCTCCACTTCTAGGGATAAACAATGTCATAAACGGATACACAAAAAAAGCAAAAGGTTGCCAAATGATACGTGTGGCGATCTGCTAAAATGTATCATTCCATGTTACCTGGACATAAGCAAGGAAGAGGAAAGCATGGACAATACGCTATAACTATCTTAAAAAGGAAAAAAAAGGGGGGGATATTAATGAACACACAGCTGCTGGCCTACACATAAAACACAGCTAAAAAATATAGAGGCACTAGTAATGGTCATTACTTCTGGGAACAGCCTTCAGTCTTGACTGAAATGTGCCTGCCCAAGTGGCACTCCATCAGTGCACTAAAGGCAGATAAAACCCTCTACAGCACCAAGTACCGAGTTTCTCCAATAAGCCACGGAGGGAGGGGGCCAGGAAAGGGGAACCTATGACGCTTAGGAGCAGAGTGCTTGCCTGCGGTGTGCAAGAAGCCGGGCTTGGTGGTGCCCATGCAATTCCTGTACTCAGGAGGCTAAGACAGGACAACGGTGTGGGCTTCAGGCTAACCTGGGCTATACAGTGAGACCCTGTCCCAAGTAACATCAGCCTCAAGGCTACAAAGAGACAGCCATAAACGGCAGAACAATGATCTGGAACTATTACAGTCGGGAGGACAGCCAAGCTTGGGCATGTCCGGGGGGTACGGCCACACAATGGCTTCGCTCAAGGAATGGTAACAGGCTCGGTGTTAAAGTGTTAACAGATGTGTAATAAAGCAGCATTCTGAAGAGATATCATGGAAACACTTACAGATGCGACGATATGATGTGTGGGGTTGACTTTAAGATAAACGTGGGTTGAGGCAAGTAGCTAGCGTATAGGAAACTCCACTACTCATAAGCTGGTGATGGGCCCTGGTGCCATGGGGGCTCACGACACGATTCTCTCTATTGGACAGCTTGAAAATTTCCATCACAAAAAAGCTAACAAATTAGCGAGCAGTTATTTAGTAACAGAGCCTTGGGAGCCAATGAACTTGGTAGCCAAGTTCACCCCCAGCTCTCAGCTCCAGTCAAATTCAGGGCACTGGCCCCTGAGCTCATGTGTCACCATGACAAATAAACTTTGGCTGCTGCCATTTTTAAAAAACTATTTTTATTTCAGGTGCGCTGGTGTTTTGCCTGAAGGTGTGGGGTTCCCTGGAACTGGAGTTACAGCTGTGAGCTGCCATAGGGGTGCTGGGAAATGAACCCAGGTCCTCTGGAAGAGCAGACAGTGCTCTCAACCGCTGAGCCATCTCTCCAGCCCCGGCTGCTGCCATTCTGACAACGTGTTCAGGCCATGCAAATGCTTTATTTTATCTAATTATTATTTATCATCTTATTTCTTCATTTGAAAAGTTCCTGCCTCTTTTCTGTGCTAAACCCATCTCTGTATCTTTCTCTAGAATGGGGTTTCCTGGCTTCAACTCATCAGGATTTCACACACACAAATGAGGGGTGCCAAGGCTCCACCCCTCATTTTATTAGTAATCTCAACATTTCAGGGTGGGCCTTTCAAGTGTTTCCTAGTATGTTTACATAAAATAAAGAAGACTGAATGTTGAGCATTTATCTAGTTCAGGAAAGTTAGATAAAGGTCAGGGTTAGCACAGAGCGCTGATGCTACGGAGGCGAACAAACAGGACCTGAGATCTGAAGAGAAGTCAGCCGTTTGCACGCTACATCATGGGCTTAACAGGCTTATACTCATGCTTCAGAAAAATGTGCACGTAAACACGGTCAAAATGCCGGTACCTAGTGTTAATCCTCACCTAATGTTGCTGAGCTCAGGTCTCAGCCTCCTCCCACCTCTCACTTCTTAAGAAACTCAACATGGCATCTGGACCCCAAGGAGTTAAAGAACAAATTCCTCCATCAGTTTTGTATCTCACATGGTAGAAACCCACCGTTTGTACCACCAAAGACACTAGATCTATAAGCCCATCAAAAGGTACCAGTTTTAGAGAAAGCTGGACTGAATGGTCACCCTGGTTTCCCAATACTGCTTAAGGAAACGGAAACTGGTGAGACCACTTTATGGATAGGCCCTCCCAAACGCCACAATTTCAGTAGCCATCAGGACAGTTTTTGACCTGTGGAGAAGAGTCTCTGTATTCTTCTTTTTCCAGACAGGGTTTTCCTGTGTAGCCCTGGCCGTCCTGGAACTCGCTCTGTAGACCAGGGTGGCCTCGAACTCACAGAGATCTGCCTGTCTCTGCTTCCCGAGTACTGGGGCTAAAGGCGTGTGCCACCACTGCCTGGCTGGACTCTGACTTCCTTAGATGCTAACATATTTGCCAACAAATTTATTAATAAATAAAATGAGGGTGATAAGTGATGAAGGTGATATTAGGTTTGCTTTCCTTATTTGAAAAAATTTGAAAATTTGGGTGAGCTAGTATTGGACTTCCTGGTTTGTTGGTGTTTTGCTCTGTTTTGTTTTTTTAACTTCCCCAATGACATGACCAAGGAAACAGTACACAAATAATTGTTCAGAGTGAACAACTCGGGGCTACTGGTTGGTAGCCTCTATCTCTTTTATTGGAGAGAGGAGGGAAAAGGATAACTGATCACATACGTAACAAGGACCCTGTGTACAAGCTGAGGGGCACCATGGATGCCCAACAGTGAGCAAAGACCAGGGAGATGACTCAAGGCTGGCCTCACCAACTAATATCTTCAACATTCAATCACTTCTAAGGTGACTCTAAAGCAGACTCAGGCAGAGAAAAGCAAGATGGAGGCTGAGGTACATTCAGAGAAAACCCAAAACCCAAACGCAAAATCTGTGAACCACAGAAGACCAAAAGATTGTATTTAAATCAGCGTGGTTATTTAGAAGACAGGTGTAACCACAGGAAACTCAAATGTGAAGAACCAGGAACTCTCTTCTTAGAGCTAGGGAAAGCTTTAGTAACCAAAGCTGGCTCAGATCACGTGGGAGTGGCAAAATGATTGGGAGATCCTGGGAAACACTTCCAATCTGATCAACAAAAGTTATGTACAACCGGGAACAATTGCTGATGATTGTAATCCTGGCACTCAGGGCAGCAGGCAATCTCTATGAGTTCGAGGCCAGGCTGGTTTACAAAAAAAAAAAAAAAAAAAAAAAAGGCATATATAGATTTGGGGACAGTGGAAGTTGCCAGAGCTGGTTCTTCCTGAGACAAGAGAAAAGAGGCGTGGTGCTTATTAATGCTCCCCAAACAGGAAGTCCTGAGGGGAAGGGCAGGCTGCTGTTCAAAGGTGAGAACACAGAGAAAGCTGTGGTGAGGAACACAGGGCCAGACAAGAGAAGCTGGAAATGAAGCCCTCCAGGAAACACAGCGAACTGCCTCTGGCATTGCCAACATGTTCTGCCAAAGGGCACAGCTGGGGCCCAAGGGTTTGTGTGTTCCTCACTCTCCAGTGCTCTGGTTCTCCTTCACAGGCTAAGAAGCCTCCTGCCTCTCCAGGCATTATCTCAGGCTCAGCGTCTTTCCTACTTCCTAGTGAGGGACTAGGAGCCAGCCAGGTAGACAGGGAAAGGGGTCACGGATAAACAATAAAAAGGCAAACTTCCAGCTTCTTCCTTACCCTCCTAACCCAACAAAAAGCCCTGACAGGTATTATCTCCCACCAACATTCACCCCTTCTGGCTCAGGCTGGTCCTGAACATGCTTATCTGAAGCTGTGGGCCTATCAGCTCCCCTTTCTTTGTGTACCTTAACCAATCCAACATAAGGGGAAGGGGCCCCATCCCAGGCCCAGAAACACAGCTCCCAGCCCTGGGGTGGGGGGTGTTGAGGCGTCGTCAGAATGCCCTCTCTACACTTTGTGAGCCTTCTTTCTGTGCACTGGTGTGTGTGTGTGACGTGCATGTGCTAATCCGCTTTTAATAAAGTTTGCTGCCTATTGCTGCCTGCTGCATCTGAGATTCTTCCCCCTGCCTTTTAATTCTCTAATTGGTGGAGAAAAGGAGCCAGACCAAGACTCTTAGGTGGTAGAGTAGGACAAAGAGAAGAAAAACATTTGGTTCCAAAACTCCTGCAAAATGCTTTAAGATGCCTGTGCAGAGCTGCTGCTTAGACAGGAGGGCTTCCCAGCACCCTCCAGGTCAGAAAGCAGGAGCTAAGATAGATGGCCTTCATAAAGGAGGACGAAAGCTTGTCTCATCTTGCCAAGAAAAAAAAGAAGTGGAAAAAAAGCCTGGTTTCAAACAGTTCGCACAGCGAGTGCCGCCATGTATGTAAGAAGGGTGGGGCATGGCGTATATGGCAGATGCCCAGGGCAGAGCTCAACTCTGGAGGGTGAAGAAATTAGTAACACTGGCTGGTTGTCTCTAAAGACTAAAATCAAGGTGGAGGGATCAGGACAGAGGTGCATTTACTTCCTAATCTTTGCACTTTTCAAATGTCCTCTCTCAACAGTAAATGTGTAACCGACCCTTCCCCTCAACCAAGACAGAGTCTCACACATTGTAAACCAGGCTGACCTGGAACTCACTGTGTAGCCAAGGCCAATGCTGGACTCAACGGCAACCCTCCCGGCCCAACCGCCCAAATGCTGAAATGGCTGATGTGAGCCATCACACTTGCCTTTGTATTTATTACCCACTACAAAACAAAACAAAACCAAAAAACCACCCAACTAGCCAGAATGGCAGTTTCCAAGAGTGACATTTCTCATGTAGATTCACTATTTTGTACTTTTCAACATGTATGTTTTCTTCAAATAGGTTTTCAGTGGCCAGAAAAGTGGCTCAGCAGATAAAGGTGGCCGTCGAAAAGCCTGGCAACCTGTGTTGGATTCTAGGATCCCATAGGGTGGAAGGGAGAGAGCAAAGCCCTGATGCTATCTAACCACTACATGCTCACGATGGCAGGAACCCACTCACATACATAAATACAAACACAGCAAATAACTGTACAAACTAAAAACAAAACAAAACAAAACAATAGTGACAAAAACCATGCCGGTCATGGTGGCTCACACCTTTAATCCCAGCATTCTGGAGGCAGAAGCAGACGGATCTCTGTGTGTTTGAGGTCAGCCTGATCTACCTAGCAAGTTTCAAGTGAGTAAGAGCTATACAGAGAGACCTTGTCTCAGAAAACCAAACCAAACCAAACACCAAAATCTGAGTTAAGAGCACTGTATTTTAAAATTTTAAATAAAAGCGATTTTAAAACAAACTAGCTTTGTGTAATAAGGCAGATAAATGTAACTTGCTGGTCTGGTTAGCAGTGTTCCTGACATACACCAGGTGAAGAATCTACTGAACTAACAAAGCTCTACTTGGCAGGGGGTGTAGCTCCATCGATGGAACCTGTCCCTGGGTTCCATCCTCGGCACCATGTAATAAAGTGGCACACTAATTCAAAGGCCTGTGATCCCACCACTCTCCAGAGACAGAAGCAAGGGTGAGCAGGCAAGGCCATCCTTTACGGTGGCCAGTTCCTGGCTAACCCAGGCTCCATTTAAAGAGAAAAGGCGGAACCTAGGCAAACCCATGCTACCAATGTTCAATTGATTCTCTAATCAATTCTTTACCTGACTGTTGCCTAATGATTATGAAAGAGAAGAAAATGGGTCTCTGTGTCACACATGCTTTGTCCAACTGGCCCAGAACACACACATGGGTGTAACAGTGAGGTTCTTCATCAGCCTCCAACAGCCATTTTATAAGCTGAAAAGGTTTTATTCCCATACATGATGCCCTGGAACCAAGAAAGCAAAAATTAATCTGTAGAAACACGATCCTTAAAAGAAGACAGTATGGTGGCTGGCTATGCCTGTAATCCCAACACTTGGAGGAAGAGGCAGGAGGATTGAAAGATCAAGGTCATCGTTTGGGAACAGTGAGTTTGAGGCCAGTCTGGGCTACAGGAGACCTTGTCCCAAACCCAAACCAAAACCAGTGGTAATGGAAAATAAGTTCATGTATATTATCAATGCTCAACAGAAGCACAGGGACCTAAAATGGCTGTAATCGCTGGGCATCAGGGCTGCATGCCTGAAATTCCAGAAGCTTGAGGTTGAGGCAGGAGGACCATGAGAAGCCAAGCCTGGACTGCCTATGTAGACCCTGTCTCAAACACCACCACCACCAAAGAGAGGGGTCAAAATACTGGGCCGTGAAAGGCGTTGGTATAATCCTAACCACAATCAAGAGGTTCCCCAGCCCTTCCTGTGTTTGTTCCTGGGATAGCCAAGATGAAATAGAAAGGCTTAACAACACCTCATGTCCCGAGTCATCAGCTCTTCAACTGGTCAGTGAGGGTTCAAATCCTATATCCAATAAAGCTCCCAATACTGTAGGTTATGCCCCTGGCAGAAATTCTGCCAGACGGGATTCCACTGTACTGGAAATGTCCATCTGCCAGAGGTTTTCACAGAACCAGATTTTAAGCGGGGGGAGAGAAGGGGAAGAATAATTTCCTCTGTCTGAGACAAGGCCAGAGGTTGTGCTATGCTCTAGGGCAGGAGCTGTGGGCCGAGGGTGGAACCTCTGTACTGTATAGTACAGGCTCTAGATGACCAGGGGAAAGGTGTGAATTTGGGGAAAAGGGAATGGCAGTGACTAGGAGTCCTTCTGTTAGAAGGCCAAGGAAAAAGAACAACACCGCAAAGAAGAGAAAACCATTCTTTTGAAAGGGCTGGGTGCTAAAGATCCAAGGCAAAAGCCCCAAACTCAGGATCCTAGTCCTAGGTACCCATCAGTGAAGATCAATCACCTCTGGTGACACCTTGAGAAGGGGCAACCACAGGGGACCGGGGTTTCTGCCAACTTCAAAACAATAAACAAAGACACAAGGGTGGCAGGCATCTCTTCATTTACAGAAAATTGCTCCCACCACCACACACACACGCGCACGCTCTCTCTCAAAGGGCACTTTAATACAGGTGAATTCAACATCTCCTTGGAACCTAACTTCAAAAATCATCAAAGGGGGATGAATGGAATGTCTCCTAAAATGAGAGGAGAAAGACCATTCCATTGCATTGCCATCTGGCTTATTTCAAGCTCTGTATGCAAAAAGAGGAAGAAGGGGGTGAACACAGAGGAGTGGGCAAGTGGATGGCCAGCAAGGACGTGTTATGCACACTTGTGTCTCTAGCCAGGCTGCTGCTGCTGCTCCCCCTACTCAAATGACTAAGGAGATTGCTTAAATGCACTCGACACACGATCCCTGAACTTCCGAAAAGCACTTAATTCAGTGGCTCATGAAATCTTAATCTAAAAACGTTCATCCATTTATAATCAAGCTGAATCACACTGACAACTGGGGAGGGAGGCTGGGTGGAAAGAATGCCAGTTTTGGAAGGCCACCATGCAGGCTGGGATCCCAGGGACTTCGGTCTACCACTTTGAGAGATTCACTTTTACTCCCTTTAAAGGTGACAGAAACGCTGGTGTCTCGGAAGAATGCAATTGCAAGGTGGGAACTAACAGAGCAACCACACTATCGGATTCAATACATTAAAAAAAAAAAAGTGATGCAACTAAGAAACACGTGTTAAAATGTAGACTGTGCTTTTAAGGGTGAAAAATATTGGGCGGTGGATATGAAGGAGAGCTACGCCGAAAGGCAACAACACGCTCTTCAGCAAATCTATTATGGTCGCCACATGCCAGGCACTGTTCTCTTGGTCCCAATAGTGCTTATTTCTCCAATCTCTTAACCAAAGTACCAGCATCTTTCCTTGCCTTCGTGGTGAGGAGATGAGCACAGAGAGGTTGACTAATCTGCTGCAAGTTAACACAGCTAAGATAAAGCAGGACTAAGATTCAAACCCAGGCACTTAGATGCCAAAGCCTGAGCTTCTGACTTCTCTGGGCTTAAATAGAGAAGGAGAACTAGGCTGGGAGTAGAATTCAAGTCATGTCCTGGCTAGACCTGGTGTGAAGAGATCAACTCTTCTTAGTCATGACTCTGTGATGACCAGCCAGCCTTGTGACCATCCCAGGCCTTATGTTTCTTCGTCCGTTCATTTGGGGGATGAATCAGATAAGCTTCAACCTTATGGCTTCAAAATATCGTTAAGTTCACGCTGATCATTAGCAGCACTGGACTGGCCTGCTTTCTGGCTGGCTACCCGAAGCTTCATTTATCCTCACGTGGGTGAGGCGGGTTACAATTATTTCATCTGCTTCCTGACCTTCAGAAGATTATGTCCTTTCTATTCAGGCAAATGGGGGGAGGCAGTGGAGAAGAAATGCACTCTGCTTAATGTGGTTGTAACCCAATGGCCCTTGAAAAGCTCTGGGCACAGATCACATTGACTTTGCCAACCCTGCAATCTCTCCAGAGCCTGTTCTTGGAACCTGCCTCTGGGCCAGGTAAAACTTGACAAGCTGGAGGTGGAAGCACCAAAACAGAGAAAGAGTAACCCCAACTGAGCCCTTAAACGAACCACTTGATTAATTAATCTTTTGGTCTAATCTATTCCGTTTGCATGCAAGCATGCCTACATGCATATGAGAGCAAAAATCATTATGGGCGAACTCGACACCCGCTTGGAATCTAGTGGATTCCGGTAAGTGTCCCCTCTCAATCTAGTCAACAAATGTTGCCCAGAGTGCATTGGTGGATGGAGAAGGGCCTTACAGATGGATAATACAATCTTCCCCTTCCTAAGCATCCCAGACAGGTGGCTGTCATCTGGCTTCTGCCTAGGCACTTCCAAGGTCGATGTTTTAGCTGCCTGGACTGGCAGGCAGCCCAGGGTGCTGCTGGACAGATAGTGCCGTGGGGAAAGCCCACGAAGCACCTAGAACGCTTGCCCCACAAGCTCAATAAAGTGCGCCTCCAAGTAGGTCAAAAATTGCTTCCCTAGAACTTGGACCCATCGGTCATAGGTGAGCCTCGGGAATCCCAAAATGCAGAGGCCCATCGAATACCCGGGGCTTGTAGTTGGGCCCTTTCAGCTTTCCAGCATCCTGCTTCCTCTTCCCCGAATCTGGCCCGGCAGACACCTTCCCGGACCAAAGAGTGAGCATCCATGGGGTACAGGGGATGGCAGCCAGGAGGCCTCCGTCGGCCTTGTCCCCAACCTCGGTTCTTCGAGCAGGAGAGGACAAAGGACCTTTAGGAAGGCGTATCCCACCCGTGGTTTGGGCTGCCCCGTCATTAGACAAGCTGGTCCTCCGGACCCCCGCAGTGCCAGGTGACAGTCCCCAAACAGTCCCCACGGATTCGGAGCACACAGGCTGCGGCGCGATGGGCCGAGCCACGCTGGGGACCCCGGGACTCGGGGTTCTGGCCCGACGCCTCTAGGGCGCGATCCGGGCTTGGTGGAACTCGCCCAGCAGAGGTTTTACCTGCGCACGTTGACTCCAGCGGTCCAGCTCGCCCGGAGTCCGGTTCCCGCAGCTCCGCGGCTGCCGGCTGTGCTCATAGAAATACAGCCGGAACCCCTGGCCAGCGCAGCTCCCGCCGCTACCGGCCCCGCCCAGGCAACTGCCGCCACGCCCCTGACGACCGCCTCTGCTACGCCCCCAAGCCAGGGTGCCCCAATGCTTATTGGACAGCTCAGCCGCCATTCTATTTGCTCAGAGCTCTCATTGCGTCTGGTTGGCAGCCCATTGGCCGGTGGGGCTGCTCCTCAGGGTAGAGGCGGAGCGTCTAAGCAGACAGTTCTCCTACTATTGGTTACTTTTGACGTCTTTGGCCAGTGGGCCAAGATGCTATTGGGTAAGGCCCGCCCCGAGGGGCGGGGTAGGGAGAGCCGGCTAAATAATGGGTTGTGTTTGATGGTTGGTACGGAATGATGTGATACGAGGGGGCCTATTGTGATGGCTTTCTGAGTTCTGGGGAGGAAAGGTCTGGAATCCCATGGAGATGAATGGGGGAAAGAGAGAGCTCAGCTGTGAGGTTCTCAGCCCTGATGTTCCCAGGAGGACAGACCTGCGTAGCTCAGGACACAGGTGACGAGATGTGGAGTCCTAACTTTGAAGAGCAGAGGTGGTGAGTCACCAAGCCAGAAAGGGACAAAGAGGTGGAGGCTGCGCCTCTGACCTCTTGCAGCTAGGGAAGTGGGTGGGAACATGCAGGACTTTATAGACCTGTTACTGTCCCTCTGTTCTTTCAGCCTTCAAACAACCCTTCTGGGTTGGAGGCCTCTTGGAGGAACGTAACCTTTGAAGTCAGACTGAGGCCTTGGCCATACGGTTTTAGCCCTTCAGCCCTTTAGCCCTCGCTGATTTCATTTGTTAAGTACTGGTAGCTGATGAGTAGATGAGCATGAACAGAGCCTGACGTTTATCAGTCCACAGGCATTCATCAGGCGCTCTGTTCACCACTCACCTTCTCCATCCATGCGACTAGGCCCATGCTGCCTGAGGCTGCACATGCAATGGCTTGCTCTTGACTAAGAATAGAACATTGATGACTTGAAAAGCAAACTCCAGCAGGGCAGCCGGGGGCACACTGCCTAGGCGCAGGGGGGCTGCCGGGGAGGAGAAATGGAAGAACCACATAGCCAGAGGAAGGAATTTGTATCTGAAGCAAGGCTAAACTTTCCCTAACACGTGTCAGGATTGTGACTAGGAAATTATGAGCCAACTTAAGGAGTGGGAGCGAGCTGGTGGCTCGTGTCTGTTATTCTAGTAGAGAAGGCCGAGACGGGAGGATTGCTCTAAGTATGAAGCCAGGCTGAGCTACATAGTGAGGCCTTGACACAAACAAACAGAAAGCAATGTGAGCAGATAGCATCCTTTGAAGGCTGCTCAGTGCTGAAGTAGAAGCCACTCCATACAGTATCTTTCAGACTCTCCCCATGGTTGTTTCTCTCATTCTGAAGGTGTGGGACAACCCATAGCGTGGGCAGAAATAGACTCTTGGAACTGCATTGAACCTCAGACCTTTGAAAGCATCCGTAACCATGGGACCGCAGAGAGAAGGAGAGAATCCATTGCTCTTGTGTTTTTCACCAAGCTGTCATGTTACCTCAATAAAGTTTCATCTCAAGGTTTATTTATTCCTCTGTATTCTGTTCCCTCTTGACAAAGAGGGGAAAAGCCCTGGCTTCAGTAGCAAAGGATTTTGCTGAGGAACAGCTGCCCCCATGGTTCCGAGTCCTCTTCGGCTGAGACAGTTTAGACTTTGAGAGATGATGAGCTTTGGATCGTGCCATCAGATAAGGATGTTAACCAGCTTGAAGTGGCGATTTCACTAATACACGGGTACCAAAGCATCATGTGGTAGGTGTGCCATAAGTATGCACAATTGTCAGTTAAGGAGACATTCTTAAAAATGGTGAATTTATAAATAGATCTGCTGCCAGTTGAGAGAGTTGTATTCACGATGGTGGGTGCAGGCGTGTGGGTGCACACACTTGGTTCTGAGCTGCAGTTTTCTGGTTCCTCCCTTTAAATAGAGCTGGTTGGTGGCGATACACAGGGCTGCACACGTGCTGAGGAAGCCGGCTCCACCTGATTCGGGTCTCCTTCTGCCCATGTTTGCTGAGACATCCTCTGAGGCCTTGAAATGGCTGCTGCAGTGGCTCTTGGGATCTCAGATGAGTTCTCTAGCGTGAATCCCAGCCACAAAAATGTGTCTGTTTGTGGTGATTTGCCGGCACCTCACCATGGTAAAAGCAGGAACCTAGGTTCAGTGCTAGCAAAGGACATTTGTCCAGCTTAGGCATTCTTGTGAGTCATTGGAGCTCAGAAAGCACGCAGACTAAGCCTTGGCAGAGGAAGGAGCTGACAGGACAGGTGTCTCTCCTCTGTGGCTGAGTGACTTTTTAAAAAGGATCCATTCTCATAAGCCCACAGCACTGTCTTCTTAGGTATCTCCAGCTTCTATTTCCTCCCCCTCTTTCAGGGCGCTTGCCATATTCCGCTTAATCATATTATTTCATTTTACAAAGCATCACTGTGGGAGGTCATTTAGGGGGCAAAAATGACCTCATTTTTTTGGCCTTCGAGTTCAGCAGCCTCCAAGGATTAAGGACGCAGTGAGCCTTGCCCTAAGATACTCAGGTGCCAGAATGTGTCTGTGAAATAGATTTTAGGACTCGGGAGAGCTGGCGGTGTAGTTCAGCTAATGGCACTTCCCTAGTGCACAAAGCCCTGAGTTTCACCCTCAGAACAGTCTAGGCCTGCCATAGTGATGGAGGCACAGTTGTGATCCCAGCACTCAAGAGGCAGAGAGGCAGAGGATCAGAAGTCCAAGGTTATGTAGAGACAGTGTGACGCTGCCCGCACTCTGTGCTGGCTGAAGCTCCAGGGCTTTGTTGATGTGGAGCTGGTCCTAACTCAGTGAGAGGATTTCTACAGGATTTCACTTGCTCTCTACAAGGAACATACCCTCCGCTCACTGTCATCGAGCAAGCTTAGCAGTCTCCCAGCCTCGTCAGTCGGTCTCCATCCTCAGGGAACGACTGAGAGCTGCCAGCTTTGGAATCTGCTGTTGGTGCTTGAGCCCTGGTTCCACCCTCCCGAGCTTTGTGGCCCTGGGCAAGCACGGGTGCCTTTGTGTGCTGTCCTTTGCTTTACTAAATGCAGCCAACTGTGATGTGCTCCCCTCCTGGGGCCCTACAGCTAAGCAGATGGGTTCGTAATGGACAGTGTTTCAAGAGGCACCTGGCAAATACCCAAGCTCTTAAAAAAAAAAATCTTGCCATAGTTATGAGAAGGAGCCATTGAAGACTCTCTCTCTGAAGTCCAACTCATTGTCTAAGTCTTCTCCCTGGTGGTCAAAAGACTTTTAGCACACGCATAAACACAGGTGTATGGGTACCTTTCTAGAAACAAGACCTCATATAACCCAGAATGCCCTCCAACGTGTGGCCCTCCCCCTTCAGCCTTCCAAGGGCTGGGTCTGTAGAAGTGTCACCCTCTTTTGCTGTAGATTATCTGAAGCCCAGTCATCGGTCATCAGGGCGCTAGAGCTCATCAGCTTAATCACCGTGAGGGCAATGGGAGAGGGTGAGGCTGAGAGAATGGTACTAGATGTCTCCGTCACGGCGTGGAGTCTGGGCTCTCCCGACAGGCTGACATGAGTCACACTGAGGAATGCCAGGCTGCCACTTTATTGTCACACCCAGTACTGTTTATGGGTAGTCTAGGTTCAGAATGCACTGTGCCTCCTGGCCAGCTTCTCACTAATCGTGGTGATCACTTGGTCAGAAGTTCTAAGGCCCAGTGTGTTCTAGGTCAATGAAGACAAGTGAGGACACAATTCAGGGACCTGGTTCCTTTTGTTATTAGGAAAGCTTCCAGCTGGCTGTTTAAAACAGCAGTGATGGGAAAATGACCTCCTCCTTGGCTTTCGCTGTTTCCTTGATCCACATATAAAGTTGTCTATGGTAAGATTTTGAAATAGGGACCTGGCCACATGTGAGCCTGAGGACCTGGGTTTGATCGGTGTCAGGGTAGAGGAGAAAACTAATGCCAGAAAGTTTTCTTCTGACTTCTACATACTCCCCTGCCATCCTGGTGGTCTCCCTCTCTCTCTCTCTCTTTCTCTCTCTCTCTCTCTCCACCCACCCACCCACCCACCCACACACACACACACACACACACACTAATAAATTAAATTTTAAAATAAAAAAATGGAATTTTCTAAAAATGTTAAAATAAAATCTTGGTATAGGTAATTAATAGTGACCTTTGTTGAGGTGACTCAATTTTGATGATAAATACTACAGTGATACTTATACATAAGACCCAGTACTGAGGGTACTCATGAAACTCACACACACACCACAAGTGTTCCAGACTTACTATCAGATACATTAAAAAAAAAATCAGACAGGTAGGTGATATCACAGTCACCAAACATTTCCCTTCTTGACATCATCCTTAATTACAGCAATAAAAATCAGCTGCTTCCCGCAATTAATTCCAAGGAAGTCACATAACCATGTGCATTAAATAAATGTATTCAGATTCTTTCCTATCAGAATTCACGCTGTCCAGCTATCTTAAAGCTATTAAACCCCTTTAGAGACCCATATGCTGGTTTTATCATATTTTAAATGAACCAGGCAGTAAACAGTTTTACTGAGTGATACATTTTCAGTGCTAGAGAGGTGCATTGAACCATAAGATAAAGTCCTATCCCCAAGTGAGTAGGGATATAGGACAAAGGGGAGATCCTAGAGACGCCTCAAAAGACCAAGCAGTAGGCAGCAGAGTGCAGCCTATGCCATAAATCTATTCAGAAGAGGGAACAGTTTCTTCTGATTTGGATTCATGGAGATTTGAGCTGGTGCTCAGAGACCCCCGGGGGCCGATTTAGATGGGCAATGGTCAGTATTCCACATGGTGAAGGCGGCATCTACAGAGGCCTCTGGGTGGGAGAACTTAAGACAGCTGGTCCAGAGTGGAATCAAAGTGGGAAATTGGTGGGAGAGCTGAGCAGATGGGCCGGTGTTAGAGTCCTGTGAATGCCTTCACCTGAGTTAATGGCTTTGCAAGGCATGCATTCCCCCATCTCCAGATGTCTGCATACCTCCTCCATGATTTTGTCCCTATTTCTGTATTTTCTCTTCTGTAACTTATAATTGCATTAAATTCATTATCGTAAAACAACTTTTTTTTTTTTTTTTTTGAGATAGGGTCTTTTTAGGTAGTAGGGGCTGGCCTTGAACTCATTATCCTCCTCCTTCAGGGACCTGAGTGTGGGATAAAAGGCATGCACCACCATTCCTGGCTTTTGGCTTTGTTTTTTATTTTGTGGGTTTGTTGTTGTTTTATTTTGTTTTGTTTTTTGTTTTGAAACAGGGTCTCAAACTTGCTATGTAACAGAGGCTGGTCTTGAACTCCTAGCCTTCCTGCCTTTATTTCTCAAGTGATGGGATAACAAGAGCATGCAACCATGCCTTTGCTTTTCAACTGGAATGGCTTCTTCAGACTCATCCTAAACCAGTGTTTTGGTTTTGGTTTGGTGATGCCGTGGGTTGAATCAGGGATTTCCCACACCCTAAGCAAACATCGCACTGCTGAGCCACGGTTCCAGCCTGACCATTAGTTCTTAACTGTCAGCAAATTTGCTTCCAAAGACACTTTTTTAAATTATTTTTTATATTAATTACAATTTATTCACTTTGCATCCCAGCTGTAGCCCCTCCCTCATTTCCTCCCAATCCTTCCCTGTTCTTCTCTCATGCCCCTCTCTAAGTCCACTGATAGGGGAGGACCTCCTCCCCTTCCATCTGACCCTAGCTTATCAGGTCTCATCAGGACTGGCTGCATTGTCTTCCTCTGTGGCCTGATAAGGCTGCTTCCCCACTCAGGGGGAGGTGATCAAAGAGCCTGCCACTGAGTTCATGTCAGAAACAATCCTGTTCCCCTTACTAGGGTACACACTTGGAGACTGAAATGCCATGGGCTACATCTGAGCAGGGGTTCTAGATTATATCCATGAATGGTCCTTGGCTGGAGTATCAGTCTCAGAAACCCTGGGCCCGGATTTTTTTGGTTCTGTTGCTCTCCTTGTGGAGCTCCTGTCCCCTCCAGGTCTTACTATCCAAAGACGCTTTTGGTTGTCATATCTAGAAGGATGCTGCTGGCATTCTGTGGGTAGGGACCAGAGACGTGGCTGACACCTGACTACAAGAAATTACCTGGCTCCAACTGTTGTTAGTGTTGTGGCTGAGGAACCCTGGGGACAGAAAGAAGCATTTCCTGAGACACTGCAGCCTTGATGGTCTTGTTACAGTTATTCTGATTTCATGCAAACCATACCATAACTATTTAAAATTTGAATATTTCCCATGTACTGCCCAAAGCTCATTCGTTGTGTCCTCCTCAATGCAAACACACTACCTTAAGAGTTAAGCTTGATTCACATAGGTATTGTACACCAATGTTCGTAGCTCACAACTGCTAAAACAAAGAAGCAAACTGTCTGTGGATGGAGGAGTGGGTAAGAAACACAGAGTTCTGACACACACAAAAACATGAATATTCCTTGAGGATTTTCTGCTAAGGGAAAATAAGGCCAATAAGAACAAAGCAATAAACACTGTAACATTTCACTTCTCCGAGGCACCTTGAGAAGTCAGATTCAGAGACGGAGAGTACAATAGGACAGCAGGGAGAGGTAGCAGGGAGAGAGAGTGGAGGAGCTAGCTTTAATGGATGCCACATTTCAGTCTTGGGAGAGGAAACAGTTCTTAGCGGGGTGGTGGAGATGATTGCTCATGAACTGAAATATTCTCAACACCAGTGAATTGTACACTTACAAAAAATGCATGAGAAGGGCGAGCTTGTGTGATAGATTAGCAAGAGAGTCTTGAGCATCCTCACCACCGTGAGAAACACAAGGTGTACCTTGTGAGAGGTGGTCAATAGGCTGATTAAATAAAACCAAAGGGAATTAGGTTTATCTTGCAGTATACAAAAGGCGGTTGAAGGGCATGCCCTTAAGAAGCGAAGGAGCTATCTGATTTCAGCTCTAGGTTGTGGTATCTATTTTTCATGTGAGTCCCCAGTTTCTTCATCCATAACTCAAAACAGGACTAGTGTCATAATGCTGGACAATGAAGCATTGGAGATAGTGCCTGCTGTAGAGGAGGTGGTCTGTGGGTGATAAATCACTGTTGGCGTGACTTGTTTTGTTTTGTTTTGTTTTGCTTTTTTGTTTTTTTTTTTTTGAGACAGAGTCTCACATAGCCCAAGATGGCCTCCGATTCACTAGGAGGCCAAGGATGGACTTGAACTTCTGATCCTCTGTCTCCTGAGTTCTGGGGTCACAGGTGTCTTCCACCATGCCTGTTTTCTGTGGTGCTGGGCTTTGTACAGACTGGGAAAGCACTGTACTGAGCTATATTGCCAGCCCCTTTCATGGTGATTTTTAACAGCTTTATTGATGGAGCATAAAACTTACCTACTTAGTGTGTACAGTCCCGAGGCTTTGAGAGTATACATTGTATGCCACAAGCAATGGTAAAACGTTGCAGTTGCTTAAAATAACCCTTGCAGGGCTCATGAAAGGGCTCAGCAGGTAAAAGCACTTGCAGGCAAGCCTAAGAGTATAAATTCAATCCCCAAGACTACTCATGGAGAGGACTCCTGCAAGTTGTCTCCATTTCCACCAAATCAATCAACCAATCCATTTCCTATTAAAATGAGCACTGGCAATATAAATAAATAAATAAATAAATAAATAGAACCCATCTTCACTTGTCAGTAAGAATTCCCCATTCTCCTGAACTCCCCAACCCCTGTACTTACTCACAAACTCACCTATTCTAGAAATGTCATATAAATGGAGTAATATATCATATGTCATTTTGCCTGTCTTTCACTTTGTTTTAAACGTATATCCGTATCATAGCAGGTGTCATTACTTCACTACTTTTTACTATTGAGTTATGGGAGGCTTTGCATATTCCAGATACGCATCTGTGTTAGCTTTCCAATGCTGTGACAAAATACTGAGATAAATCCACTTGAAGAAAAGTTTATTTTGGCTTGAGGTTTCAGTCTGTAGTCTCTCGGTTCAGTTGCTTTAGACTTATGGCAAGGCAGAATATCATGGGATATTGCAGCTTTCAATACACTTTTCTTATTTTTTATTATTAAAATTAGTTTGTCTATTCAATTTACATCTTGGTCATAGGCCCCTCCCTCCTCTCTTCCCATTCCTACGTCCTCGGCATCAGAGCCTTTGTAGCTGGGTTGCAGCCTGCCCCTCCCAGGGCCATGCAGAAGCCCACTCCTGGCAGTGAGCTGGAGAAAGAGGTCACTAGTGTTCTTGCTCTCCCCCACCGGAATTGGAGTGGGGAGGAGGAAGTGACTTGTGGCTTTGTGTCACTCACTGACCGCTCTTTTTGGGAGTTAGCAGATTTTCTTCCATCAAAGTCTATGAATTTCCTGAATACCCTTAAGATGGTTTGCAGAGGCTTTAAGTGGTTGTGGTTTTGGGTTTTAAACAGTCTTCACCCGCTGTGGGTGTTTCACTGGGGAGAGAATTCAAGGAGCATGTCAGAGCCACAATTCTGGATGCCATACACCCGGTTGCCCAGCCTGGAAACACTACCGTGTTTTAGCTTGGTCACCTTAGAATGGGTAAGTACCCTTGGCTAAGTGGACAGCCTGGAGCCAAGTAGAAGAAATGGTGGGCTATGACATTAGTTTAGGTGTGAAGTGACAAGAGACTGAGTAAGAAAATGGGAGTAAAAAGAGTCAGGGAATAAAGAGTGATGAGTTAGGCTCGGGGTGTAGCATAATGGCAGAAGGTTGCCTCCTGTATGCAAAAGGCTCTGGGTTCTATTCCCAGAAACACACATACATGCACACTACACACACACACACACACACACACACACACACACACACACAGTGATTTGATTACAGCTAGATCATCAGGACTCCCTCACAAATTAAAATTGGGATATAGGGGGAAAGGAAGGGTCTGAGATGGCTGGAAGCTTGTGTGAAGGTAATTGTAAGGAAGAGAAAGGCCAGGCTGATTCAGGGCTGTTGAGATTAAGGTAGCTAGCATGCATATTCAAAGGAGCAGGAGGCTATTGTAATTTTGCAGAAGGCATCGGCAGGAAGATCAAGTTCAAGGTTAGCCTGATCTACACAGTAAATTTCAGGGTCAAAAAAACCTGATGAAAATGAAAGAGCAAATATGCTGTTCTGACTAGAAAGGCAGGTTTTGAAGTGACAATACATGCTGGAGAGGATGTGGAGGATGTGGAGAAAGGATTGCTGGTGGGAGTGTAAACTTGTACAACCACTTTGGAAATCAATCCAGTGTCTTCTCAGACAATTAGGAACAGTGCTTCCTCAAGATCCAGCTATACCACTCCTAGGCATATATCCAAACATGCTCAAGTACACAACAAGGACATTTGTTCAACCATGTTTGTAGCAGCTTTATTCATAATAGCCAGAATCTGGAAACAAACCAGATGACCCTCAACGGAGGAATGGATACAGAAATTGTGGTACATTTACACAATGGAATACTACTCAGCAATTAAAAACAAGGACATCATGAAATTTGCAGGCAAATGGTAGGAACTAGAAAAGAGCACCCTGAGTGAGTTATCCCAGAAGCAGAAAGACATACGTGTTATATATTCACTTATAAGTGGATATTAAACATATAATTTAGTAGAATAAACATACTAAAGTCTATATACCTAATAAAGCTAAGCAAGAAGGAGGAACCTGGGTAAGATGATCAGTCCTCACTCAGAAAGGCAAATGGGATGGACATTGGAAGAGGGAGAAAACAGGGAACAAGACAGGAGTCTACCACAGAGGGCCTCTGAAAGACACTACACAGCAGGATATCAAAGCAGAGGCTGAGACTCATAGCCAAACTTTGGGCAGAGTGCAGGGAATCTTATGAAAGAAGGGGGAGACAGAAAGACCTGGAGGGGACAGGAGCTCCACAAGGAGAGCAACAGAACCAAAAATCCGGGCACAGGGGTCTTTTCTGAGACTGATACTCCAACCAAGGACTATTCATGGAGATAACCTAGAACCCTTGCACAGATGTAGCCCATGGCATTTCAGTCTCCAAGTGTGTACCCTAGTAAGGGGAACAGGTGCTATCTCTGACATGAATTCAGTGGCTGGCTCTTTGATCACCTCCCCCTGAGGGTGGAACAGCCTTACCAAGCCACAGAGGAAGATAATACAGCAAGTCCTGATGAGACCTGATAAGATAGGGTCAGATGAAAGGGGAGGAGGACTTCCCCTATCAGTGGACTTGGAGAGAGGCATGGGAGGAGATGGGGGAGGGAGGGGTTGCAAGGGAATGAGGAAGGGGGCTACAGCTGGAATACAAAGTGAATAAACTGTAATTAATATAAAAAATAAATAAAATTTAAAAATAAAAAAAGAAAGACAGGTTTGGCCAATAGGAGAGAAAGCAAGTTTTGTAAATAAAGAGATTTGCAGGTATATTTTTAAATAATACAGATAAATTGCTAATTTATCTATGTGCAAAAAAAGCAGAAATCATGTTTTAGAGAGCTGCACAAATTACCTTGAATCTGAAAGAATGGGGCTATTAGGAAGTAGAGCAATGCATAAGTTTGAGAAGGTACCACAAGAAAGGTGGAATAGCAGCTGCCACTCATAAAGCACTTTCTGAAAGCCAACACAGTACTAAGAGCTTTGCATAACCCTCCTCATTCCATGGGGCCAATGGGATAACCTCATTCACAAATAAAGCTGTCTGGATGATTAAAATTCTGTACCTAAAGTTGCACAAGCGGTGTGCAATGAGACCACTATTTTTCAAAATAGGTTAAAATCTAGCAATCAAGAGCATGTATAGCTCTCACCCCTAAGTAGGAGCCCAAAGAGACACATATGCAACAGTGTTCCTGGTAGCAGCATTTATAATATCAGCCTATAACTATCAACAGTCCAAAGATCCACCGATCCGAGAATGGATAAGCAGATTATGGTATATCCAAACTCAGTCGATTACTCTAAGACACAGAAAATGAACAAACCGTTGCTCTAAGCCCAATGTGGATAAAATGCTGGGCAAATGAACTTGTCACAAAAAAAAGACCTGTTCAATTTGATTTCTAGAAGGTTCGAAAGAGCAAAAGGATGTGAAGAGCAAAAGGAGGTGACCTCTGTGGGGGTAGGAAAAACTGCTAGAGAGGTTTGCTGGGACTTGTCCTGTCCTGTTCCTGGGCTGACCTGTGGTGTACTTGTGTTTATTTGTGGAAATCCATCAAGCTACATGCCTACCGGTCAGTTCAGGTTCACCTGGTGTGCAGGGAACACCCCAGTGAGAAGGTTAACAGCAAATAATAATAATAATAATAATAATAATAATAATAATAAATGCTTCTTAACCACCAGACTACCAAGATAGCACCTGTCTCTTCCTCAGTAAAGCGAAGTGTGGAAGGGACACTGTGATACTGTGTACATGAATTTAAGAGACAGGTCAGCTGAAAGGATGCATGGGTCTTTTTAGCATTCTTATTAAAATGAACTGAAAACAACACAAATGGGAGGTGGCTGCTCAGGACATTGCCTCGTGATCCCAGAACTGCACAAACTTTTATACCACTGAAATACCAAGACAACTGGGAAACTTGAACACTGTTTTTTGGTTGACACAGAGGCATTTTGATTTTAGGTTATAATAATTGTAATAATTTTTTAAGTCCTTCTGTTTTTTTAGGGGCACATGCTGACATAGTAAAGGGTAAAATGAATCAAAATTTAGTATTTGCTTGAAAATCATGAAGATGTGCATATTGAGGTGAAACAGGGTTGGCCATGGGTTGGACAATATTGATAGCATGTGACAATTACCTGGGGTTTACTGTAATTGTATTTACATATAGACTGAATGTTTTATTACATAAGATTTTATAAAGGAAGTAGAAGGAGAGGAATTAAAAACTAACATCCAGAGTGTTAGCAAAGGAATGGATTCCCGTAACTTCCTTTCCTCCAACTCCTCCTCTTCCTTTTCTCCTCCTCCTCCTTCTTCTGAAAAAAAGGTCTCCCTGTGTAGTCCACAGTAGCCTTGAACTCACAGAGATAGACCTGCCTCTGCCTCCTAAGCGCTGGGATTAGAAGATTACACCACCACACTTGGCTGGCTTCAGGTCTTTACTTTGAATTTTCTCTGAGAAAGACAGAAGACAGTGAACACATAAACATACCTGGAGCGGGGAGGGGATGTCAGGAGAGACAGGACCTCTAGGTGCCTGTGGCTGTAGTTTGATCTCTGTCCCCACTGGACTGGTCTAGCAGATGTCACCATGATCCTGACTTCTCCCACTTATAGCTGTTGGGTCGCTGTCCGCCTTTACCTGGCTTCTGCCTGCCGGGCCCTCCCACTTGGGAGCCACCCCTGTTTGTTCATGTCTCCTCTTTGTGTCAACTCTCAGGGTCTCTTCCTGCTGCCCCGGTTCTGTCTTTAGCC